>NW_027507903.1:287968547-288393547 GCF_037356315.1 Lithobates pipiens | reverse complement strand
CCCACCCCTTTTACATATGAGATGGTACCACATAGTGCTGGATTTGCTGATGTTATAGTGCAAAAACCAAATAGGGTTTCCATATCACCAGTCTAATGTCTTTGTGAACAGAATAAAATGGTTGTACTTGGTCACCCATGTCATGTGACATATCACAACCTGTATACCCAGCCTAAATGCAGCTTTTATTTTTTTTTTTTTTTTTCTCTTAATCACCAAGGCTTTTTCCAAATTCAGTTTTCAGAATGACTGACTCAGAGTTACTGTGTTGAAAAGATCTCTGCTAAGATTGTGAATTTAGAAATGATCAGTCCTTCATCTAAAGGCAAACAGTTTGCTCTTTTTCATTTGCTGGTCAGCTTGGCTCTCTCCTGCTTAAAGTGACATTATCAAATATTTTTCCCGTTCCTAGGAGAAGACTCTAGCAGAACTACAAAACAACATGGCCCTGGTAAAGATGGATCTTCGGAAAAAGACAGCTTGCATTGCAGAGCAGTACCACACTGTACAACGATTACAAGGGACACCTTCTGGCTTTAAACGCATGTGTAATAATGAGAATCTGCAGCCTAATCAGCCCTCAGAAAAAAAGTCTTTCCTGCGCAATCTGCTGGCCAGGACTCCTGGACAGAAAGCTCTCATGGAGAATAGCCCTTACAGCCGTGTCCTGAGAGCACGCCGTTCCCCTGTACTAAAGACTATTGCATTTGGTACCAAATATTGACTATAAACTTCTTCACAGTGGACTCAACACTGTTGCTGCTAAGGCTAATGGTGGTAGTAACTGTACAGTGCCTTATCCTTACAGTATTTAGTCTATATATCCTTGATACTTCATATCTTACCAAAGGACTAATATGAAAATAGTGTCTTTCTTGTTTTAAAAGGGATTTCATGGGCAATGACACGTCATTCAGAAAAAAAAAAAATGCTGATGGCCTGCATGGTTGAAAAGGGATGCAGAGTTGTTTTTATGAGGTCTACAGGTTTGTGTTTTTATTTTGGAGCGGTTCTGACTTTTCACATGTGCAATATTCATCATGTATGTTAGTTGCTAGTAATAAACCACTTTGTACAGCTGCTTGGTTTATACTTAATCTACCTGATTTGGCTTTTGTAAACATTATCTTTTATAGTAATGTCACATAAAGGTTAAATGCAAAATCTCAAACATTTTGTTAGTTTTGATTTGCCACATTTTAAGACCTCATTCACATGGGTGTAACTATCCATACACCTATGCAAAGGGCATTCTTAACCTGCAAAGGTTGCACATGTGATCCTGGACAGTGTTCCAATTCTTACATCAAACCAGCATGGATGTTCATTCTGGGAAGTGCTTGTAGATCTGTGCAGTCATCTGCTTGTCCTTGATTTCAACAGGCTGCGCAAAACACCTGGGCAGAACACCCTTGGCATGGCTGTACGGATTGGTGCACCTATGTGAATTAGGCCTAAACCTTTTTATTGTTCAGAGACCACCCATCACATTAAAGTAGAAATACCATATCAAGTTTAATCTTGAAGCTGAATTCCAGGTATAGATATTTCTTTTGTTCACTGACGGATACAGCTCCTTTTAAATCTTGACCTTAGGTTTATATCGCCACCTTCAGGAGAGGACTAAGCAGAACATGTAAAAAATGCACAGCACCGCCCAGGGGATGGTCCCACTGGCTATAACCCCTCTCTGCTTCCTGCAGCTCGGGGGGGCTCCGGGCTGTCAGGTTCCGCTCGTCTTCGTCTTCTTTTTTTTTTTTTTTTTTTTTTTTTTTTACTCAGAACACCTTGTGACTGACGCAGGGCAGAGTAGACGGCGGCAGCACAGCGCAATACTCGGTCAGGCTGGTGAGTCCTGTGGGGGGGCCCCTTAGTCTGCGAGCAGCTAGGAGGGTGGGATTTTGTGTACCTTGCCTTAAGTCCCTGAGTAGTGACAGATGAGTGAGGGTCAGCATGACATCAGAAGCTGGTGCTTCTTCCCCAGACATCCCTGCTATTGCAACCGGCTCGCCTGCACAAAATGCGGTGCCTATGAATGCTTTGTCGGCGTTCCTGAAGTCCTTTGTTGCCAGAGTGAAGATGGCGTGCAGGTGCAATGGAGGTAAACGCCCCATGACCCCCCCCCCCCCCCCTTCTGGGGAAAGCGCTGATTCAGACTTCGGCCCCACTGTGACAGGTGGCCCCTGTTCTGATGTGGGCCAGGACAGAGAGGATGACTGTCCGGGTTACCGCAGGAAAAAGCGCTAGTAGGAGCACTTATCACAGTGGTGCGGGATACCCTGAAGATACAGGATACAGCAGGGGCATCTGCAGAGGTGGCAGTCCCTTTTGGGTCCTGCAGACTGGCCCGCACGCCTAAGGTGTTTCCGTATTTGACTTATTTTGATAAGTTAATTTACAAGGAATGCGGGGAAGCCCGCAACGTGCTTTTTCAGTCCCGAGAAGAATGGCTGTGCGTTACTCATTTTGAGGAGAGTCTCCTGAAAAAATGGGCATCTCCTCCGGTCGTTGTAACCACGATTCCAGTAGAAGGGACTCCTGCCTTCAAGGACCCTGCCGACAGGAGGCCCGGTCCATGTTTACTGTGGTGGGGTCAGCGTTACGACCTCTTGGCCACTACCTTGGTGTCGCAGACGCTTACTGAATGGGCAAAGTTGTTGCACCGTGAACTGGAGAAGCAACAGACTTCCCCGGTCTGCTTAGAACTGGCAGATCAGTTGGTGCATGGCCATAAGTATGTCTGATGCGGCCCTGCATACGGCCCCCCTGCTCTCTAGAGCAAGCCGTATCAGCAGTGGTGCTACGGTGCCTGATTTGGCTGAAACACTGGTCTGTGGACCAGGCATCTTAAAAAAAAAAAAAAAAAAAGCACTGATGGATTTGCCCTTCCAAGGTGAGAGGCTATTTGGAGCCTCGCTGGATGACATTTATTAAACATGTTACCAGGGGGAAGATCACATTGCTCCCACAGTCCAGGAAGGGTAAGGAGCCACGCCGTAGGCAAGGGCCCTCTTTTTCCACTCAAAAACTGCTTTTTTCGCTGCTCAAAAAAGGTCAGCAGGTAAGCGTTCCCAGTCTGAGGTTTGCCCCAGTCTCTCGGGTGGGGGGTAGCCTTCAGGAGTTTGCAGCTCGGTGGACCTCCCTACTGCCCAACCAATGGGTCTGCAAACTGGTTTCATCAGGATACAAGATAGTTTCTTGTCCACCAAACAGATTTTTTTTCCCCCCTTGAGAGATGGAGTCCCTCCCATCAACACAGGAAACACATTGCCAATCAGTTCAAAAGGTGGACCTTCAGGTCCCTGGTCAGTCATTTGTGTTTCCTCCGTCAGAGGAACATGTTGCCAGGAACCAGGACGACTAAATCTCTCGGGGGCTACCTGAAGGGTGTGAACCTGCGCTGGGGGACTGGGTCCTATCCGGCAGATTCTCAGCTAGTCCACATTCTTTGTGGAAATAGGCTATCTTCAGGCTCTGGTAAAGCCTTATGCAAACAGTGTATTGCAGGCATTCTTAAAACCGAGGCAGACTCCCCCTTGGTTTAATTCCTTGGCTCCTTTAAAGAAGAGATGGCTTCAACTTTTAAATCTCTTCGGGATTTAATTACGGATGTAGGTACAGCTGCTTCCACCACTAGGGCAACTACAATCTCCTCCTCACCATGCCTTACAACACCCAGTTCCGGGGAGCCCCGTATAGTCAGGGAGCATAGCCCTGCGTTAGCCCTGAATCCTCTGATGTAGATTCAGACCAGGATGAGGATCAGGCTGTAGCTAACTACCTCCTCAAGAGATAGCTTATATCTTGCGCCCTTGAGGAGCTATTGAGCGCCATTTATGATACGCTGGAAATTGATGAAAAAGAGACTCAATTAACCAGGCATGATTTAATGTATGAGGCTCTGGGGGAAAAAGAAGGCGAAAGTTTTTCCCATACATAAAGTACTTTGTAAAAAACAGCTCATACTCACTGATCATCAGCCGGCTGCAGCGTTCTGCTCTCCTCTCCTCAGCGATGACTTCCGTGTGAGGAGAGGAGAGCCGATTGCCTAGCAACCGGCTGTTTGTTTACCTCACATGACGGCCGTGATTGGACACGGCCGTCATGTGATCAGGAGGGCCAATCACAGAGCCCTCCTGCCGATCTGAGATGTGCCGTGTCCGAGTGACACGAGCACATCGGGATCGCGCCGTTGCGCGGGCACGATCCCGCTATCGGAAGTAGGCGGCTCCCACCCGGCCGTATATATGCATTGGCCAGGTGGGAAGTGGTTAAGGCCACAAGTTTTATCTCGGATGCCTCCACTGATTCCGTGAAATTTACGGCTAAGACGGCTGCACTCTCCGGTGTGGCTAGGAGAGCTGTATGGATGAAAACATGGGGTGGTGACACGGCGGCCAAAACTCGCCTGTGTAGTGTCCCTTTTACAGGAGATCTGGTCTTTGGGCCTGAATTAGATACCGCCTTAGAAAGGACAGCAGATAAAAAGAAGACCTTTCCCATTTAAAAAGAAACCTTTTCCAAGATTTTTTTGTCCCTCAAAAGAACCTGCAAAAGGGGAGGAGTTCAAGCCTAAGAAGCACTGGACGGGTCAAAAAGGGAAAAGCAAAGGGGGCTTTTTAACCGCCCCAGTGAGATCAGGCTCCCTGTGGGGGGAAGGTTATCAAACTTTCTTCCACAATGGGAGAAGATGACCTCAAACAAGTTAGTCTTAAACATTAATAAGGAGAGGGTATGCGCTAGAGTTTCACAGCTGCCCACCCTCCAAATTACTTGTAACAAAGCTCCCGAGTCACTCAGAGCAGGCCAGGGCTTTACCTTTACTGATGGGTGAAATGGTGGATCAAGGGGTATTGACACCAGTCCCCATTCAGGAGCAGGGGGATGGTTTTTACTCTTATGTTTTTGTAGTAAAAAAGCCGTCCGGGAAGTTCAGACTGATCATGAACCTCCGTCCTCTGAATCTCTCCATCCGGTACAACAAGTTTCGTATGGAGTCTATTTATTCAATAAAGAATCTCCTCCAAAAGGAGGTATTTATGGCTACCCTGGATTTAAGGGATGCCTATCTGCATATACCTATAAGGAAGGAATGCCAGAAATGTATTTGGATGGCTATTCAGATAGATGCAAAAACTTATTTTCAGTGCAGAGCTCTTCCATTCGTACTGTCATCCTCCCCGAGAATCTTTACCAAGGTTCTCGGGGGAGGCACTAGTTCCATTAAGGCTTCAGTCGGTCTCGATCATTCCATATCTAGACGACTTACTTCTGACGGCCCACTCGGAGAACAAGCTCTCTCAGGACTTAGAGTTAACACAGCTCAGTCTAAGTCAGCTAGGGTGGATTGTCAGTCGGGAAAAATCCAAGACTGTTCCTACTCAGGAGATCCTATACCTAGGCTACAAAGTCAGCTCAGTGGATCAGACGATAGTGCTACCGGAGGAAAGGAATTTTGAATCTGTGGCACAGAATCTCCTTTTCTCCAAAGCTGTTCTAAGTGTACAGTAAGAGATCATGTCGGTACTAGGTCTCATGACAGCAGCCATTCCAGCTGTGCAATGGGCCAGGTTCCATCAAAGGGACCTCCAGAGGTTTTTGCTAGAACACTTAAACAGCAGGGAATTGGAGGAAGAGGTATCGATCCCCAAAAAAGTAAAACAGTCCCTCTGGTGGTGGAAGGACGCAGGGAACCTAAACAGGGGGGTTCTCTGGGTCTTACATATTACCTCCACTCTGACCACAGATGCGAGCAGTTGGGGTTGGGGAGCTCATCTCAACTCAGACTGGGCCCAAGGCCTGTGGACTCAGGAAGAGAGACTTCTCTCCTCCAATTGGAAGAAGCTAGCGGCAATCCTCAGAACTATACTAGCTTTCCAGACCATGTTACAGGGTCACCATCTACAGGTCCGCTCAGACAATGACAGCTGTAGCATATCTAAACAAACAAGGAGGTACCAGAAGTCCTTGTTTAATGTCAGTGGCCAGGCACATTTTTCAGTGGGCAGAGTCCAATCTAAAGTCAATTTCTGCGATACATTTCAGCACTGCGGACTTCTTGAGTCGACAACGAGTCTCGAATCAAGAATGGTCGCTACATCCAGAAGTTTTCAATCTGATAGTAACTCGCTGGGGAAGGCCAGTAGTGGATCTTTTTTGCAAACAGAATGCAAAAGTTCAAAATTTTTGCTCTCTATGCCCAGGGGGATCACCCTTTTGGCAGTGGATGCTTTACAAACTCCATGGACTTTCAGCTTGGCATATGCATTTCCGCCACTCCACCTTATCCCAAGGGTTCTAGCGAAATTCCTTGCGGAGGAAACATGCTTAATCCTTGTGGCACGATTTTGGCCCAAAAGGCCATGGTTTACAATGCTGCTGCAGCTGTCAGACCAGCCTCCACTGAGACTTCCCTGCTGATGGGACCTCCTGTCGCAGGGACCTCTTTTTCACCCTCGAGTAACCTTGCTGAACCTCTCAGCGTGGTTACTGAAGAGGAAATCTTGAGAAGTAAGTGCCTGACAGAGTAATTCAGACCCTGTTAGAGTAGAAAGCCAACCACCAGGGCTATATATATATAAAAAGGTCTGGAGAAAATGTAATAGTTGTTTGGATGGCTGTGGGAGGAAAGACATGGACACAGCTAATATCCTTCAGTTTCTACAAGAGGGGGTAGACAAGGGGTTAACCCCTAGTACTATCAAGGTTCAGATAGCTGCCCTAAGTGTGTACTTAGAAAAAACTGTTGCAGGAAGATCCTTTCATTTCTAGGTTTTGTAAGGCAATCTCTAGATGTAAACCAGTCAGAGTCAACAAAGTTCTATCCTGGGATCTAGCTGTCATACTGAAAGCGTTCTTAGGATCTCCCTTCGAACCTATATCGGAGTCCTCTCTAAGACTGATCACACTCAAGACTGTTCTGCTTGTAGCAATCACCTCAGCCCTTAGGGTTAGTGAGATTAGCAAGCTTTTTCTATAAGAGAACCGTTCCTACAGATTTTGGAAGACCGAGTTATTCTAAAGACAGACCCTGGGTTCTTGCCAAGTGGCATCTAAATTCCATAGGTCGCAGGACATTATCCTTTCTGCCAGAATGCATCAAATAAGAAAGGGGAAACTTTTCATTTGTTAGATTCTAAATGGATTTGTTACCTTAAGGTATTCTAAAATGCAACGTCTTACATCTGATTCCCTCTGCGTCCTGTTTTCAGGTCAACGTAAAAGACAGAAGGCCTCAAAAGCCACCATAGCTAGGTGGATCAGGTCAGCTATAGCAGAGGGTTATAGAGCAATGAACAAAGACCCTCCTGGGGGTATTAGGGCCCATTCCACAAGGGCATTGGTGGCTTCCTGGGCAGAAAAAGCTGGTGCCACCCCGGAGCAAATATGTAAAGTAAAATATGTGGTCAAGCTTTTCCACCTTTACAAAATATTATTGACTGGATCTAATGTCCAGTCAGGATCAGGCCTTTGGGGGGGAAAGTCCTCCAGGCTGTGGTCCCACCCTAATCTGGTGAGTACTTGGGGATCCTCTCAAGGGCTGTCCTGGAAGACAACTGGGGAAAACCGGAGTTAGTACTCACCGGTAACTCCTTTTCCAGTAGTCTTCCAGGACAGCACGATCCCACCGTTTATTTTATCTCATACGTTTAATACAATAACGATATTGCTTGTTGTGGTTATGTTGTTTTTTTCCAGTTCCATCCTTCGGTTCTTGGTAAATGACTGACCAGGGACCTTTTGAAATGATTGGCAATGTTTCCTGTGTCGATGGGAGGGACTCCATCTCTCAAGGGCTGTCCTGGAAGACCACTGAAAAAGGAGTTACCGGTGAGTACTAACTCCGTTCCCCCCCCCCTCCAACCTTCATCTGCTTCCAGATCCTCGGGAGGCCTTGTTTGGGGCAGTACAGGACCTGCTGCTGCGTGGGGTGATAGTAGCTGTACCGACACTGGAAAGGATTCAGGTATTCTACTCCAATCTGTTTGTAATCCCAAAGAAGGAAGGAGTCAGTCCAATCCTGGACCTCAAGGCCATCAACAGCTTTGTGAAATTGCAGAGGCTCAGGGTGGAATCAGATTGCTCTGTGGTCGCTGCACTCCATCAGGGGGACTTCTGGGCATCCTTGGACATCAAGGACACATACTTACATGTACCCATATGTCTCGGGAATCAGAGGTTTCTGCGATTTGCAGTCGGAAGAGCACTACCAATTTGTGGCTCTCTCTTTTGGCCTGGCGTCAGCACCCCGGGTCTTCACCAAGGTGTTAGCCCCAATTCTGACGTTGTTAAGGCACCGTGGGATCACAATCATGGATTACCTAGACGACCTCCTTCTGAGAGCAGCTTCCGCCTCAGAATTAAGGGAGGATGTAGTGATCACCATACAGATTCTCCGGGACTTTGGTTGGGTACTGAACCTAAAGAAGTCTGTGCCGACTCAACGCCTGGAGTACCTGGGCTTACTGCTGGACTCCTGTGAAGCAAGCGTTTTTCTCCCTTCAGACAAGCTGCAGACTCTTCAAGCTGCGGTAAAGTTGTTGGTGAAGCGCAAGTGGGCTTCGCTGCGCTTCTGCATGAGCGTTCTGGGCTTCATGGTAGCCACTTTTGAAGCGGTACCGTATGCTCAATTTCACACTCGAGTCCTGCAAAAGGAGATTGTCAAAATGGGACAATCTGTTATCCCTGGATTGTCAAATTTGGGCGAGCCAGCTAGTCAGGGATTCCCTTCTCTGGTGGCTGAGGTCTCCTTCGGTCTGGGAGATCGTTCCTTCCTCTCCATTGGACAGTGACCACAACGGATGCCAGCCTGACCGGTTGGGGGAAGTTTTGGGGCATACAGTCGCGGGAAGAATCCCAACTGCTGATCAATGTGTTCAAAGTTCGGGCGATCAGGTGGTGCCTCTCCACATGGTCAAGGAGGCTACAGGGGGATCCAGTCAGACAATGCCACCGTAGTGGGGTACATAAACTATCAAGGAGCTCAGCTGCAGCACGGAAGGTCGCTCACATCCTCCAGTGGGCAGAGCGGCACGTGCCAGCCCTGTCGGCCATATACATTCCGGGCGTAGAAAACTGGCAGGCGGACTACCTAAGTGGTTTCCCTAAAGTGGGGCACACCAGATGTGGATCTCTTGGCTCAATCGAAAGGTGCAAAGGTTTGTGTCCAGGACAACAGACCCCTGGGCGGATGCGTCAAAGTCTCCATGGGGGCATTATCGGCTGATTTATACCTACCTCCCTCCCTCCCCCCAACTTAAGCTCCTGCCATGTCTGCTACACAGAGTGGAGGCCAAGGGGATTCCAGTAATTCTGATTGCCCTCAGCGTTCTTGGTATGCCGACCTAGTACGACTGGTGGCGGATGTTCCTTGATGGCTGCCGATGCCAGTGGACCTTCTATCGCAAGGTCCGATACTTCATCCTGATTTACCATGGCTGTTGAAAGCCAGGTACTAAGGGACCGAGGTCTGTCGCTCAGTAATTTCCACGATGCTGAGGGCACAGAAGTAATTTTCTCAAAAGATTTACCATCGTACGTGGAAGGCTTACATCTCCATGTGTGAGGAGATGGGGTGGCGTCCACGCACATACTGTTTCCAGGATCCTGCTGTTTCTGCAGCGAGGAGTGGATCAGAAACTTGCCTTAAGCACCATCAAGGGGCAGATATCGGCTTTGGCTGTCTTTTTCTAACGTCCCTTGGCGACTCACTCATTGGTCAGTACCTTGTGCAAGGGGTTCGACACGTAGTCCCTCCAGTTTGACCACCGCTACCTCCATGGGATCTGAATCTGGTGCTATCAGCCCTTAAACTGCTGTTTGAAAACATTAGGGAGATTCCCTTGTTAACTCTTTCTCATAAAGTAGTCTTTCTAGTGGCTATTACATCTGCCAGGAGGGTTTCTGAGTTGGCAGCCTTGTCATGCAAGTCTCTCTACCTAGTCATCCACAAGGATAAGGCGGTGCTATGTCCGCAGCCCTATTTTCTTCCAAAGGTGGTTTCGGCATTTCATCTAAATTAGGACATTGTGTTACCATCCCTATGTCCTAAGGCGACACATCCAAAAGAAGTTGCTTTACATTCCCTGGACATGGTCCAGGCTCTACAGGTGTATCTGTCTGCTACGGCTCCTTTCCATTATTTATTTATTTATATATGAGCCTGGGGTATGTCAGATTGGAATTCTGCTTTTTTTTTAATTTTTAAATAGAAAGGGGGCTTCCAGATTCTGATAGATCCTACTGACCACAGCCACCAGGGCAGGGTTCGGGGAAGAATTCCTTTTCCTCATCACAGGAAACTACAATATCTAAGGACTAAAGGGGTGCAATAGCACAGAATTTTTTTTTTTTTTTTACATTTCCTGGCAGCATGTGGTAGTAGCCCAGCTTCAATACTAATGCATCTCTCTAAAGTTTTGATGCCCATTCCCTTATAAAACACTGGAAACAAACTGGGTGGGTTTGTTTGCTGCCCCCTGAAAAAAAAAAAAAAAGATGAATCACCAGCTGCCCATGCTGTGAAATTTCTGCGTCTCCAGCCAGGTGCAGTGAATAAGGGAGGAGAGAATTGCCCAAAATGCGATAAGCTAGCTCAGAGTGAACAGTGAAATTAACATCAGCCCCCCATTACACTCCCATATATACATAAAGTAGCTCACAAAAGTGAGTACACCCCTCACATTTTCGTGAATATATTATATCTTTTCATGTGACAATACTGAAAAAATTACACTTTGCTACCATGTAAAGTAATGTATACTGCTTGTATAACAGTGTAAATTTGCTGTCCCCTCAAAATAACGCAAAACAAACATTGTCTAAACTGCTGCCAACAAAAGTCAGTACACCCCTAAGTGAAAATGTCCAGATTGGGCCCAATTAGCCATTTTTCCCTCCCTGATGTCATGTGACTTGTTAGTGTTACAAGGTCTCAGGTATGAATGGGGAGCAGGTGTGTTAAATTTGGTGTTATCACTCTCATTCTGGTCACTGGAAGTTCAACATGGCACCTCATTACAAAGAACTCTCTGGCGGGATCTGAAAATAAATAAATAAATAAAAAAAAATAATAATAATAATAATTGTTGCTCCACCTAAAGGGTGGCCTAGGCTCTAAGAAATTTGCCAAGACCCTGAAACTGAGCTGCAGCATGGTGGCCAAGAACATACAGCGGTTTAACAGGACAGGTTCCACTCGGAAAAGGCCTCACCACAAACCCAAGAAGTTGAGTGCAAGTGCTCAGTGTCATTTATAGAGGTTGTCTTTAGCAAATAGCCATGAGTGTGGCCAGCGTTGTTGAAGGGGTCAGCCTGTCAGTGCTCAGACCATACACCACACACTGCATCAAATTGGTCTGCATGGCTGTCATCCCAGAAGGAAGCCTCTTCTAAAGATAATGAACAAGAAAGCCTACAAACAGTTTTGCTGAAGACAAGCAGATTAAGGGCATGGATTACTGGAACCACGTCCAGTGGTCTGATGAGACCAAGAAAAAGTTTATTTGGTTCAGATGGTGTTTGGCAACAACCAGGTGGGGAGTACAAATACAAGTGTGTCTTGCTACAGCCAAGCGTGGTGGGAGTGCCGCGGTGTTTTTTTTTTTTTTTTTCCTTCTTTTTCAGATCCTCAGCGAGTTCTTTGTCACGAGGTGCCATGTTGAAACTACCAGTTTGTGAGCGATAACGCCAAATTTAACACACCTGCTCCCCATTTACACCTGAGACCTTGTAACACTAACAAGTCACATGACACCAGGGAGGGAAAACGGCTAATTGGGCCCAATGTGGACATTATCACTTAGGGGTGTACTCACTTTTGTTGCCAGCGGTTTAGACATTAATGGCTGTGTGTTAAGTTATTTTGAGGGGACAGAAAATTTACAGTTATACATTGTAGCAAAGTGTCATTTCTTCAGTGTTGTCACGTGAAAAGCTATTAAAAAAAAAAAAGAAAATAATTGTGCTAGGTGTGAAATAAACAATACATAAAAAAAAAAAAAACATGAAGGATACCCTGCAGCTAAGCACTATAACCCCGATATAGGGTACAAAGAAAAACAGACAAAAAGTGCAGCGCTGGGTAATAAACTAATAATGCAAGTGATTATGAATAAAAAAACGTGATTATACCAAGGATTTATTCTAAATAAGTGATCAAAAAAAACATCATAATAATCCATGTGTGTTAATATGATAAATCCATGAGCAACAAACACGTGTGTCAAACGCAAAAACAGTTCATGGGTGAAATAATCCAACAAAAGAAGTGTTCACAAACAAAATCCAAATAATACGTTTCCACCAATAGAGCAGCCCGTCACCTAGGAATAAGCAAAGGAGGCTTGGCAAAAAGCCAGCAACCACCCTTGTTCGGGGGGTCACATAAGGCTTACTGTTGAAGCACCACCGACTGTCCTCACAGGTAACCGGCCAGCGTCTGGAAAGTGGTTTCAAAGGCGCTTCTGTGTCATTTCCTTCCCACCAGTGGTCATCCAATGGATTTCCGCAAAAAGTTATGAGGAAAAAAAAAAAAAAGACTCCAATAGTGCAGAGATTCCTTTTGACTAAATTTATTCAAAAAAGGTACCAACAGAATCACAATGCTTAAAAACGTTCCTTGCAAAGACAAAAAGATAAAAGGGCTCTGCTAATTTACAAAAAAGCAATTTGCGCACTCGCACTGCGTGTATGCGCAATGTACCTACGGCCGTTTCGTCACAACTAACATCATCAGGGGTGCGCAAACGCGTGCGCCTTATATACCCTCATGGCATGGCAAAGAAGCGCATCCATTGGTTGTTGTGCGCATTGTTCAAAGCTTATTGGGCAGAGCATAGAGAGCAGTTCCTGCCAATGCTGGCGTCATCCTGTCTAGCAGATTTTTTTTAAAATATCTATTTCATTAAAATAGCGCCATCTTGTGGAAAACTACCAGAATACCTGAAAAAGGAAAAAAATATATACTAAACAGTGCTGGCGTCATCCCAATCAGCAAACACCTGCCAATTACTGACACCTTCAGGCCAGTCATGATACTACTCCAAAAACACTATATAAAATATTTTATTAAAATAGTGCCATCTTGTGGACAACTACCAAAATATAAAAAGAAAGAGAAAAATATATTTAAAAAAGGGGATGGGAGATACAATATAAATTGATCTCTTGTTCCCAAACCCATTAAAACCTAATTGTTAGGCCAAAATTGTCAGTATTTATGTTGCAATAGGATATGCTCCTTCGTAATGCCACAACACAAATATCCAAATAATCTCCTCACTGCCAAATATACAGTCCATAGAATAATATATATGACCAGAGATAATACATTGCCAAAAATAATATTAAAAAGAAAAGAACATTAGATAAACCAAAATATCATAACAATGATGAATGTAGAGAGGGACACATAGACCAATAGAGGAGTCATCAACAATTGTTTATAAAACGGTTGATGTCCCACTCTACATTCAACCCATTGGGGACATGAGAGCCGAGCTTATGGATCCAATTGGTTTCGGATTGGGAAATGGTTCTTCCTCCATCTTCTGACAGAAGCGCCTTTGAAACTACTTTCCACAGATGTTGGCTGGTTACCTGTGAGGACAGTCGGTGGTACTTCAACAGCAAGCCTGCTATTCTACTAAGCCTTATGTGACCCCCCCATGAACAAGGGTGGTCGCTGGCTTTTTGGTAAGCCTCCATTGCTTATTCCTAGGTGACGGGCTGCACTATTGGTGGAAATGTATTATTTGGATTTCGTTTGTGAACACTTCTTTTGTTGGATTATTTCACCCATGAACTGTTTTTGCATTTGAAACACGTGTTTGTTGCTCATGGATTGATCATATTAACACATATGGACTATTATGATTTTTTTATTTGATCACTTATTTAGAATACTCCTTTGTATAAGCATGTTTTTTATTCATAATCACTTGCATTATTAGTTTATTACCCAGCGCTGCACTTTTTGTCTATTTATTTTCCTTTGTGCCCTATATCGGGGTTATAGTGCTTAGCTGCAGGGTATCCTTCGCGGTTTATTTATTTATTTATTGTTTATTTCACACCTAGCGCAATTTTTTTCTTTTTTAATTTATTACACGTTTTGATATACAGTTTTTGCTGCTGGTGTATCTGTAATGGATATTTTTGATTATAGATCCCAAGTGGTCACTGACACTAAGGGGGTTTTTGATGGTAATGATGATCCAAGGGATGATCTAGCGGGATGCTTCCCAAGATTAAAAAAATCTTACCATCACTGAGGTTCATACTAGATGGTACATAGCATATCTGGAGGAGTATGTAAAAGCTAATATGGTCCCCAGGAGCCTAAGATGGGATGTCAATCCCCAGAAAGAGGATAGTGAACTAGCAGAATGGTTCACATTTTTTAATGAAGCAGGAGTTAATTTTTATAGAATTTTTGATAGCCAAAAAGAAACGTAAACTAACAATGTTGGCTCTAGAGATTAACAGTATTAAAAATAAGCTGATCCTTTTTAAAACAGAACAGGATTATGTGCATAGATCAGAAGCATTGAAATCAATATAGGGATGTGAAGAATTATAGGGAGAACGTGGTCTTCAGGTGGCAGGTCACACCTCCCTCTGATCCTCCACCCGGGGGCACTGATATGTCTGGTATTCAAGGGACACAGGAAGGAAATCAGTTGGTTCATTCTGACGGATATCATATGTGTCACCACTCCCCCAATCTGTCTAGAGGTGGGGCCTCTCAGCAGCCTCCTAATCTATCTAGGGGAAAAGGAGGCAGGAGAGGTTTTATTCCTCGCCCTCCCCTACCACTCACCTCCACCTTGGATACATCGTGATGGACATCAGGTGTACCAAAGGTATAGTGATAAGCATGATAATCGCAAGGATATTGGAAATCAGAATCACTGAGGCGAACACCATGAACAGATTCACTCCTCTGGGTAATGATAGCGGGGAGGGTGCATATGGTTTTTATTACTCTCAAAGCCAACATATGAGGAAAACCCGTTTTGGACAGGATTTTCAGTTGGCCAACAGGGGAAGAAACAAACAAAATGGCAATGCAAGAGAGGGAGCAGAGGGGGGAAGGGCCTTCACTCCAAAAAGAAGGAGGATTTAGATGCTAATGGTATCATAAACCTGAGCACAAAGGAATTATCTAAGGAGGAATTACAGACTTTGAACAAAGGTTTAAAGTTCGCACCACCCCGGAATCTGAATACATTTCAGACTTTCATAGATGTGCAAAAGTATATGTGCAAACTTAACATTAACCACTTCAATACTGGGCACTTAAACACCTTCCTGCCCAGACCAATTTTGAGCTTTCAGCGTGGTCGCACTTTGAATGACAATTGCGCGGTCATGCTACACTGTACTCAAATGAAATTTTTATCATTTTTTTCCCACAAATAGAACTTTCTTTTGGTGGTATTTGGTCACGTCTACGGTTTTTATTTTTTGCTAAACAAATAAAAAAATACAGAAAATTTTGAAAAAAAATATGTTTCAAAACTTTGTAAATAAGTACGTTTTCTCCTGCACTGATGGGGCTACACTGATGGGCACCAATGAGGTGGCACCAATGAAGTGGCATTGATGGACACTGATATTTGGCACTGATAGGCAGTACAGATGGGCATGGATAGGTGGCACAGATGGGCATGGATAGGTGGCACTGATGGGCGACACGGATGGGCACTGATAGGTGGCACAAATTGGCACTGATAGCTGGCACGGATTGGCATGGATAGGCGGCATGGATAGGTGGCACGGATGGGCACTGATAGGCGGCATTGTATTATATTATACTGTACTAATGGATGCCAATCAGTGTCAAACAATAATGCATGCCAATCAGTGATGCCCATTGTGGGCACTGATTGGCATCCATTGGGGGCACTGATTGGCATCCATTGGGAGCACTGACTGGAATCCCTGGTGGTCTAGGGTGGCATACCTTGTGCTGGTCATCCCTGGTGGTCTGGTGGCATCCCTGGTGGTCCAGTGTGGGCATCCTCGGGGGGGCTGCGCTGATAATCTATCAGCACAGACCCCCCCCTGTCAGAGGAGCAGCCGATCGACTCTCCTCTAATCGCGACTGACGGAAGCGAGTGAGGAAAAGCTGATCACCGGCTCTTCCTATTTACACTGTGATCAGCCGTGATTGGACACGGCTGATCACATGGTAAAGAGTCTCCGTCGGAGACTCTTTACCGAGATCATAGTTGCTGGGTGTCAAACTGACACCCCGCAACAACGATCGCCGCGATGCGCGCCCCCGGGGGCGCGAATCGGCTCAAAATCCTGATCACGTCATATGACGTCTGGTCAGGATTTTGAAACCACTTTGCCGCCGTGTTTCTGCTATAGGGCAGGCGGCAAGTGGTTAAGAGATATGTCTTGACAAATCCGGCAAGACAATTAACGAGAGAAGCATCTGTGATTGTACATTCAGGGATGTCTAATGCTTCACTCTTTAATCCCCCAGGAAATCAGGCACCTAATGTTAATGTGTTTTGAGATTTGGTGCTGAAGGACCTGGCCAATTTTAGAACAAAGTCGGTACAACCCCAACAAGAGATCAGGGCTGGTATTGAAACTTTATGCAGTAGAAAAGACATTGTTATACGCCCTGCTGATAAGGACGGGGCTATTGTCATCCTGGATAAGGATTCGTATGTTAACGAAATGGGCAGGATTCTCTCAGATTCTGACACGTACTCCCCCTTGCCATCTGACCCCACTCTTGCGTTTAAACTTGAGTTGAAGGTTTTGATTGACAAAGGCTATGATATGGGCATACTAAATAAAAAAGAAAGGGAACACTTGGTTCCCTTAGCTCCTCAGTTACCAGTTATGTATATATTGCCCAAAATTCACAAGACCCTAACTAAGCCTTCAGGGAGGCCCATCATCAGTGGTATAGATTCCATCACGTCACGTGTAGGTAAATATATTGATTACTATCTACAACCAATGGTGGTGGGCACTCCCTCTTTTCTCAAAGACATGTCCTAAATTTGTTGGGCGAAATTGAATGGAAGACATCTTATATGTTGGTTACTGCGGATGTCGCATCACTTTATATGGCAATATCTCACAGATTGGGCCATGAGGCTGTGTGACATTTCCTCTATCGAGACTCCAAAATTCCTATTATGCAATGTCATTATGTGATGGAACTATTGGACTTCTGGATGGGACAAAATTACTTTTGGCATAATAGTACCCATTATTTACAAACAAAGGGTGTGGCCATGGGAGCAAAATTTGCTCCCAGTATGGCCAATCTCTTCATGGCTAAATGGGAGGAAGATGTGGTTCTACATGACAAGTCTCCAAAATTGTCATGTGGAAAAGATTTATAGATCATGTCTTGTGCATATGGGATGGGGACGCTGAATCTGTAGCCACCTTCTTATCTTTCTTTTTTTTTTTTCATTTAAAAGGTTTTATTTAATACATCAAACAATACAGTCTTATCCACTACACATTTCAAACGATCAAAGATGGTTGTGTACAGGGTAGAGATACAACAAAAGTCAGATAACAGTCGTGTACAGGCAAATACTACTCCAAACGCTCTAACACCATCTTGTCAGCCTTCTTCCAAGGGCCTGAGCTGACACCACGAGGGTGTAGGTCAACCAACCTAGTCAGATGTATCCATGAATTTTAATTTACACAGAATGGAAAACGGAGACTAGAGGAAATAACAGAGGACAGCAAGGTGTTGGGATTAGACCATTGCAGGTCCGAATTATGGGGAGAAAGATAGGTAGGGGAAGGCAGGGGCATGGGAGAGCGAGGAAGGGAGGGAAAAGGAAAGCAAAAAATAGGGGGGTGGGGGTAAAAGGCAGTGGGGGGAGGGCACCCCCCTAGATTCCGACACTGGAATGCCCAGTTATGGGGAGCCACCCCATCTAGGCAGTCCCGCAGCAGATGCCAGGTCATTGTATTCCTGAGAGAATCGGAATTTGTGCCAGTGAGACCACGTTTTATTGTATTTTTCCTCTTTTCTGTTTACAGCAGCCATCAGCTATTCCGTCAGCCCAATTTCACCCACCACATTTAACCACTACCCAATTGAGGGGGGGGGGTCTTCACTTTTCCATTTTTGTGGTATACAAATTTTAGCTGCATTAAGAAGACGTATCAGGAGGGATTTCTTATACCTACTTCTCGGCATCGGGGTAAGGTGTAATAGACACTGAGCCGGGTCATCCGCTAAGGAGAAGTCAGTCAGTTTAAGAATCAGGCGCAGGATAGCCTCCCAAAATGGTCGAATACGTGAGCAGTTCCAGAATACGTGTAGAAGTGAGCCGTCTGGTTGGTGACAGTGCCAACAGGAGGAGGACACTGAAGGGTAAATCTTATGAAGGAGCGTGGGGACCCTATACCACCTCGCCAGGATCTTGTACCCCACCCTTGAAATCTATTTTCAATTGAGGAGTGATGTGCAAAGTACAAAATGCGCTCCTTCTGGGCCTTTGAAAAGGTTTGGCTCAGGTCGTGCTCCCATCTCCTCAGATAAGGCAGAGGAGAACCATCCCGAGAAAGGGCCAATAGTCTGTACATTACCGACAATAAGTGACGGGTAGGAGCAGGGTCCGAGCAGAGCCCCTCAAAGACCGACAACGAGTGACTGTGGACAGGCTGAAAGTGCGATGAGGTCAGGAAGTGTCTAATCTGCATAGCACCTGTCTAATGGGGGATCTAGCATGGATTGAATTTTCTCGATAGAGAACCGTCGGCCTTCATGGCAAAAGTTTTGAAGTCTAAATCTGTTAGAATCTATAAACTCCCTGAATCTCCTTCCCGACAAGCTAGCAGGGAACTCTTGAGCTCCTATAACCGGAAATAGTGGGGAGGGGTCATGGGGGGCCACCTCGACACAGCCCGTCCCCGATCAGTGGGTGTGTTTTCAAGACTGTCGGGAGGTTCGATGTCTGCCACAACAAGGTGGACAGCAGGAAAGGTGACATTGCCTGCTCTACTTCCACCCATTCCTTTTCTGAGGCATGCTTGACCCAGTCCAATGCTCTGGTTAAATGAACCGCTTGGTGATATATGATAGGGTCCGGGAAGCCTATGCCGCCTTGGTCTTTTGGAAGGGCCAGGATCCAATGCGCAATTCTATTAACTCTATGACCCCACAGAAACTTTAAGAATCCCCCCTGTACCGCCCTAAGAAAGTAAGTGGGCACTGATATTGGCAGCTTCTGGAGGAGGTATAGGAATTTTGGCAGGGCAACCATCTTTAAGATGTTGCTCCTGCCAAACCAGGAGTGAGCGTTCTTGTGCCACCGCTGAAGGTTAAGGCGCATCAAAGTGAGCCGGGGGTAAAGTTTTCTTGAAAGACAAGGGAAGGGGTAAGAAAAATTCCTAAGTATTTAATCTTATGTCGGGCCCAGGTGAAGGGGAAGTTTTGTTGGATATTATCTAGGGGCTCCTTGGGTAGACTGATATTGAGAGCTTCCGATTTATGTACATTCATTTTATAATTAGAGAGGACGGAGTAGGTCCTAAGGGCTTTCAGTAAATTGGGAATGGAGGTTACAGGACTTGTTACAAAGAATAAAAGATCATCGGCGTACGCCGCTACTTTATGATGTGTACTACTCGCTCCGATGCCCTTAATATTTTGGTCATTCCTAATATGGGCTAGCAGGGGTTCCAGTGTCAAAATAAATATCAAGGGTGATAACGGACACCCCTGCCTAGTCCCGTTACTTAGGGTAAAGGGTGCGGATATTGCCTCATTAGCCCTAACCGCCGCTGAGGGATGAGAGTAGATCGCTTCCACCCATTGACACATATGGGACCCAGGCCCAGATGTTGCAATGTATGTCTCAAATAGCCAGTTGACCCGGTCGAAGGCTTTCTCCACTTCGGCTGAAATCAGCAACATCGGAGGCTTCCTGGACCGGGCCAAGTGGATGAGATTTAGGGCCCTAACCGTGTCGTCCCTGTCCTCCCTAGTCGGCACAAAGCCCACTTGATCGTAATGGATTAGCTTGGGAATGAAGGCTATCAGGCAGTTCACCAAGATTTTAGTATAAATCTTGAGGTCCGTATTAAATAAAGATATTGGGCGGCAATTTGTGCACTCTGTCGTGTCTCTACCCTCCTTTGGGATCAGGACGATATGTGCGAAAAGAGAATCTCTGGGGAGAGGTGTCCCGTCTAGGAGCGCGTTATAAGCCTGTATAAATTGAGGAATTAACAGTGAGGCATAGGTTTTATAGTAAATAAGCGTAAAATCATCCGGCCCCGCAGTCTTCCGCAATTTCATACCCTGAATGGCTGTTTGGACTTCTTGCTCAGTAATGTGTCCCTCCATTTCCTCCGGTGTCAAAGTAGGGATCCCCAAGGAGACCAGGTAGTCGTCTATTAGGGTGGTCTGAGCCGGCAAAGCTGCCTCCTTGGCCCCAGGGGCCAAGTTTTAAAGTCTTTCATAGTAACTGCGGAAGCAATTAGCCATCTCCTGGGATTTATATAATTTTTGACCCATCTGGGAGGTTACCGAGGGGATATAGGAACGCGTTGTAAGATCCCGCAGTGCTCAGGCTAAGGGTCTGCCTGGTTTCCCGCCAAATTCGTAGAACTGCCTCCGCGAATATAAAAGTTTAGTTTTTGCCTAAGCTAGCAGGAGGGAGTTCACAACATCACGTAAGTTTTGTAGTTCTACGGCCACATCGCGTGCTAAGGATAATTTATCTTATCTTTCTTAATGATGATAGGGATATCATACTCAGCTATGAGGCAAGTTCCACTCAAATCCACTTTTTCGATCTAAAGATTGACATTGGGGATGGCAGGATTGTAACATCCACCTTTGCCAAACTGACCGTCAGGAATGGGTATATCCCAATGGATTCCTGTCATCACCGTTCCTGGCTGTCGGCAGTCCTAAAGAGTCATTTTTTACGCTTAAGGCGGAATTGTACCAACGTGGAAGAGTTTCCTAGAGAAGCTCTGGTTTTAAAATCCAGGTTCCTGGATAAAGGCTATAATCAAGCAGTCCTTGATTCTTTGATTTTGGGGGGTACAGAACAGGGATAGTCAGTCTTTATCGGAGGATAAGTCCCCCCAAGTGAAAAATAGGGAAGACTTTGGCTTAGCCTTTCTTACCACTTATTCCAGCCAACATTGGGCCATAAAACTAATAATTAAAAAGCATTGGTCAGTTCTTTAAATCAGTTGGATTTTGGGACCTTTGTTGGCTGAAAACCCTCATGTACTGTTTAGGGGAACCTCTAACCTTAGACATTTAATAGCACCCAACGCTCCAGACCCCCCCCCCCCCTACACCTCCAACTTTTTTGGGGGATTTGAAAGGTTTTATTCCTTGCAGAAGGTGCAAAGCATGCAAGGTAAATGCTTTGTGCAAAAGGAGATTAACTGAATTCACTTCGGAGGGCACAGGTGTCACACATCCCATTAAATCATTCATAACATGTACCATCAAGTGTGTTGTGTACCTCCTGAGGTGTCCTTGTGGTTTGGAATATGTGGGACGCACCATCCGAATGTTGCACGTCAGATTAAGTGAGCATATTGTAAATATAAAGAAGGGTTTTGCCAAACACAATATGTCTAAACACTATGACCTTAAACATGATAGAGATCCTAAGGGTACCATCTTTATAGCTTTGGAAAAATATGTCCCTCATTGGCATGGAGGAAATGGTAGAAGAACCATTTCCCGATCCAAAACCAATTGGATCCATAAGCTCAGCTCTCATGTCCCCAATGGGTTGAATGTAGAGTGGGACATCAACTGTTTTATAAACAATTGTTGATGACTCCACTATTGGTCTATGTTTCCCTCTCTACATTCACAATTGTTATGATCTTTTGGTTTATCTAATGTTATTCCTTTCTTTTTAATATTTTTGGCAATGTATTATCTCTTTTTGGCAATTGTTTTATGGACTGTATATTTGGCAGTGAGGAGAGGATTTAGATATTTGTGCTGTGGCATTGCGAAGGAGCGTATCCATCCTATTGCAACATAAATACTGACAATATTGGCCTAACGATTAGGTTTTAATGGGTTTGGGAACAAGATATCAATTTATATTGTATATCCCATCCCCTTTTTTAGATATATTTTTCTTTCTTGTCTTTTTCTTTTTTTTTGGGGATATTTTGGTAGTTGTCCACAAGATGGCACTATTTTAATAAAATATTTTATATAGTGTTTTTGGAGTAGTATCATGACTGGCCTGTAGGTGTCAGTAATTGGCAGGTGTTTGCTGATTGGGATGACGCCAGCACCGTTTAGTATATACATTTTTCCTTTTTCAGGTATTCTGGTAGTTTTCCGCAAGATGGCGCTATTTTAATGAAATCAATATTTTATATAGTGTTTTTTGGAGCAGTATCACGACTGGCCTGTAGGTGCCAGTAATAGGCAAAAAAATAATTCTGCTAGACAGGATGATGCCAGCATTGGCAGGAGCTGCTCTCTATGCTCTGCCCAATAATCTTTGAACAATGCGCACAACAACCAATGGTTGCGCTTCTTCGCCATGCCATGAGGGTATATAAGGCACACGCGTGTGCACACCCCTGATGATGTTAGCTGTGACGAAATGGCCATAGGAATGTTGCGCATACACGCAGTGTGAGTGCGCAAATAGCTTTTTTTGGAGATTAGCAGAGCCTTTTTATGCATTGTGAACCTGTCGGTAACTTTTTTAAAGCGGGAGACCGCCGTTTTTTTAAAAGCCAGCAGCTACAAATACTGCAGCTGCTGACTTTTAAAATAATGACACTTACCCGCCTAGCGCGCCCGCGATGTCGGCACCCGAAGCCCATCTCTCGATTGTCTCTCGGGTGCTGCCGCCGCCATCTTGGGTATGGGAATCAGGAAGTAGAGCCTTTTGGCTTAATTTCCCAGTTCCCTACTGCGCATGCGCGAGTCGCGCTGCGCAATAAGGATGGTCCCTGCTGTCGCTGGGATCCGTGAGTTTCCCAGCAGGCAGCGGGGGACCTTCGGAAAGGGGCGTAGATTCTGCGGAAAGGGGCGTACCTTCTGCAGAATCTACGCCGGAAGTGGGTGCAGATACCTGTACTGTACAGGTACCTGCACCCCCTACCCCCTGAAAGGTGCCAATTGTGGCGCCGGAGGGGGGGAGGGTTCCAATGAGCGGAAGGTCCACTTTAGGGTGGACCTCCGCTTTAAATAAATTAGGCAAAGGTATCTCTGCACTATTGGAGTCTTTTTTTTTTTTTTCCTCATAACTTTTCGCGGAAATCCATTGGATGACCACATCCCACTGGTGGAAGGAAACGTCCATTGATGCGCAGTGATAATCTCCTGACAGAAGCGCCTTTAAAACCACTATACACAGACTCTGTCCGGTACGTGTGAGGACAGTCAGTGGTACTTTAACAGCAAGCCTGCTGATCTACTAAGCCTTATGTAAACCCCCCCCAACAAGGGTGTTCGCTGGCTTTTTGGTAAGCCTCCATTGCTTACTCCTAGGTGATGGGCTGCACGAGTGGTGGAAATGTATTATTTGGATTTAGTTTGTTAACACTTTTGTTGGATTATTTCACCCATGAACTGTTTTTGCGTGTGATACACGTGTTTGTTGCTCATGGATTGATCATATTAACACACATGGACTATTATGTTTTTTTTTTTTGATCACTTATTTAGAATACTCCTTTGTATAATCACGTTTTTTATTTAAAATCACTTGCATTATTAGTTTATTACCCAGCGCTGCATTTTGTATATTTACATGAAAAGATATAAAATATTTACAAAAATGTGAGGGGTGTACTCAGTTTTGTGACATAGTGTGTGTGTGTGTGTGTGTGTGTGTACGTACATACATATACACACACACACCAAAATATTTATGTAGGCGTGTATACATAATTATCGATGGGAGGGGTGAATTTTATTTTTTTTTTATTTTTTTTTTATTTATTTTTTATTATTATTTTATGAATGGTGTATAGCTGCATGGTAGATGCAGGTTCAACCATTTAACATTGAAAAAAAGAAAAGCACATGTCTGAATCTTGTTTAAATCAGGGGTGTCTAACTGGTGGCAGAAAGAAAAAAAGACTGCGCTATACTTCAAAATGGTGCAAACAAGGAGCTACCAACAAAGTCCTAAATCCTATACAAACAAAAAATGTGGCACTAAAATCTGTACACATTAAAATAAAAGCATATAACGTACAAGAACACCCAAGGGCATACAAATCAACAATAAATGAAACGTTGCAACATAAGCTGAATCAATGTTACAAATAGGTAAAAGGGGTAATTACATCAATGTGTAACTATTCCCAAAATTAAATAAAGTGTCCGGTGAGTGCCAAATATTCAATGGGTGTCTATAGGAGTCTCTGTGTAGTCAAACGCTGGCACTCGAACAGGCTTGCCAGAAGTAATCTCAAAATAGGCTTTACAGATGGTGTCATAGTAGAAAAAGTTGAGTACTCTTACCAAAACCGTTGGACACATCCACCCTGCAGCGGTGTGTCATACCAGCTTTCAGCACTCAACCTCCTGCGCTAAGGTAAGACGAACTCCAAGACCGCAACCAGACGGTAAGGATGATGACAACCCCGTGTAGACCAACAGACATCCGGACAGAACCATAGCTCGATGGAATTCAATGTATGAGGAAAAGAGATACAGAAAACTCAGATGGTGCAGGTCAAAACTTAAACGTTATTTATTCACATCAAAACAAGATGTGACAATAAAACTCTCTCTCTCTCTCTCTCTCTCTCTCTCTCTCTCTCTCTCTCTCTCTCTCTCTCTCTCTCTCTCTCTCTCTCTCTCTCTCTCTCTCTCTCTCTCTCTCTCTCTCTCTCTCTCTCTCTCTCTCTCTCTCTCTCTCTCTCTCTCTCTCTCTCTCTCTCTCTCTCTCTCTCTCTCTCTCTCTCTCTATCTATATATATATATATATATATATATATATATATATATATAAATGTGTGTGTATATTTTTTTTTTTTATATATATATGTGTGTGTGTGTAAATGTGTGAAATGCACAAGATAAGCTGGTCCAATGCGTTTCGACTCTATGGGTCTTCAACTGGGGCTTATCTCTGGCCTCCTCACACTGCCCAAGTATTTATAAACTACACTTAATGAGGACATGAGATGGCCCTGGCTGTAAACCGGAAGTACTACCACCAAAACATGTGGCAGGGGTCAAATCAAGTCCACAAAGTATTATATACACAAAAAATATATAATGCAAATCCGTTCGTAAACAACATCATATGTGCATAATGTATAATTGATGCAGGACTAACCTTCAGACGTGGGACCAAAACGCTCTAGGCTAAAAATGGGCTGACGTCACTAACCTTAGCAAACTCAACGTTACCCATAAGGCAATACGCCTCCCCTCCCCCCATGGCCAGAAAACACCCTTCAATGGATTAGCATGAACAGCCAACATTGCCCAGGTCCAGCGAGAACGAACGTCTCCCACGTCAAACCAGACATTCGTTTAACCCAAAGGCAGGCGCGCTGCACCGTCACTGTGGCCGCGTCCACGTCATTGCGGTGTTGGCATGGCAGCGCAATCACATCACTTCCTCTTCATCTAATGAGATATTAGTAAAAAGGTATCCCGGGTGTCAGCAAAGGAGTACATTCAAAACCCAGGGAAGAAAAAAACAAACGAAAGGTCCTCGTCCAATGGTCATGTCCTCCATCAAAAACAGGTCGGTGTCCCCAGACCTTACAAATATCAACTCCGGATCGGGGACATACCAAAGCCCAAAATAAGGGTAATTTAACAAGAACAAATATACAGAATCAAAAATGTAAGACACATTGCCATATACATTCATGACAAAAAAATTGCCATCCAAAGGTACCGAGTGAGAATAAATTTAGATGGTTATTTTTTACCTCCTTCTCTACCCAGCATAAGGAGATCAAGAAAATCATGGCCAGGCATTAGAAAGTGCGGCGAAGTGATCGGGTCTTGGGACCTTCTCTCCTCGAGCAGGCAGGCATAATCTTTCGGGGTGCCGGCTCCGTTCGGGGCAACATTGCTCCCATTGACCCTCCAAGGACCGCTTCCTTTTTCAGCAATAGAAGGGCTATTTTCCGTGCAGGAAGTGTAATGTCTGCCTACATAATGTGGTGAGCAGGCATAAGACTGACACTTTCACTTCCACGGTCACTTCTCGCAGCTACACAATGATACATTTTACGACTTGTGCTACTAGTTTCATTGTGTATCTTATCACCTGTCCATGTAAGCTACAATATGTAGGGCGTGCTATTCGTACTTTTTCCATCAGAGTGAATGAGCATTTGGCCAAGATTAGAAAGGGATGTACCAAACATAGTGTCCCACACCATTATTTGGAACATCATAACAGGGATCCGACAGGCAGCCGGTTCCAGGTTATTGATAAGTTTGTCCCTCATTGGCTTGGGGACTCTTGCGTACGAGGGGTCTCAAGACCTATTGGATATATGAGTTAAAGTGCTACTCGCCCTTTGGTATGAATGTTGAATGGGACATCAACAGTTTCATTAACCGGGGGTGAGTGACACTTATCTCATGTTTTCTTAATAACCTCCATTTAAGGGGTTGTAGGAGAAATTTGTGTGGGGGTCGTAGTAATACCACCTCTCCTTTTCAAGTGGTTGAAGGTGAAATATAGTATTGTTTGGGCATTTTTGGCCCCATTTTTAGAGTTGAGGTTGTCAGTAATATGTCCTAATATTATCTTAATATTATTTTAGCCATTTTTTAGTCATGAATGTATATGGCAATGTGTCTTACATTTTTGATTCTGTATATTTGTTCTTGTTAAATTACCCTTATTTTGGGCTTTGGTATGTCCCCGATCCAGAGGTGATATTTGTAAGATTGGGGGACACCGGCCAGTTTTTGATGGAGGACATGACCATTGGATGAGGACCTTTCGTTTGTTTTGTTTTTTCTGCCCTGGGTTTTGAATGTACTCCTTTGCTGACACCCGGGATACCTTTTTACTAATATCTCATTAGATGAAGAGGAAATGATGTGATTGCTCTGCCATGCCGACACCGCGATGACGTTATGACGTGAACGCGGACGCAGTGACGGTGCGGTGCGCCTACCTTTGGGTTGAACGAACGGATGTCTGGTTTGGCGGGAGACCGTTCGGTGTCTCACATGGTGTATTGCCACGACTCCATTGGATGGGGAATGGCACGTGGGGGGACATTCGTTCTCGCTGGACCTGGGCATTGGTGGCTGTTCATGGTAATCCATTAAAGGGTGTTTTCTGGCAATGGGGGGAGGGGTAACGTTGCGTTTGCTGAGGGCCTAAGGTTAGTGACGGAAAAAAAAAAAAATTTATGGCGCAAAAATCAACTGAATATCCAAAATTAATTGTAACAGGGGGGAGGGGGTTGGGGCACGAAAAATGAATGCTGCTTAAAATAAATCAAATATGATATGTCCAAGTCATTCAAACGAAATGAGATAAGTTCATAGGGAAGCACTGCAGGCAGCAACCTTTAGAGTAGAAGCAAAACTCTGGAATAACAAGAAGAAAGAACAGGTGCACCACACTAAGTGCAGTAATAAAAAAAAACACTTTTTAATCATTAAAAATCAAAGCCAAATGGCTACTCACAAAAATGTATAAATGGAGGCATATAAATGAGTTCCGAAGCAACACAGTGCTTCTGCGGTCCACGCTGCTGTCCTGTTATACAGTCAGGCTGGGTGCAAAGATGGGCCGGAGGAGTCAGCAAATTCACTGTTGGTATTGCTGCGATATCCTTATACTATCAACTGGGGGTGTCTGGAATGCCCAGGATACAGTGTACTGGTGTCCTCTACTCTATTCAGGGACCCAGAACTGCATTCCAGCCTGGGACGCAAACATTGAGGGACTGGAAGTCACGTGATACAGGTAGCCAATGAGATGATGCGTTTCACAACTCAGTTTGTTTCTTCAGATCTAGCTACCACAAGGGGAGGACGTGACTTAAATAGGGCTAAGGGGGAGGGAATACTGATCTAACACAATTAACCCTATGCTGTGAAGTACTAATTAATAAGGATTATTTGACAGCTAAAAAAAAATTTGACGAATTAGGAAATGGAAAAATAAAAAAATAAAATATGACCAATAAATGAAATAATAAATGGAATGATAAAAGCATGACCCAGGACGGTACACACATATACCTATAAGATAAAATTCATAGTAGTGTATGTGTGTATATATGCTCGCACTGGGAGTAGACTAAATGTCAAAAAACACGGCCAATTCATTAACCTCTTCCCACCCACCCTATAGCCGAATGACGGCCGTAGACAAGCGCTTTCGTCCGGGAGGCCGTCCCTGGACGTCCTGTTTACTTCCGCAATGCGCGCCACCCCGGGCGCGCATCGGGGAAGTTCTGTGCTGGCCATGTCCCTCGGACACAGCCAGTCACAGATCGCTGTAAACGGTCAATCACAGCGGCCGTTTACAGCACGATCGGCGTGTCCAATGTGAGATGATCTCATATGTAAACATATGAGATCATCTCTCAGCGCCGATCTCCCTCCTCACACAGACAGCGTGTGAGAGGGCAGAGATGAATGGCTGCATCGGCCGTAAGTGTAAAAAAAAAAAAGTAAAAAAAAAGTGCCAGTCCCAGTGCTACCTGCCCCCAGTGCCACCTGTTAGTGCCATCTGTCCCCAGTGCCACCTGTTGTCAGTGCCATTTGTCATCAGTGCCACGTATCAGTGCCATTTGTCATCAGTGCCACCTGCCATCAATGCCACTTATCAGTGCCACCTGCCATCAGTGTCACGTATTAGTGCCATCTGTCATCGGTGGCACGTATTAGTGCCATCTGTCATCAGTGCCACGTATAAGTGTCATCATTGCCACATATCAGTGTCATCTGTCATCAGTGTCACGTGTCATTGTCCTGGTGCTCCAGGGCCTTCAAAAGTGTAATAGGTAGTCAACAAGTTAGATGTGTAATTTATGCTCCTAGAACATGTGACGGCGCTCCCTGCATGTTGGGTCTCTCTATGTGGCCAGGCTGTGAAAAAGTCCCACACATGTGGTATTGTAATACTCAGGAGGAGTAGCAGAATTTTTTGGGGGGTGTCATTTGTGGTATACACATGCCATGTGAGAGAAATAACCTATTACAATGACAATTTTGTGGAAAAAAAAAAGAATGAAAAATCTTAATTTTGCAAAGAATTGTGGGAAAAAAATGACAACATCAAAAAGCTCACCATGCCTCTTACTAAATACCTTGGAATGTCTACTTTCCAAAAAGGGGTCATTTGGGGGGTATTTGTACTTTCCTGACTTGTTCGGGTCACAAGAAGTGAGATAGTCCACCAGTACATCAGATGTGATCAATTTTGTATGATTCGCACCACAGCTTGTAGACTCTCTAACTTTCACAAAGACCAAATAATATCCACTAATTTGGGTTATTTTTACCAAAGAAATGTAGCAGTATAAATTGTGGCCAAAATTTATGAAGAATAATTAATAATTTGCATAATTCTGTCACAGAAACAAAGAAAAATTCGTTTTTTTTTCAAAATTTTTGGTCTTTTTTTAATTTATAGCGCAAAAAATAAAAACCCCAGAGGTAATCAAATACCACCAAAAGAAAGCTCTATTTGTGGGAAAAAAAGGACAAAAAATTCATTTGGGTACAGTGTTGCATGACTGAGTAATTGTCATTCAAAGTGTGAGAGCACCGAAAGCTGAAAATTGGTCTGGGCAGGAAGGGTGTTTAAGTGCCCAGTAAGCAAGTGGTTAAAAATAATATATACATATATACAAACACACGTATGTAAAAAATTGTATGAACCCCAAAAAAATTAAAAATACATGTTTTTAAATATCAATTTAAAAAACGGTACATGAGAACATACATGGCCGCATGTACGCACATGCGCATACAAACATCAGCACATATATCTCCATGCATCCCATAAAATACTATGGTAATTCACTTTAGATCTAAGTAAAAAATTTTTATTAACCACTTAACAACCGGCCCATAGCCGAATGACGGCTACAGGGCGGTTGTTTAACTCTGGGAGGCCATCATATGACGTCCTCCCAGAATTCCGCTCTCGCGTGCCCCCTGGGGCACGCACTCAAGAGCATCCGTGACCGCCGGGCCCACAGAACCCGGCGCATCACGGATCTCGGTAAATGGCCACTCATCGCGGCCGTTTACCACATGATCGCTCCGTCCGATTGGTACAGCGGAGGGGGAAGAGATCGGTGTCAGCAGCGCTGTGGGCTGCATCTGCAGTGCCCACATCGCTGCTCACCGAATTTAACCCCTCAATTCCCTGCCATTACTCTGCAATACCCTGCAACGCCCAATACCCTGCAACACCCTGCAATGCTCTGCAACACCCGCCAATACCCTGCAACACTCTGCAATGCTCTGCAACACCCGCCAATACCCTGCAACACCCGCCAATACCCTTCAATGCTCTGCAACACAATACTCTGCAATGCCATACTCGGAGATACCCAGCCATACTCGGAGATACCCAGCCATACTCGGTGATACCCTGCAATACCCAGCCATAGACATCCCCCCCTCCCGCCGCCCTCCGGTGCTTCTATCGACTCGCCAATACGATCAAAGACAGAATCTTTATTCAGGCTTTCCATCTTAGAGTTGAGATGCAGGGTCTTATTGACCCCATATCTCACTGTAAAGAGGACCTGTCATGCCATATTCCTATTACAAGGGATGTTTACATTCCTTGTAATGGGAATAAAAGTGATCAAAAAATTTATTTTTGGGGAAAAAAATGTCAAACTAAAATAAAGTAAAATGAACAATAAAAAAAAAAAGTGCTCGCATGCAGAAGCGAATGCATACGTAAGTCCCGCCCACACATGAAAACGGTGTTCAAACCACACATGAGGTATCGCTGCGAACGTTAGAGCGAGAGCAATAATTCTAGCCCTATACCTCCTCTGTAACTCAAAACATATAACCAGTAAAAAAAAATTTAATCGCTAATCGCCTATGGGGATTTTTAAGTAGCGACGTTTGGTGCCATTCCACGAGCGTGTGCAATTTTGAAGAGTGACATGTTAGGTATCTACTCAGCGTAACTTCATCTTTCACATTATGCAAAAATTGGGCTAACTTTACTGTGTTTTTTTTTATTTTATTTTTTTAAGCACAAAACAGTTTTTTCCAAAAAAAAGCATTCGAAAAATTGCTGCGCAAATACCGTGCAAGATAAAAATTTGCAACGACCACCATTGTATTCTCCAGGGTGTTTGCTAAAAAAACATATATAATGTTTTGGGATTCTATGTAATTTTCTAGCAAATAAATGATGATTTTTACATGTAGGAGAGAAATGTCAGAATTGGCCTGGGTGCTCCAGAATGCCTGATAGCATGTTGGGCCACTGTATGTGGCCACGCTGTGTAAAAGTCTCACACATGTGGTATCACCATATTCGGGAGTAACAGCAGAATGTGTTTTGGGGTGTAATTTGTGGTATGCATATGCTGTGTGTGAGAAATAAACTGATAATATGACAATTATAAAGTTAAAAAAATCTTGATTTTGCAAAGAATTGTGGGAAAAAATGACAACTTCAAAAAACTCATCATGCCTCTTACTAAATACCTTGGAAGGTCTTCTTTCCAAAAAGGGGTCATTTGGGGGGTATTTGTACTTTTCTGGCATGTTAGGGTCTCAAGAATTGAAATAGGCCGTCAGTACTTCAGGTGTGATCAATTTTCAGATATTGGCACCATAGCTTGTGGACTCTAACTTTCACAAAGACCAAATAATATCCACCAATTTGTACTTATTTTTACCAAAGATATGTAGTGGTATAAATTTTGGCCAAAATTTATGAAGAAAAAACTACTAATCTGCTAAATTTAATAACAGAAACAAAGAAAAATTCATTTTTTTTACAGAATTTTCTGTATTTTTTCTTTTATAGCACAAAAAATAAAAAAACGAGCGGTGATTAAATACCACCAAAAGAAAGCTCCATTTGTGTGAAAAAAAGGACAAAAATTTCATATAGGTCCAGTGTTGCATGACTGAGTAATTGTCATTCAAAATGTGAGCTCACCGAAAGCTGAAAATTGGTCTGGTTATTAAGGGTGTTTAAGTGCCCAGTGGTTAAGCAGCATTAATAGTATTAATAGCGCAAACTACTAATTTTAAATCTGAAAAAAATAAAATAAATCAAGCAGCATTAATAGTGTAGACTACTAATTTAGGCTGTATTGCTCTTCCATAAAAGAAAAAGAAAAATATTCTACATAAGAGCACAATAAAAATAATAATAAGTTATTATTATTACATGATTTATCTAGATGCAGATAATGATAATAAATGCCATTCGTGTATTTTCTTTTTAAAAAAGCATTCATGCCTAAATGACAGTATTTACTTCAAAATCTTCATTCAACCCTTTTTTGCGACAGGCTATTTAACGTGTATATCCAGTAAGTTTCTTGCTTACACAAGAGCGAGAACCTCTCAGCAGAAGAATATATTTGTCAGGTATGGATTCAATGGCCCATACTTGCAAGTCAGAAATATTACTATGGCGATGTGTGAAAAAATGACGTGCCACGCTGTATTTAGGATTATTGGCCTGCACTGCTCTGCTCTGGTCACCAAATCTGGCTCGCAATGTTCTAATAGTTCTACCAATATAAAGGAGGCCACACGGGCAGGATATGCAGTATACTACATATGTGGTGGAGCAATTATAAAAAGAACTGAGGAGAAAGGTTTTTGCCATTAGTGGTAAAAGATTTTTTACCATGGGATACATGTGAGCAAGTCAGACATAATGCTTTATTACATCTGAACATACATACACACATACAAGAGGGATAAGCGTAAGTTGTTTGGATTGCTGGTGTTTGGTCTGAGGCCTCATTTTACTTGGAGCAATTTTGCTCTTTATACTGGGAGCCCTTCTGTAGGCAAATTTTGTAACATCGGGAATGGTTGTAGATAAATGAGGGTCTTGTGTCAAAATTGAACAATGTTTTTTAAAAATGCTTTCCATTTTCTTGTAATCGACATGATATTGTGTAATATAATGGACAAGTGGTTCTGAAGTATGTTTAATTGAAGGAATGGGCAAATCCTCGGTCTGGAAGGATGCACACGCCTCATCTATAATGTTGGTAGGGTAGCCTGTGTCAAGGAACTTGTTTTTAAATGCTGTACTCTGGGAAGTAAAGTCTTCCAATTTCATAGTTACGTCTGAGACAATGGAATTTACTCTTTGGAATATTCTTTACCCTTCTGGGGTGATGACAACTAGAATAATGCTAAAAGAATTGCCAGCTGTCGGCTTGGTGTAATTTTTTTGCTAAGATAATATTATCTGAATGAGACAGTTCCAAGTCCAAAAAACATGGACTCAGATTCTACAACTGAGGTGAACTTCAGGCCAAAGTCATTGATATTACAATAGGCTACAAAATCTTGCATTGATCCCAATGATCCATCCCAGATAATGATATCATCAATATATCGGCCGTAGAAGACCAGGTGTACGGAGTGTGGGCCATTAACATCCACAAACCTGGTCTCCCACAGCCCCATGGTTAGGTTTGCGTAGCTCGAGGCAAAATTAGCCCCCATAGCAGTTCCTTGTTGTTGTTAGATCAGTATTCCCTCCCCCTTAGCCCTATTTAACCACTTTCAGACCGGACCATTTTGCAGGTCAATGACCAGAGGTCTTTTTACAATTTGGCACTGCGCTGCTTTAACTGGTAATTGCACGGTCATGCAATGTTGTACCCAAACAAAATTTGCGTCCTTTTTTTACCACAAATAGAGCTTTCTTTTAAAGGTATTTGACTGACTCTGCGATTTTTATTTTTTGCGATATAAACGTAAAAAGACCGCAAATTTTGAAAAAAAATGATATTTTCTACTTTTTGTTATTAGAAAAATCCAATAAACTCAATTTTAGTCATACATTTAGGCCAAAATGTATTCAGCCACATGTCTTTGGTAAAAAAAAAAGTCAATAACTGTATATTTATTGGTTTGCGCAAAAGTTGTCACATCTACAAACTAAGGTACGTTTTCTGGAATTTACGCAGCTTTTAGTTTATGACTGCCTATCTCATTTCTTGAGGTGCTAAAATGGCAGGGCAGTACAAAACCCCCCCAAATGACCCCATTTTGCAAAGTAGACACCCTAAGGAAATTGATAAGAGGCATGTTGAGCCCATTGAATATTTTATTTTTTTGCCTCAAGCGATTGAATTTTACACAAAGTTGTCACTAAATTATATATTGCTCACACATGCCATGGTTATATGTGGAATTGTACCCCAAAATACATTCTGCTGCTTCTCCTGAGTACGGGGATACCACATGTGGTCGACTTTTTGGAAGCCTAGCCGCGTACGGGGCCCCGAAAACCAAGCACCGCCTTCAGGATTTCTAAGGGCATACATTTGTAATTTCACTCCTCACTACCTATCACAGTTTTGAAGGCCATAAAATGCCAAGATGGCACAAAACACCCACAAATGACCCCATTTTAGAAAGTAGACACCCCAAGCTATTTGCTGAGAGGCATGTTGAGTCCATGGAATATTTTATATTTTGCCACAAGTTGCAGGAAAATTACAAACTTTTATTTTTTTTTATTTTTTTTTCACAAAGTTGTCACTAAATGATATATTGCTCACACATGCTATGGGCATATGTGAAATGACACCCCAAAATAAATTCTGCTGCTTCTCCTGAGTACGGGGATACCACATATGTGGGACTTTTTGGGAGCCTAGCCGCGTACGGGGCCCCGAAAACCAAGCACCGCCTTCAGGCTTTCTAAGGGGGTAAATTTTTGACTTCACTCCTCACTACCTATTACAGTTTTGAAGGCCATAAAAATGCCAAGATGGCACAAAACCCCCACAAATGACCCCATTTTAGAAAGTAGACACCCCAAGCTATTTGCTGAGAGGCATGTTGAGTCCATCGAATATTTTATATTTTGCCACAAGTTGCGGGAATATTACAAACTTTTTTTTTTTTTTTTTTCACAAAGTTGTCACTAAATGATATATTGCTCACACATGCCATGGGCATATGTGAAATGACACCCCAAAATAAATTCTGCTACTTCTCCTGAGTACAGGGGGATACCACATGTGTGGGATTTTTTGGGAGCCTAGCCGCGTACGGGGCCCCGAAAACCAAGCACTGCCTTCAGGATTTCTAAGGGTGTACATTTTTGATTTTACTCCTCACTACCTATCGCAGTTTTGAAGGCCATAAAATGCCAAGATGGCACAAACCCCCCCCCAAATGACCCCATTTTGGAAAGTAGACACCCCTAAATTTAGGGGTACACTAGTGAGACTCACAGGTAAAAAAGCACCTAGGCTGTCAGCGACTGTATTAAAACGCTACAAGAAAAACTGTTAGCGATCGCAGGGATCAGGCCTGACTCTGCGAACGCTGCAGTTATGTGTGTTGTGTTTTGTAAGTGACAGTGATTGATCGATACTGCACTTGGGTGGGCTGGGGTGGGCTTGGCGGAGGGGCTAAACGCAGGTGCTAGCAGGTATCTGGGCTGATCCCGCTAACAATGCGTTTTGGGAAACCTAAACTGCTGGCGACGCTAATATAGATCTGATCAGATACTATATTACTAAGGGAGGTGTATGCTTTGTGCGTGGGTGTTAGCGGTACTGGCACTAACCTGACGCTGCCCTCATCTGACCCTCAAACTTATATCACCCGCCGGGTGATCAGGGGGTTAAACCTTTATTAGGTAATAAATGGCGGGTGCCCTGAAACTATAAAAAAATAACTAACCAACCAGCGCCACCTGTAACAGTTATATGGTGATCACTGGTGAAAGGGTTAACTAGGGGGCAATCAGGGGGCTTTATGCGGTAGTATATGGGGGTCCCTGGCGCTATAAAAAGCTGCGGCGACCCTAAATACCTACCTGCCTAACTAGCGTCACCTGTGACACTAATACAGCGATCAGAAAAACGATCGCTTATTAGGCTGGGTTCACACTGGAGCGATGCGGGAACGCCACGAATCCGCGGCGGGTTCCCGCATCACACTGCCCTATGCGAACTGCTGGGAGTGTCAGTGAAATGTTAATGACACCCCCAGATCAGTTCGCATATCGCAGTGCGATCTGCAAACTCGGACAGGAATCGGATCGCATGGTGTGAACACCCATGCGATCCGATTCTGTTGCGGACCAAAAAAAGGGTCCCGTGCGAGTTTGCGGCGGGTGCGATGCGAATTCAGCCATACTATCTGTATGGCTGAACTCGAATCGCACAGAGATTGGATGTGATTTGCACTGGAGTGCGAATCACATCCGTTCTCATAAACCTCTGCAATGTGAACCCAGCCTTAGTGACACTGGCGACGGGGGGGGGATCACGGGGTTAAACCTTTATTGGGGGGGTTAGGGGGGTACCCTAGAACTAAAGGGGGCTAACCCTAACTGCCCTAACAGTTATTACAGTCACAAATGACACCAATGCAAAAAAAAAAAATTGGTGTCACTGTGACTGGGGGTGCAGGGGTGATTGGGGGGGGTGAGAGTGTGCCTGGCATGTTCTACTGTATTGTGTAGTGTTGGTGAAACTCACTGATCCTCTCTCCTCGGTGCCGGAACGAAAAATACTGACACGGAGGAGAGATTACATCACTTCCTCTGCCTGTGTTTACATTACAGGAGAGGAAGTGATGTCACGCTGCACTTCCATTCGTCAGGAGCGATCGCGAGGGGGTGGCCATGAACGAATGGCCGCCCCCTCATCCCGGATCGCTCCTGAACGGATTCCGACCGCCGCTGGCACCGGGGGAAGGCAGGGACGTACATGTACGCCCATATGCCTGCCCGTGCCATTCTGTCGACGTACATCATCGTGCGGCGGTCGGCAACTGGTTAAGTCACATCCTCCCCTTGTGGTAGCTGGATCTGAAGAAACAAACGGAGTTGTGAAACGCATCATCTCATTGGCTACCCATATCACGTGACTTCCGGTCCCTCAATGTTTGCGTCCCAGGCTGGAATGCACTTCCAGTTCTGCGTCCCTGAATAGAGTAGAGGACGAAAGTACACTGTATCCTGGGCATTCCGGACACCCCTAGTTGATAGTATAAGGATATCGCAGCAATACCAACAGTGAATTTGCTGACTCCTCCAGACCATCTTTGCACCCAGCCTGACTGTATAACAACAGGACAGCAGCGTGGACCGCAGAAGCACTGTGTTACTTCGGAACTCATTTATATGCCTCCATTTATAAAAAAAAATTTGTGAGTAGCCATTTTTCTTAGATTTTTAATGATTAAAAAATGTTTTTTTATTACTGCAGTTAGTGTGGCGCACCTGTTCTTTCTTCTTCTAAGGTTAGTGACGTCAGCCCATTTTTTAGCCTCAAGCATTTTGGTCCCACGTCCGAAGGTTAGTCCCGCATCAATTATACATTATGCACATATGTTGTTTACAAACAAATTTGCATTATATATTTTTTGTGTATATAATACTTTGTGGACTTGATTTGACCCCTGCCCCATGTTTTGGTGGTAGTACTTCCAGTTTACAGCCAAGGCCATCTCATGTCTTCATTAAGTTTAGTTTATAAATACTTGGGCAGTGTGAGGAGGCCAGAGATATGCCCCTGTTGAAGACCCATAGAGTCAAAACGTGTTGGGCCAGCTTATCTTGTGCTTTTCACATTGCTTTTTTTAATAGATATAGATATAGAGAGAGATCTCGCTTTATTGTCACATCTTATTTTCCGTTTTTTTCTGTATATTTTTTCCTCATACATTGAATTCCATCCAGCTATGGTACCGTGAGCCACCAGTCCGGATGTCCGTTGGTCTACACGGGGTTGTCGTCATCCTTACCGTCTAGTTCCGGTCTTGGAGTTAGTCTTACCTTAGCGCAGGAGGTTGAGCGCTGAAAGCTTGTATGACACACCGCTGCAGGGTGGACGTGTCCAACGGTTTTGGTAAGAGTACCCAACTTTTTATACTGTGACACCATCTGTAAAGCCTATTTTGAGATTACTTCTGGCAAGTCTGTTCGAGTGCCAGCGTTTGACTACACAGAGACTCCTATAGACACCCATTGAATATTTGGCACTCACCGGACACTTTAATTTTGGGAATAGTTACTCATTGATGTAATTACCCCTCTTACCCATTTATAACATTGATTCAGCTTATGTTGCAACGTTTCATTTATTGATTTGTATGCACTTGGGTGCTTTGGCACGTCATATGCTTTTATTTTAACGTGCACAGATTTTAGCGCCACATTTTTTGTGTCTAACTGGTGGCCCAACAAAAAATTAAAAATGTATTTAAAATGGTAACTTTTTTTTTGTAAAAAAACATTTACACTTTTGGAATACATGCAGCCGAAAAAAAAAAAAAGTTAGTATTTCTTTACCTTTATTCTGCTCTTCACAGTCACATCTCATTAACCACTTTCAGCCCGGACCAATTTGCTGGTCAAAGACCAGACCACTTTTTGCGATTCGGCACTGCGTCGCTTTAACTGACAATTGCGCGGTCGTGCGACGTGGCTCCCAAACAAAATTTACATCCTTTTTTTCCCACAAATAGAGCTTTCTTTTGGTGGTATTTGATCACCCCTGCGGTTTTTATTTTTTGCGCTATAAACAAAAATAGAGCGACAATTTTGAAAAAAACGCATTATTTCTTACTTTTTGTTAGAATAAATATCCCCCAAAAATATATAAAAAAACATTTTTTTCCCTCAGTTTAGGCCGATACGTATTCTTCTACATATTTTTGGTAAAAAAAAAATCGCAATAAGCGATTATTGATTGGTTTGCGCAAAAGTTATAGCATTTACAAAATAGGGATAGTTTTATAGCATTTTTATTAATTTTTTATTATTTTTTTTACTAGTAATGGCGGCGATCAGCGATTTTTATTGTGACTGCAACATTGTGGGGGACCCATCGGACATTTTTGGAACCATTGTCATTTATACAGTAATCACTGCTATACAAATGCAGTGATTCCTGTGTAAATGACACTGGCAGTGAAGGGGTTAACCAGTGGGTGGCAGTGTAGGGGTTAAGTGTTCCTAGGGGTGTGTTACTAACTGTGGGGGGGTTGGGCTTTCATTTAGTGAACACTGATCTCTGCTCCAATCACATGGAGCAGAGATCAGCGTCACTAGTTGCTAGGCAGAATGAAGAAATGCTGTTTACAACGGCATTTCTTCATTTGGCCGCTCCGTAAGACGATCACGGGGATGCCCGCGGCGTTCGAGTCCGCGGGTCCCGCGACCGGACTCACGGGGGTCGCGACCGGACTCACGGGGGTCCCGACCGGCGCGCTCCCGATGGCAGGGCGGCAAATTTAAAGGGATGTACATGTACGCCCATTTGCCTGCCCGTGCCATTCTGTCGACGTACATCGTCGTGCGCTGGTCGGCAAGTGGTTAACGTCATCAGTTTTCGGCAGTACCTATATTTGTAAGAAACTATTTAAAGATGAAGCACACGAAGGGCAAAATTAGAAACAAAATATCTAATTAAGAGCTTTTGGCTCTTAGGAATGGCCTGAATACCTAAATTACTCTGTTTGCAAATGTGCTCCCATTGGTCTAGATGCATCAAGGAAATATTTATTCTAAGAGTGTCCAAAAACAGTCTAACTGTGGGTTGGGCAAACAGCAAACCAATGTAAACAGCAGCAAAACTGGGAACTGTAGCCCAAAGAGCTTACATCCAAAGCCGGCTTCAGATGAGGCTGAATGTCCACTGGGGGAAAGTAGGATCAGGTGACAGCCTTGCCGATCTGAGAAACAATCATTTGAAGTTCAACCCCAGAGATGTTTTATAGTGCGGCTGGTCAGAAAAGGTTGGAACCCTTGACCATGAAGTTAGATGATTGTCTACTTGAATCGCCTCAAAATAATGGAACTTGAAGTCAAAGCATTGGTACAGGGTCCATCCTGGAGAACAAAGGAAAAAACTTTTCTGAAAGAAATGGAGGCTTAGAGATAGATCCTCACAACCAAAAACCACATTCAGACAAGGAGGAAACTTTCTTTTTGGGGTGAACGGGAGGTGGACCCAGGGATAGGATAATGTAGTTTCTTCCAGTCAAGTCACTTTAACCAGAACATTTGGCAAGGGGAGGAACTGGACCTTAATACCACAATTTCTTATACAAAACTGGGAAGGGTTCCTTCCGAGATAAAGTCTCCAGTTCATAAACTCTTCTCACCAAAGCAAGCTATAAGAGAACCCACAGAGTCAAAATGAGGAACTATATGGGCAACCTGAGAGCTAAATGCTGGCCCAGACCCAGTAGCAGGAGACAATTTGTCCTATGGAGACTATCCTGGGGAAGAAGCTCCAAGGTTTACCCCAAGCTAAGCATGTCCAATGAAGCTTTAGCATCAAAGAATTCATATTCAACAATGCCCTTGGAAGTTAAATTGAATCCACCACACAACTAAATCTTGTAAGGCTTCATGTAAACTTGAGGTTAGGGAAAAAAAAAAAAAAAACACCACACCACCAAAAGCTCCTTATTGCAACTCCATAAAAGCCTGTGTGCATGTACACATGAGCTTTTAGCAGAGTTTAGGAAAGTTTAAACTTCCCTCTCCTGAACGTGCAAGAATCACATTCAGGATAGGACCACTGGCCATGGGTAAGCGCAAATTGTGGTAAAAACAGTTTGACGCATTTTGCGTTCTGCCGCCGTTAGGCTACATGTACACTAGCCTACCCTAACAGTAAAAAGATTTGTTTGTTGTCCCAATGCTGGTGGGTTTTTTTTTTTTATGCAAAACAGCTCAAAATGTCCTGTTGAGCATCATGATAGAACATTTGTTGGGAGTACAATTAAACAAGGAATATTTAATTAGTTATCTTTTACACATCATCCCACCATATCAAATATATTTCAGTTAGTCATCGTGTATAAAAAAAAAAAAAAGTTTATTGACAAGAAATGCAAGAATAGGCAAGTAACCTTGTGGTGAGAAGTCACAGGATTCATGATGTTCTATGCCCCCACAAACCTGGTCAGCCCTAGAATTGTTTGGCAGCACGATTTCATTTGACTACTTCATAGACATGCTGTAAGTGGAAATTGCCTAAGCTTCAATAGAAGCAACATTTTATATAGTTCATATAGCATTGTCCTTACAGCAGCCATAACACCAAAGAATGATGTAGAAGACTATGCTATGGTGTGACTGACGAAAGATTCAGTGGAGATACTCTTCTTGTAGGTGTGTTGCTTGCTGAAAGGGATTGTGGGAATAAAAAGTTTGCATTTGTTGGAGGATCAGCAGAAGGGCTTTCATTCTGATTACGGAGCTGAAGAATCTGACGCAAAAGGGCTTTGCCTTCCTCTCTCGTCTATAAAAAAAAAAATATATATATTATTTATAAACCAAAGGCAGAACTTTTACTATGAGAAACTGAAAACGTCTAGTATACAGTAACTTATGCGAGTCTTATAGTTTTTAGGACTGGTTTCTCCAGTAATTCCCCTCTACAACGACATCTGAGAACATCACTGCAAGATGTGCCATTGTAACATATATGCACAGAAGACAAGGCATTTAGTGGATAGTGCCCACACATTCAGCCAAAGCCTATGCCTAGCACAACTTATATCAGGATCAGTTATGAAACTGACAATCTCATTATCAAGCATTACCAGTAAGTCTTCACCAAACACCCCAATGAGGAATGATGTGGCTATGTAGTTCCAGGTAAAAAGTAGAACTACTGCAATGACCACCATCATGATCTCTAATCTGGATCTGACAGTCTTAAATTGGTTTTGACAGGTACCCATTCCCACTTCTGGCTGAGTTTGGCCTCCCTCCCACCTTCCCCCGCAGCTGGCATGCGCAGCAGGGAGCTGGCTGTGAAGTCGCAAGCAGATAGCTGATTGGAAAATATTAGGACAGGTAAGTGTCCTAATATTCAAAGTCAGCAGCTACAGTGTTTGGAACTGCTGAATTATTTTTTTTCTGAAGGAGCCTGGAGCTCCTCTTTAATAACATTAGTCAGTACATAAACTAGGACCTGCAATATAGTCTACACATAGTGTTTGCAATACCTGTAATAAACCAAGCTGTATTTTTACTTCAGGAATACATTTGTACAATGCAACAACCTAGCAAGCAATATCCCTGTGTACAATCCCGAGGATATCATCATTACCAGAGGGATGCAAAGGGTTTCTGTACTCACATCATTAAAATTAAAGCATTTCTGGGCACACGCAGAGGCCTCATCCCACAGTTTACATTTGAAGTAATACTGTGCCAAATAACGGAATGCAGTGCTCACTTCCTGGTGCTCCACCATTTCCTAGAGGGAAAACACAAATCAATTAATCATTTAGATTAGGAAGCAAAAGCAAGATTTGTCATTATCAGTACTTACCCCACAATTATTGATATCCTGAATATATTTGATGTAACACTGGGCAGCTTGCTCGGTTTCATTCAGTTGTTCGTGAAGTCTTAATAGGAAAAACATTTGCAGTATTATTAAATGCTGAATGATGTAAATGCATGTAAAATACTGATTAATGAATTAAAAAGGCCATGTGTTAAAGGAGATTGCAATAGTTCCTTTAAAAATTTACAAAAAAAAAAAAAAAAGAAGATTAGGGGTGAATGGTATCAATTTAAGGTAGATCGTCAGAGTGAGTAAAATTTTTTATTTTGTGAAAATATTAAGATCTACGTATAATATGCCTTAAAATAAAACCATAGGAATCAAAATGTCCACAAAGCAGATGAAACTGGCAGCCAACTGGACTTAATGCAAAACAAAGCAGAGCTCCACCCAAGAGTGGAAGGGCCGCTTTAAGGCCTGGTTTTGACAGGTTCTCGCAGAAGTTCTCTCCCCCTCCCTCCCGTCACCTGGGACACGTCAATGGTCCTAGAAGACTGTGGGAACATCCACAATGAGCAGCACAGCTCATGCATGTGCAGCGGATACCCAGCTGTGAAGCCAACAGTTGAGATGGCGGTGCCAGAAGACTGAGGGAAGAGGAGGCTTGGGTGAGCACATCGCTGGAACCTGAGACAGGCGAGTGTGCGTTAATTAAGAGTCAGCAGCTAAGGTTTTTGTAGCTGCTTACTTAACACAAAAATGACTGGAACTCCAAATAGGCCCCAAGACCTCTTTCCACTTTAACAGCAGGCACTAAAAAAGGCACCTGTAATTACTTTCTGCTCCAGGAAGATCTTCTAAATGCCCTGTTTGTGATGCCTTTCAGTTTGCTAAAGAGGAGTCAATGTTTGACCCCCATTGCCAACCCTGCCACTAGGTCCTGCCCACTTGCTGACCCCAACTCTACTGAAAGTGCCCTTTTTGGCAAGCAAGACTCTCTCATTGGACAGAGAATAAATGACATATGGGTGGAACTTAGCCCCAAGTTTGAGGCATTGCTAGGAAATTAAAAAACAATCTTAGATTAGGAATTGAGAGCATTTCCTTAGCAAGGACGATAATAGCAGTCATCTTGTTAAAGTATACCTGTAGGCTGAAATTATGTAAGCTGTTGTTTACACTGACTAAAATTAACGGCTTTTACTAGCGCTCAAGTGTCCCCAATCAGTTGCTAGACTGCGCAATAACGCCCCCTGGTGAAGTTCAGTAGGCAAATTCAAAAAGGCCAATGCTTAAAGAGGAAGCAAACCCTGATGGGTTTATTTCCTCTTTGTCTCCCTGCAAAGGTAAAGCATAATGGGCTACTATGCATCGCATAGTAGCCCATTATGTGTCACTTACCTGACACAGGAGCCAGCGATGTCACCGCTGTCACCTGTAGTCCAGAGCGTCCATCTTTCTTTCGGGTATTGCTGCTCCGGCCACTCAGTGCCAGAGCAGCGATGACGTCACTCCCGCGCATGCGCACGGGAGCCGCCACTAACGGCATATCGTCATTGGCAGCGGCATGCTGCTAACGGCAATAGTGCGCCTGCGTGCCGCTGTCTACGGCCCATGTGCCGTAGACAGCTGTCACTGTCTTTTAGTAAATAGCTCCTGAACCGTGTAGGTTTAGGAGATATTTCTTGGACCTACAGGTAAGCCTTAATCTAGGCTTACCTGTAGGTCAAAGTGGTTTGTAAGGGTTTACAACCACTTTAAGGCTTGGTTCACACCTAAACCGGCCGCGGATCGCACGGAAACACTGACCATCCCTGCTCTGCCTTTCAGGGAAAAAATCAGGGCAGAATCTTTGCCTGAATTTGGCCCTGAAACAGAGGGAAAGACACACAGTGTGCTCCGCAGCCGCCCTGGAGACATGTGAACCGGCTCCATAGAAAGCCGGTAATATTTTCCTGTTATGCGAATTGGATGCTGGGGAAACAGCTGCAGCGAAGGTTTTTCACCTTAATGCATAGAATGCATTAAGGTGAAAAACCTTGAGGGTTTACAACTCCTTTAAAGATTTGAACAGTGGAGTTTTGAATATACTGCACTACTGAATGTTCTTTTTTTTACATGCGACACTGAGTGTAAAGAAGATTTGAATATGAAGGGTGGTCCACAGCAGGAAGAGGAGATTTGGATTCATGGGCATGATGATTTTTTCTGTCTGGTAAAGATTTAGACAAAAGGGGAATCACAAAATCACTGATGGTTACACATGGATGATGGTATGCATGCATGTGAGCACATGAGTGGAATGTGCATTATAGTTTGGATTTAGAAAATACTACACTACGAGTTATTTTTTTGGTGATACACTGGAGAGATCGTAAGGGGGTTTAAGGAAAAAACACAGACAGCGATAAAAAAAAGCCTCATTAGACCCACTGATTGGTGTTATCGGTTGGAAAATTTGGTAAGAATCTTTTAGATTGGAACTACTGGATATACTTACCTGTTGATTGATTGAAGAAACAGCTGCATATGTTTACACCCCTGAGACCAACAATAGAGTGCAGGCGGTGTAAGGAAACATGCTAAGCGCATAACCTTGGCCAGTATAAACACAGTATAACAGTGTCCTAGGTTTTTGGGGTCCAGGAGCACATTACAAGAAAACAGATAACCTGGATGTGCTTTTAGTGGCAAAAAAACTCTTTACAAGCTTACCCTCTCCTAAACATACTCCTTTTTGGTGCTTTTTAAATAGCTGTAAAAGAGACTCAAGCAAACTAGTGGAAAAGTAGAGTAACAGGAGTAGAGTAAAATTACAACCTTTATAAGTAAACCCTTAGGGCAGATTCACATTACTTATTGCCATAATACACAGGGTCAGGTAGTATGTGCTGCCCTGCTATTCAGTTACCCAAAGCACATACACTGATATGAACGCAGTGGGGTACGTTTATCAGAATTGTTGCACCTTTTGCAGTTGTTCTACTGTTGCACTAATGGAAATCTCCACGTGTCTTATTTGGAAATCTGTATGAGAATATGTCCCAGCTGCTATAAAACCATTCAACCTGCCATTAATGTGCAGAACCTTTACTGTGACTAGCTAAGTGGAGCTGCTGTTAAGTTGCTGGGTAGCCAATATGGTGGGTGCAGGACAGGGGCTTAGCTTTCTAGATGACTGAAGCCAAATTTTAAAGCCAGGGCTTCTGCTTCAGTGGAACATCAGAAGCCAGGAGAGGGGGCACAGAAATTAGTTAGACTGGGATACAGAAGCAAGAAGAGGAGCTTGGACTACAAAGAACTCTTCTTTCCACACTATTTACAATTGTGTACCATTTCTAAAACTGATCTATATAATTTTTTTGCTTCTGCAACCAATCTGACAAACTTTTCCTGCCACAGCACATGCGACTAACATATGAAAGGGGCAATCTTTCACTGTTAGACTGCAAGTGATTTGCAGAGGCTAGTCAAATGATTTGACAGTTTGAAAACCAATGCAACAGTGTTTATAAATGTCTGCGTGGGGGGAGGTGCAAGTGCATGTTCATTTTTAATTAGATAACAATTCATGTTAATAGGCTGTCATGAAACAGGCGTTAATGTACCTTAATGTGAAGTCACCCTTAGGGGAGAAAAAGAAAAATGGAGCACACAGAAACTAGTGCAGCGATGCATAGTAACCACACAGCTTCTAATTTCAGCTTGTTCAATTAAGCTTTGACCGTAAAATCTAGAAGCCGACTAGTTACTATGTGCAGCTGCACCAGATTCTGTGTGCACCAGTTTTTGTAAATCTACCCCTTGGTGTCCATCCTTGTACAGACAGTGGGGTTGATTTAGTAAAACTGGAGAGCAAAATCTGGTGAAGCTTTGTTTAGAGACAATCCACTTCCAGTTTTTTTTTGGTTGTAATTTCAAAGCTTATAATTGAACAGGCTGAAGTTAGATGCTAATTGGCAAGCATGTACAGCTGCACCAATTTTTCTACTCTCCAGTTTTCGTAAATCAACCCCAATGTTCATACTGGGAATTTTTGGTTTTCCCAATTCAAATATAATAAAATATGCCATATACTCACTTTGCCAGTTTTATTAAGGCCATTTTCTCCACATCTCCAACAGCATAAGCTCTCCAGTAACACTGCCAAGAGAGTAACAGGTTTATTTTAAGACTCAAACTTCTAAAGCTAGAGAGACTCAAAGCAGCCTTGTAGCTTATAAATTAGCATAAGGCTGTGTAGGAAGAGTCCGATTCAGTTCTTTCAGTGATGAGGTGGGATTTGAAAACGTCATGCATGACAGCTGTCCTTATGGCATCACTAGCAGGTGAGGTGGTGTGGCAGAATTACCAATATTTGACATCTCAGAATATGATTTACAGGACTTACCAATATATTTAATGTCTCAGAATATGATTTACGGGTGATGCCAAACATTTAGGCAGCTTAACGTTTTGACAATGGATTATACACAAGATAGACAAGTTTCATAACCATTTAGCCAGTTTTATGATCACACATCCCTGCAATGCCTTCAAACCAAATAAGTGAAATTTTTATGTGCTGGTTTAGATTTGCTGCATTCAAGTCACCTTCCATATATGGCTTGCTCCTTGTTTAATGCAGGCCTGGACAACTCTCACCCAAAACTAGCAGCCAGCACTACACAACTTCCATATAACTATAGGATTAACTGAAAGAAAACTTAAAGTGTCGCCATCATCTCTCAGTGTACTGTGTAATATTAACATCTGGCTGAGACCAACTGATGAAGAAATGCAGCACTCCCAGCACTGCCGACCCCACAGCTAAAACGATGCCATCATTCCTCAGACCTACCATCCTTTTCTTCTTCCAGCACTACAATTGCCCTTTTTGTATTAATGACTCTCGCCTTCTGCCTCTGAACCAAGCATGGTTATCTACAGAGCCTCACATGTAAAGTTCCACATCAGGAGGGAGAACCTCGCAGTGTACAATGTGCACGTCCTCGGGAGCAGTGTACAATGCTAGGTAGTCCTAGGTAGCTGCAATTACTGGGGATGGGACACTGGGGATGGGACACCGCTTTCCTGTCAGTGGGAAGGAGAGCTGATCTGTCACATCCTCCCACTCAACGAGCGGTCAGTGCAGGTTAGGGAGTGCCCTGGAATCTACACGGACCCAGTGGGGGGAGGGGGTTTGTAAGGAAATTTGTCATAACACACCTCAGCCGCTGAATCCATAGGCGCTGATATTTTCAGCACCCCTGTCACAGCTGGGTGCCCATAGTTGAGATGCTGGCGCTGAGGAAATAAGACAGCCAGTAAAACTGACTGGGGAGAGTGGCATATGGGCGCTATGTATATTAAATTAAAGTGTTATATCCCAGCCCACACTATTGCTCATTATGTACACAATATAATATATCCAGGTTCTGTGTATATTACCCAAGCTCTGTGTTGTATTATGTATCAAATATATAGAGTATTTTATATCCCAGCTCTGTGCCCAGGGACATCATGGAGTATCATACAAAATACACAGCACTGTTCCTTGCACACAGGTCAGACACGGACTGCACTCTACAGAGGCTCTTAGGGCACCAGGTGTGGTCACTCATCTTTCTGTTCAGATAGATCCCCCTACCAGCTCTGGCTCAGCTTCTGCGTGAAGTCACAAACCATGGTGAGGCAGCCGGGGGAGAGGAGAGAGCTGCAAGGCACACGGTAGTCCAGGAACCAGCCAGTCTCTCCACTCTTTACATATGCCACTTCTGCAAATACCATTATAAAAAAAAAAAAATAAAAAAAAAAATAAAAACACACGACGACAAGGCAGACCCTGGTCTAGTGATGCTACACACCGCTGGAAGGCGAGAGGTAGCCTTGTCACCAGAGAGTTTTTTTTCTGCTACTACATTATGGCGACAAGGAATCATCCAGCCCTGGGTTAAAGAATCTGCATTACCACCTCTATCTATTTAGTAGGGAAGTGATGCAGAAAGCAGCAAACCAGAATATAGTGTAGCAATATTACTGTCTGTGTACTGTGTGCCTGGTCTGTAAATAACAAAACTAGTAGAATAAAGTGAGGATTAGACAAGGTAAACATAAATAAAAGGTGGAGATAGAACTCTTCATAAGTAAGCCTGTGAAAAAAAACAAAATTGAAGGTCGACTGAAGATTCCTGCCCAAGTCAAATACTGAGATCGGGCAGCGGCTGGAGCATTGGGAACATGTTACATGTTCCATCCTAAAAACGGGTGGAATGTAACACGTACACAAAAAGGAGAACTTATCTTTCCATAGGCATGAAAATAAATATCTACAGGATATTGCCTGATATTAAATAGCTGTGTTTCTTTCTCAGTGTACAATTATATCATATGTTGAATGCGTCACAGACTGTTACTGCCACCACCCCTCTATACCAAAATGGGCATGCTATAGCTGGTTAAAAAGAAAAACTATAGTGCAAGGAGCAATCTATAGCCACATAAACAATAAAATAAAATAAATTGTACATACTTTTTTTGCTTCAACAAGCTGGTTGAGCTTTTCATAGCATTCCCCCAAGGCAACCAGCATCCGAGAGTCATTAGGTCTGAAAAATGAGAAATGAACATGTTGGTCTCTTTAGAACCCAGCTACAGTTTTTCCTTCTATTGGGAAAAAAAAAGTGTTATTACCTGAGTTGGTGGGCACGTCTGTAATAATAGAGACAATAAAATGGCATCTTTAGGATCTCATAGGTCTGCCCCAATCCGTACCAGGCTCGATAATCTCTTTTATTGACTTCAATAGCGTGTCTGCAAAACAGATATACAGAAAGATCTACAAAATAAAATGCTTTATAAGCTAAAGAGCACTCTACAACTGACCAAACACTTTTTACTAAAATATAGTGCAACTAGTTATCAAAGGCGAGCCCCACTTAAAAGGGGAAGCTTCGCTTGTTCGCACTCTCCACTATCACATTTGGCACTTTTTGCCAGCTCCCACTTCTAAGTAAGATCACCGTAAAGAAACCCGAGTGTGTCTGGCCCCTCCTCCTTCGCAGCCCCCCCCCCCCACCTTCTGGGGGACACACAGGTCCCAGAAGACAGTGGGACAATTCAGAAAGCGCAGCATGACTCATGCATGCACAGCAGGAAACCAGCTGCTGGTTTCCTTTAGTGAAGATGCCAGGGCATGTACCCAAAGCCGATTGAAGAACTGAATCTTCAGTCAAAAGCTCATGTTCCTTTGAGTGAGAAGTGTGAACAGCTTGTTTTAAAAAGAATGGGGATTGCTGTGTATTGCACTGCAGTACTTGGGCACAAAGCCCTAGTGTGAAATGGTCGGGCAAAATCCACGGAATATATTCCAAGTGCATCAAAATAAAAAGGTATTCAAAGTCTTACAATTGGTTTTCTTTCTAAAGTAACCATAGCCCAGGAAGAAAAGCCCGCTACCTGCAGAGTGGGGTCTCTGCAGAAATCTGGCACACCTAAGGCTGACTCCTATTCATAGCTCTTAGCAAAGCTCACACCCCCTTGCTGGAGAGCACTGGCTCTGACTTGGCAGGGTGGGATTAAACTTCTGCAGGGAGACCACGGGTGCCTGCTCTGCAGATTGCTTGCAAGTAACAGGCTTTTCTAATGAGGCTGTAGCTGCCTCCTAATTAAAACTTTCAAAATAGGATTATTTTACTCACCGTAAAATCTTTTTCTCTGAAGTTCATTGACAGACACAGCAGCTCTTCTTGACCTTAGGGTTATATTGCCCCTTTAGTAGAGGACTAGGTGGAAAGTGTTAAAAACAGCAACACTTGCACAGTACCAAGGGTGGGTCCTACTGGTTAGAACCCCTCACACTGCATCCAGCAGCTCAGTTTGCCAAAAGCAGTACAAACATAAATAAGAGGGGTGGGTGCTGTGTCCATCAATGAACTTCAGAGAAAAGGAAAGGATTTTACTGTGAGTACAAAAATCCTATTTTCTCCATCGTTCATTGATTATATGCAATTTCCAAATCTTCGTCTCTCGCCGATTTGTTGGAATATATTGCACCCTGTCCTTTTTATTTATATATATCCCTATTTTTATATATATTTTTTGCTGATGTTAATAAAAGTTTTTTTCTTTGTTTATACAATTTGTCTTCCGGGTTCCTGCTTCCTAAGTTTCACATCGAGGCTTGGCTCCGTTTTAGACTTTTGTTTTATAATACTGGTTTCCTGCCATTTAGAATTCATATCGAGGCTTGGTTCTGGTCGTTTGTTATTTAGATGTGATGACTCAGTGCGTCGCCTGATCCGTGACAACATCTTTTGATGACGAAACGCACGTAGGGAGGTGGACGTACTGACGTCAATCGCCCATCTCAGTGACAGGCGTTCACTTGCTGGCCGGCCGTTAATTTTATACATGTCTGTTTTTAGCAGGTCCTGTACTGCCCCAAACAGGGCCTCCCGACGAGCCAAAAAAAGATGAAGGTTGGAGGGAAAAAATCCGTTTGGCGGACAAGAAACCCTATCTTGTACCCTGAGGAAACCGATCAACTGGTCAGAAATAGGGAGGTCCACCAGGCTGAAAACTCCCGAAGATGACCCCCCCACCCGAGAGTCGGGCAGGGGAAAACCTTCATGCGGTAACAGATTTGCTCGCAGCCTTGTTTGGCTTGCAAAACCAGGGACGCTTTTGTCCCTCAGCAGGCAAAGAAATATCCACTTCTGAGCGAAAAAGGAGGGCCCTTGCCTACGGCGTGGCTTCTTTCCTTTTCTGGACTGTGGGAGTAACGTACTCTTACCAACAGTAACATTCTCAATGTCATCCAGCGAAGCGCCAAATAGCCTCTCTCCTTGGAAGGGCAAGTCCGCCAGTGCTTTCTTAGATGCGTGGTCCGCAGACCAGCATTTCAACCAAATCAGGCGACGTAGCACTACTGCTGATACTGAGGCTCTAGAGAGCAAGGGGACTGTATCTAAGGCCGCATCACAGACATACATAAGGCCCTGCACCAACTGGTCCGCCAGCTCCACACAGACCGGGGAAGCCTGTTGCTTCTCCAATGCACGGTGCAACAATTTAGCCCATTCAGTCAGCGTCTGCGCTACCAAGGCCGTGGCCAACACTGGCCACAATGCTGATCCCACCACGGTAAACATGGACCGGGCAACCACCTCGGCCCTTCTGTCGGCAGGGTCCTTGAAAGCAGAAGTCCCTTCCACCGGAATCGTGGTTACCTTATTTAACATACCGTGGGGTCAACAACCGGAGGTCTCCATTTCTTCAGGAGACTCTCCTCAAAAGGGGTAACGCACTTCCATGCATTTAGGGACTGAAAAGGCCCACTGCGGTTTTCCCCACTCCTTGTAAATAAACTTATGAAAATAAGTTGGGTAAGGAAACATCTTAGCCATGCGGGCCGGCTTGTGGGACCCGAAAGGGACAGATACCTCTGTAGATGCCCCCACCGTATCCTTCATTTTTAGGGTATCCCGCACCCCTGTAATAAGTGCTCCTACAAGCGCCTTCTCCTGCGCTGACCCGGACACGGAGTCATCCTCACTGTCCTTGTCCCCATCCTCTGATACATCAGAACAGGGGCCGCCTGTCACAGCAGGGCCCGAGTCTAAATCAGAGCTTTGCCCAAAAGACGGCGGGGACGCTTTTAACCCCCCTTGCGCCCGCACGCCACTTCCACCCTGGCAACAAAGGCCTCCAGGACCGCGGACAGTGTCCATAGGCACCGCAGGTGCAGGGGAACCAGTTGCAATAACAGGGATTTCTGGGGAAGAAGTGCCATCTTCTGACGACATGCTGACCCACACCCGCCTGTCACAACTTAGGGACCTAAGGCAAGTCACACAAAAAGTCCACCCTCCTAGCTGCCAAGACTAAGGGGCCCCCCACAGGACTCACCACCCTGACCCAGGTACTGCGCTGTGCTGCTGCTGTCCGCTCTCCCCTGCGTCATCCACAAGGCGTCTGTGTGGAAAGCGTGCTGTTCTAGAAGGAAACAAGCATCCAGCAATAAAGGCAAAACTACCTGAGGCTACTAGAAAATGGCCACCTCAGCAAAACCGTCTGAGGGTGCCAAGAAAATGGCCACCGAACTACTAGAAAATGGCTGAAAGGCAAAAAAAAACTGTCTGTGGCTATAAAAAAAAAAAAAAAAATAAAAAAAATGGCCACGGCCCCAGGAAAATGCTTGTGGAGAGAGCGGCGGCCTCCCCACGTCTTACACAGCACAAACACCCCACCATGGCCCAGAAACAGGGAAGAGGACGAGCGGACCTCCAACACCCAGCGCAGCCCCCTGACAGGACCCAGAGCCCTCCCCCCGGAGGACTCCCAGGCAGGTACGTGCACCGCACCCCCATGTGCCCAGTCAAACAGCGGCCCATTGCATGGGGAGAAGGGAAAGGAACAGGGAGAGAAAAAAGTGAGAGTGAGAGACCCCATAGTCGACCTCCCAGAGAAAGCCCAGCTGCTCCATCCTGCCGAGACAGGTGGAACCATACTTACCCCTCCTGCAGGGACTGCTGGACGCATTCCACAGACAGACCCATCACCCGAGCAGTACGGGGTGGCTGCTGGCCATGGTACACTGACACAGACAGCAGTAGCCCGGTCATATGTGTGCCCTGGAGCATATATCTCACCGACCACCCCTGGATTAGACGGGGCATGTCGTGGCAGACCCAGTGCGTAGCTAGGACCTGCTCACGCTCGATGGCCCCAGGCTGGGGATACTACAAGAATCTATATTACCCAGCCCGCTGTTGATTGTAGACCATAGGAATCAAAAATGCAGAAAAAAGAAAAAAAATTCCCGGGACCAATGGTCCCACTGGAGCCAGGTCCTTCTCCTGCACTACATTTTCGTAACAGGGACACGCGATGCCTTAAGTTTTGGGGCCTCTAGAGGGTAAATGGGCATTGGAGAGGGGGGATTTATATTGGTCAACTTAGTCAACAGGAATCCTTTTGGATCCATGAAACCAAAGTTTTGGTGCCTGTGGGCCTCAATGTTGACTTCGATCTTAATTGTTTCATTTCAGACAAATAGGTTTTTAAAATTTAATGTTTTTTTCACAGACGACCGGCGGGTTTATGTCCTTATTTTATTCCGCATTATTTATGTGGTTTGTGTATTTTAATACTTATGTTGCCTTTTTTTTTTTGCCATTTATATGCTTTATTTATGTGTCATTTATGCAATATAAAAATATGTATATATATATATATATATATATATATATATATATGATTTTTGTATATTGGCATATATGTTCCCCATGAGAGATTATGGTGTTTTTGTGTGCATGGGGTAGCCAGACTTCTGGTTCCAGTTTTGCGGCTCCCTGTGTTTACATCGCGCTCTCTATGACGACCGGGCTGTTATTTTAGTTCCCGGGTGACGCTGTAGCTCCACCCACCGCTGACGAAGTCCATACAGGATGTAACGTGCGTATGGGGGGGGGGGGGAGCTACTCTGCGGACGTCACCTGTTGTTCTCGTCCGTTTTGTATTGCGGTTAATTCACTCAATAACACCGCTTCCTTATACTTCGTATTTTTAAGTTTTGGCTGCACGATCCTTATAATTATTTTACTGTATTGTGCTGGCACTTTTTAATAAACAGATCTACAGTGTCCATTTAGATCGTGTCCACTTTTTTTCATTCCATATACTAAGTTTATTTACCCTGGGATTTTTGGATATGGTGCTGGATCGTTTTCCATCCGGTCCATCTGATCTGGTAAGAGTGGATTGTACTTAAGGTGGAGGACTTGTCACTATATATTTCACCTATTACAGTTGAAAAATCACACTTTTCATCATGTGGTGGATCCCATTATCTTCTATACGGCATATTTGCTAAAGTGTATGGACCCATTTATTGCGCTGCACCTTCTCTTAGATTGTATCTTCTCCTACACTAGGCAGAAAAAAAAAAAAAACAGAGCTGCTGGATGCAGTGTGAGGGGTTATAGCCAGTAGGCGGTACTGTGCAAGTGTTGCCGTTTTTCACACTTTCTGCCTAATCTTCTCCTAAAGGGGCGATATAACCCTAAGGTCAAGAAGAGCTGCTGAATGAATGATAGAGAAAAAAAATTTTAATGCACCTGGAACGCATACAAATGACATAAATGAAAGATGATAGTTGGTCTTACACTTTGGATCAACGATCCACTTAAAGATAAAACTGGCAATGAGAATTCTAATCCAAATAACCAAAATAGCATTAGGGCTGTTTAGAGGTACTCCCTTTGCAAGAAATACCCAAGCTTCCCCTCCTTTACCAAGACCTAGTGCAACTGCACTTGCAGTGCACAGTATATTTGTCTTTAGTAAATCAACCTCAATATGTCTAAATATAATTAGATAACTTGTGCCCTTCTATCTCTGTTCTCCTTCTGTTCTAGGGTGGCTACGTCTGTTCTCTATACCCCCTGTTATATGAACCCTTTCCTGCTTGCCCCCGAGATGTACCACACATCTACCTGCAGACACATTCAGCTCTATGGGAATTGTAGTACAGAGAGAGGAGAATGTGACCATAAATAACAAATGGCTGCAACATCAGATGCTTCATTACTGCCTATAGAATTTATCAAAGTTGTTGGAAAATCTCTGTGCATCCTGTCAATTCCCTCTGCTCAATGAAAAGGAGGAAGGAACTACGCTTGTCAATTCAGTTTATTGAGACGCAGTATTAAGTGGAAAGAAAAAAAGGCAGATTTCCCCAAATTTGATTTTTTTTTTTTTTTTTTTTTGAGATGCATCTGCCCTTCTATTCCTTACCTACATCTACTAAAAACAATGAAGGTAATTTATCAAAACTGGAGCAGCTGTGCAAGGCAACCAGCTTCTATCTTTCATTTTCAAAGCTTAAAAAGGATAGTTCACATTTACAAAAAAAACTGCCCAAGCAGGTAAGGGATTTTTGTAGATTAAAACAAACTGTGCAGCTCTGACTAAAGATGAATAATACCTTTGCTATAAGTGTAGGCCATTTACTTACTTAATGGATGCCTGAATGGTATACTCCCAGGATGTTGCTAAGTGAGGAATAGTAATCACTGCTCACCTCCACCATCACAGGAGCGAGCTCTTTCTCCGATTCAAACCTCAAATACTCTCTCCCCGATGTAGTAGCTCTGAACTCAGCATTTGAGAGCTCACTCCTGTGATGGCGAAGGATGACTAGGCAGTTTTGTGGTAAAGGTGAACTATCCGTTTAAAGTGGTAGTAAAATCTTATGTAAAAATATTCTGACAGGAAGGGTTTGTATAACAATACAGACCAGCGATGGTGAACCTTGGCACCCCAGATGTTTTGGAACTACATTTCCCATGATGCTCATGCCCTCTGCAGTGTAGTTGAGCATTATGGGAAATGTAGTTCCAACACATCTGGGGTGCCAAGGTTCGCCATCACTGGTATAGACCCTAGATTTTTTCTTCTAATCATCATAAATGTTTCATACCTATACGCTTGTATTGCTGCAGAGGTGTTCTTCATTTCCATGTATTCGTGACCCATCAGTGTCCAAGCACCAAGATATCGAGGGTTGAGCTTTAATGCCCTTTGAAAATACAAGGCGGCTTTCTCATGCTGGGAGCGCAAGCTATAATAATTGCCTGAAAAAAATAAAAGAGAAGGAGGATTTCTTTTGAATAATTGTGCTATTTAACTGGATATCAGTAATAGGTTTGAGATGCTTGCTCACCAATCACACAGCAGGTTTCCACACGATACTTGTCAATGTCACACAGGTTGTGTGCCAGGTAGCTCAATTCTGGCTTCAGACCCTTGTGAAGGAAAAAATAAATAAAAAATAAAAAAAAAGGAAGAGATTTGGACTTTAGATGAAGCACAATTATGTGCCTCCATCCCGGTAATAGGTAAATATAAAGGGAAGATTGGGACTTTAAATTAAGTGATTGGATAGTGGAGGTAAAATTATACCATGTTTAAATTTCCACATGGAATGTTGAAATTTAAACATGGTGTCATTTACCTCCACTAATCAAATGCTTCATTTAAAGTCCCAATCTTCCCTTTATATTTACTTGTGAAGGAAGAACGTTACTCAAGCAGAAACATCCGAGTAAACAATAAAACTAGAATATAGAGAGCCTTACTCTGACATACAGCAGGTTTGAAAACGTGTCCATGTTTTCTATTCTATAAGGATCCTGCTTCCGTAACTCATTGAAAATAGAGAGAGCTTTATCAATATCTGTTGGAGGGGGAAAAAAACAAAACAAGCCATATTCATTATGATCGTAAACATTATTTCAACCTTTACATCTGCCAAAATCATCTGGCCTTACCTCTAATGTTATGGTACGCAACAGCGATCTGGGAAATAATATAAGTGCTCTTAGAGAAGCCAGCATCAATAAGGCTTTGATATTTTTGTAGGGCCTCCTCAATCAGCTGCTGCTCGGTGTATATGTGTGCCAGGAAAAACTCCTTTATCCAACAATCGGGCAGAGAAAGAAACTTCAGCTGCAGAAGAAGTAGAGAGCAAAGCTCAGTAAGGAATGACAGTCCTATTAACTACAGATTGTGTTCTGATCACTAGCTGTCTAACCATTTTACCTATTTTTCTTGAAGGAAGCAACGTAGGAGCAATGGAAAGGTGAATATGTGCTGCTAGGAAAAAGGGGGCATTTAAGAGAAGCTGTTTTTCCAGCATGGGTAAAGCAGAGGTTTGTTTAAATATACCCTTGTCATGAGAAAGTCATGAAGGCTATCATTGCCAACATCTCTTACTGGACATAAACGTTCTCCAGCGGTCATGCTTTGGCTCCAATACTTTTTATGCCAATTAAAACATAACAAGTATAACAGAATTCATTATTTGCTAAATGATTATTACTTAGGAGCATTTATTTCAGACGCAATCAGGCAACTGTCTGTGTTTATCTAGGCTTTAATATTATACAGTGGGGAGAACAAGTATTTGATACACGGACACTTTTGCAGGTTTTCCTAATACATGCTTTGTAAGAGGTCTGTAATTTTTATCATAGGTATTCTTCAACTGTGAGAGACTAAATCCAAAAGCAAAAATACAGAAAATCACATTGTGTGATTTTTAAATAATTTGCATTTTATTGCACAAAGTATTTGATCACCTACCAACCAGTAACAATTCCACGTCTCTCTCAGACCTGTTATTTTTGCTTTAAGAAGCACTCCTGTTCTCCACTCATTACCTGTATTAACTGCACCTGTTTGAACTCGTTATCTATATAAAAGATACCTATCCACACACTCAATCGAACGGACTCCACCTTTCCACAATGGCCAAGACCAGAGAGCTGTCTAAGGACATCAGGGGTAAAATTGCAGACCTGCTCAAGGCTGGGATGGGCCACAGGACAATAGGCAAGCAGCTTGGTGAAAAAGGCAACAACTGTTAGCGCAATTATTAGAAAATGGAAGAAGTTCAAGATGACAGTCAATCTCCCTCTGTCTGGGGCTCCATGCAAGATCTCACCTCATGGGGCATCAATGATCATGAAGGTGGCGAGGGATCAGCCCAGAACTACATGGCAGGACCTGGTCAATGACCTGAAGAGAGCTGGGACCACAATCTCAAAGAAAACCATTAGTAACACACTATGCCGCCATGGATTAAAATCCTATAGCGCACACAAGGTCCCCCTGCTCAAGCCAGTGCATATCCAGGCCCGTCTGAAGTTTGCCAATGACCATCTGGATGATCCAGAGGAGGAATGGGAGAAGGTCATGTGGTCTGATGAGACAAAAATAGACCTTTTTGGTCTAAATGCCACTCGCCGTGTTTGGAGGAAGGATGATGAGTACAACCCCAAGAACACCATCCCAACCGTGAAGCACGGAGGTGGAAACATCATTGTTTGGGGCTGCTTTTCTGCAAAGGGGACAGGACGACTGCACCGTATTGAGGGGAGGATGGATAGGGCCATGTAATCACGAGATCTTGGCCAACAACGTCCTTCCCTCAGTAAAGCCCCATACACACTCAAAAAAAAATAAAAAATCAGATTTTCTGCAGATTTTTTTGTCTTCAGATTTACCAAAACCATGTAGTGCAAGGGCCTGACTGATTGCATACACACTGAAACTCCTAAGGTTTGACCTCATTATATGGTTTTGGTAAATCTGAAGGAAAAAAATCTGTAGAAAATCTGATAGTGTGTATGGGGCTCCAGAGCATTGAAGATGAGTCGTGGCTGGGTCTTCCTGCATGACAACGACCCAAAACACACAGCCAGGGCAACTAAGGAGTGGCTCCGTAACAAGCAACTCAAGGTCCTGGAGTGGCCTAGCCAGTCTCCAGACCTTAACCCAATAGAAAATCTTTGGAGAGAGCCGAAAGTTCGTACTTGCCCAGCAACAGCCTCGTAACCTGAAGGATCTGGAGAAAGTCTGTATTGAGGAGTTGGCGAAAATCCCTGCTGCAGTGTGTGCAAACCTGGTCAAGAACTACAGGAAACGTATTATCTCTGTAATTGCAAACAAATGTTTCTGTACCAAATATTAAGTTCTGCTTTTCTGATGTATCAAATACTTGTCATGCAACAAAATGCAAATTCATTTCTTAAAAATCTGTATTTTTGTTTGAGATCCCATCCCTCACAGTTGAAGAGTACCCATGATAAAAATTACAGACCTCTACCAGCTTTGCAAGTAGGGGTGCAATGGATCAAAAAAAAAAAACTCACGGATCGGATCATTTTTCGGATCAGCAAATAACTGAATTTGCAAAAACCTGTGAAAATTCCACCACCATATAGTCCCCACTGTAATATCCACGTCATCTCCCCCATTGTAATATTTCCTGAGCATGGCTGGGTATCGCCAAGTATGGCTGGGTATTACCGAGTATTGTAGGGTATGGCCAGGCATGGCAGAGTATTGGCAGGGTATGGAGGGATGGCTGTGACTGCAATTGTCACAGAGCAGCGCTGTGGGCACTACAGATGCAGCCCACAGCGCTGCTGCCATCCGATCTCTCCCCTCCACTGTGCAGATCTGTACACAGAGGGGAGAGAGGAACTGGCGTCATGACGGAGAGATCACATTGTAAACGCAGACGGGTGCACCAAGATGGCCGCCGCTCTGAACTAGCCCGAAGCTGTGGCCTTTCCCAATGCCGAGACCGTGGTGCGATCCGTGGATCGCAGCATGTGCCAATCGGATCAGGGATCGGTGACGATCCGTTGAACTTCTATTTGTAAGTAGAAAACCTGCAAAAATCGTCAGTGTATCAAATACTTGTTCTCCCCACTGCATAGGAGATTATACACTATATGACAAAGTCTATGGACACTTGACCAATATTTTCTTACACTATATTGCCAAATGCATTTGGACCACCTTCAAAATGTATGGAGTTCAGAGTGTTTCCACCAATAGGTTACTGTCACACTCCAATATAAAAAATAAATAAAAAAACCCCCTTCAAGAATAAAGACCGTTAAAGGCACAAAACCTGCATTATTACCCATGGTTTTGGAATGGGATGTTCAACAAACCCAAAAAGTTGTGTTGTCACTTGTATACTAATTTTTGGCCATATAGTGCATGAGTATTGAGTAGTCTTCTCTTCAGCCAACAGGTAAAGCTTTGGGCACTTTATGGTTTCTTTCCTTTGTTGTATAAAAGGGAAAAATAGGATTTTTGTACTCGCCATAAAATCCTTTTCTCTGAAGTTCATTGACGGACACAGCAGCTCTTCTTGATCTTAGGGTTATATCGCCCCTTTAGGAGAGGACTAGGCAGAAAGTGTTAAAACCAACAACACTTGCACAGTACTGCCCAGGGGGCGGTCCTACTGGCTATAACCCCTCATACCGAATCCAGCAGCTCAGTTCGTCAAAAGCAGTACAAACAGAAATAGGAGGGGTGGGTGCTGTGTCCATCAATGAACTTCAGAGAAAAGGATTTTACGGCGAGTACAAAAATCCTATTTTCTCAATCGTTCATTGACGGACACAGCAGCTCTTCTTGACCTTAGGGACGTCTCCAAGCAGTGTCAAAACAAGGGGTGGGAACAGCAAACAATAACTTCACCCAAAACAGCCAGAGCTCCTCAAAGGAGGAGTTGCAACCTTAAACAGCCACCTGCAAAACCTTGCAGCTGAAGCAAGCATCCGAAGATGCACTCACAACAACCTTGTAAAATCTAGTAAAAGTGTGAACGGAGGACTAGGTCGTCGCCTTACACACCTGGGAAACAGACGCTTGATGTTGGAAAGCCAAAAGAGGCACCAATTGCCCTGGTAGAATGTGCCATGATAGGAAAGGGAATCGCCTGTCCCCTTATGTCATAAGCCTGAACTACAGTCTGTCTGATCCACAGAGAGATGGTGGCCGATGAGACCACCAGTCCCTTCTTCGGCCCATCAAACAGCAAGTCCGACCTCCAAAAAGGAGCTGTAGCAGATACACCCGCAGAGCCCGGACCACCTCCAGGGAATGCAAGGCCACCTCTATAGGGTGTGATGGCTGAGGACATAAGGATGGAAGCACAATGTCCTCATTTAGATGAAAGGCCAAAACAACCTTTGGAAGAAACGAAGGCTGCGGATGAAGCACCGCCTTATCCTTGGAGGATCAAGTATGGAGACTTGCAAGACAAGGCCACCAACTCAGAAACCCTCCTAGCAGATGTAATGGCCACTAGAAAGACCACCTTCCCAGAGTGTCAATAAGGGAATCTCCTTAAGCACCATATTCAAAATCCCACGGAGGTAGCGGTGGCCAGATCGGAGGGGCCACATTTCAAACTCCCTGAACAAACATACTCACCAATGAATGAGCCGCCAAGGGTCGCTGAAAAAAAACAAAATGAGGATAGCCAAAACCGATATCTGCCCCTTAATGATGATTAATGCAAGTTTCTGATCCACTCCTCGCTGCAAAAACAGCAGGATCCTGGAAAGTGAAATGTACGTGGACGCTACCCCATCTCCTCACAAATGGAGATGTAGGCCTTCCATGTACGATGATAAATCTTCCAAGAAGATGACTTCTGTGCCCTCGGCATAGTGGATATTACCGAATCCAACAGACCTCGGTCCCTTAGCACCTGGCTTTCAACAGCCACACCATTAAAGCCAGTGACGGTAAAGCAGGATGAAATATTGGACCTTACGACAGAAGGTCCTCTCACATCGGCAGTCGCCAAGGAACATCCGCCACCATTCCTACTATGTCGGCGTACCACTTACACCGAGGCCAATCTGGGGGCAATCAGAATCACCAGAATCCCCTCAGGTTCCACTCTGCAAAGCAGATGTGGTAGAAGTTTGAGTGGGGGGGGCATACATAAGCCGATATTGCCCCCATGGAGCCACCAAGAAAGAAAGGACTCTCGCCTCTGAGTCGTCCAGAAGCAAGCCCAGGTACTCCAGGCGTTGAATGCCACGATTGCGATCCCTCGCTGCCTCAGAAAGCCAAAATTGGGGATAGCACCTTGGTGAAGACCCTTGGTGCTGACGCCAGGCCAAAGAGGAGAGCTACAAATTGGTAGTGCTCGTCCCCGACTGCAAATCGCAGAAACCTTTGATGCATATGGGGACATGCAAGTATGCATGCTTGATGTCCAGGGATGCCAGAAAATCCCCCCGATTGAGTGCAGTGACCACCGAGTGAACTGATTTCATCCTGAACCTTTGTACTTCCACAAAGCTGTTGAGGGCCCGGACATACCCCTCCCTTCTTTGGGACTACAAACAGATTGGAGTAGAAACCCTGAAACCTTTTCGGTGTCGGTACAGGTACTATCACCCCACGCAGCAGCAGGTCCTGTACTACCCCAAACAGGGCCCCCCGAGGAGCCAGAAAAAGATGAAGGTTGGAGGGAAAAAATCTGTTTGGCGGACATGAAAGAAATCCTATTTTGTAGCCTGACGAAACCAGTTTGCAGACCCACTGGTCAGAAAGCAGGGAGGCCCACCGAGCTTCAAACTCCCGAAGCCAACCCCCCACCCAAGAGTTGGGGCAGGGGCAAACTTTCATGCGGTAACAGATTTGTTTGCAGGCTTGTTTGGGTGCTTTTGTCCCTCAGCAGGCACCTTATCGGACTGGGCACACTTACCTACCGATCCCGGGCGGACGAAAAATCCACTTCCGAGTGGAAAAGGAGGGCCCTTGCCTACAGCGTGGCTCCTTAGCTTTCCTGGACTGTGGGAGCAATATACTCTTATCCCCAGTAACATTCTTAATAATGTCATCCAGCGAGGCGCCTGTGCTTTCTTAGATGTCTGGTCCGCAGACCAGCATTTCAGCCAAATCAGGCGACGTAGCACTACTGATACTGAGGCTAAGGCTCTAAAGCGCAAGGGTGCCGTATCTAAGGCCGCATCACAGACCTACTTAAGGCCCTGCACCAATTGGTCAGCCAGTTCCATGCAGACCGGGGAAGCCTGTTTCTCCAATTCATGGTGCAACAATTTAGCCCATTCAGTCAGCGTCTGTGATAGCGGGCCGTGGCTAACACTGGCAGCAATGCTGACCCCCACCACTGTAAAAATGGACCGGGAAACCGCCTCGGCCCTTCTGTCGGCAGGGTCCTTGAAAGCAGGAGTCCCGTCCACCGGAATCATGGTTACTTTATTTAAACTGGATACAGGGGGGGTGGGGGTCACCAATCGGAGATGTCCATTTCTTCAGGAAACTCTCCTCAAAGGGGTAACGCACCGCCATACGTTTCGGGCCTAAAAAGGTTTTCCCCATTCCTTGTAAATAAACTTATCAAAATAAGTTAGGTAAGGAAACACCTTAGGCGTGCGGGCCGGCTTGTGGGACCCGAAAGGGACTGACACCTCTGTAGGTCCCTGCATTAGCCTAAATTTTTAGGGTATCCTGCACTGCTGTAATAAGTGCTCCTACAAGCGACTTTTCCTGCGCTGACCCGGAGTCATCCTCACTGTCCAAATGGTCCTGGTCCGCATCCTCTGATACATCAGAGCAGGGGCTGCCAGTCACAGCATGTCCCGAGTCTGAAACGGAGCTTTCCCAGAAGATGGTGGGGGGGGGGGGGGGGGGGCTTTTTTTTTACCACCCCCTGCACCCGTACGCCACTTCCACCCTGGCAACAAGGCCTCCAGGACAGCGGGCAAAGCGTCCATAGGCACCACAGGTGCAGGGGAACCAGTTGCAATCACAGGAATGTCTGGGGAAGAAGTGCCAGCCTCTGACACCATGCTGACCCACACTCACCTGTCACCACTTAGGGACATAAGGCAAGGCACACAAAAGTCCACCCTCCTAGCCGCACAGACTGAGGGGCCCCCTGCAGGACTCACCACCCTAGTCCAGGTACTGCGTTGTGCTGCTGCTGCTGTCCGCTCTCCCCTGTGCCATCCACGAGGTGTCTGTGTGGAAGCGCGCTGTTCTAGAAGGAAACAAGCGCCCAGTGCTAGAGGCAAAACCCCATAAGGCTACTAGAAAATGGCCGCCTCAGCAAAAAACGTATGAGAGCGTCAAGAAAACGGCCGCCAAACTACTAGAAAATGGCTGAAGGCAAAAAAAAAAAAAAAAATGCTGTGGCTACCACAAAATGACCGCGGCCCCAGAAAAATGACCACGGAGCGCACGGCGGCCTCCCCACATGGCTCACACACCCACCGTGGCCCAGAAAAAAGGGAAGAGGAGGAGCGGACCCCCAACACAGCCCCCTGCCAGGACCCAAAGCCCCACCCCCAGGTAAGTGCACCGCACCCCCATGTGCCCTGTCAAACAGCGGCGCATGGGGAGCAGGGAAATGACAGGGAGAGTAGAAAGGGAGAGTGAGAGACCCCCTAGTCGACCTTCCAGGGAATGCCCAGCTGCTCCATCCTGCCGAGACAGGTGGAACCATACTTACCCCTCCTACAGGAACTGCTAGAAGCAATCCACAGACAGACCCATCAACCGAGCCTGAAGGGGTGGCTGCTGGCCACAGCACACTGTGACACAGACAGCAGTAGCCCGGTCATATGTGTGCCCCGAAGCATATGGCTCACCGGCCGCCCCTGGAATAGATGGGGCATGTCGTGGCCAACCCAGCGTGTAGCTAGGGCCTGCTTAAGCTCGATGGCCAGGCTGGGGAAGCCACAAGGATCTATATTATCCAGCCTGTCACCCAGCCCGGCTGTTGATTGTAGATCACAGGAATCAAAAATGCAGAAAAAGAAAAAAATTCCGGAGGACCAATGGTCCCATCGGCAGCCAGGTCCTTCTCCTATACTAGGCAAAAAAAAAAAAAAAAAACTGAGCTGCTGGATGTAGTATGAGGGGTTATAGACAGTAGGACCGACCCCTGGGCAGTACTGTGCAAGTGTTGCCTTTTTTAACACTTTCTGCCTACTCCTCTCCTAAGAGCCGGCTCACACAGGGGCAAAACGACTTCCAACGCGACTTTTGGAGGCAACTTGGACACGACTTGTCAACGCGACTTACAACACAACTTTAAGACGTCCCGGCCAGGCGACTTTTGCCGTGGCCAATCAAGGAATGAGCTCTCAAGGGGGAACTCCACGGCAATTTATTTTATTTTTTTAAACGGCGTGGGTTCCCCCTCCGGGAGCATACCGGGCCCTTAGGCCTGGTATGGATTTTAAGGGGAACCCCCTACGCCGAAAAAACGGCAGAGCGAGCCCGGGAGAAGACACCGGAGAGCGGGAGAAGCGGCCGAACAGAGCGGAGAAGTCGTCAGACGAAGACCCCCGGAGCTGCTTAATAAATGACTTTTAAAACTTGTGTTTTTATTGATATTTTTTTCCCCAGGTGAATGGGTAGGGGTACGATGTACCCCTTACTCATTCACATAGGGTGGGGGGCCGGGATCTGGGGGACCCCTTATTAAAGGGGGCTCCTGGATTCCGATAAGCCCCCCGCCCGCAGACCCCGACAACCAACGGCCAGGATTGTCGGGAAGAGGCCCTTGTCCTCATCAACATGGGAACAAGGTGCTTTGGGGTGGGGTGGCCGCAGGGTGCCCCCCTTCCCCAAAGCACCCGGTCCCCGTGTTGAGGGCACGCGGTGTGGTATGGTCCAGGAGGGGGGGCACTCGCTCGTCCCCATCCCCTTCCTGACCGGCCAGGCTTCATGCTCGGATAAAGGGTCTGGTATGGATCTGGGGGGGGGGGGACCCCCACGCTGTTTTTTCGGCGTAGGGGGTTCCCCTTAAAATCCATACTGGACCTAAGGGCCTCGTATGCTCCCGGAGGGGGGAACCCACACTGGATTTTTAAAATAAATTTGGCGTGGAGTTCCCTCTCGAGATAATTCCCTCTCGAGATAATTCTGTGAGAGTCACCTCAGTATAGACGGAGATCCGACTTGGAGGCGACTTCCATTGAAATCAATGGGTACCAGTCGCCTAGAAGTCAGATAGAAGTAGTACAGGAACCTTTTCTGAAGTAGGAGCGACTTCAGTAGTGTGCATCAAGACGGCTCTCATTCACTTACATTAATTTTTTACATGTAACGCGACTTGAGGCGACCTGAAGTTGGATCTGAGTTGCCCCTGTGTAAACCGGCTCTAAAGGGGCGATATAACCTTAAGGTCAAGAAGAGCTGCTGTGTCCGTCAATGAACGATAGAGAAATATTTTTAAGTAGATCAATGTATGAAACATCTCACACACACACACAAATGAATCACTTTATGGCTGGCTCGGTCCAATGTTTCAATCAGGCAGAATGAGCCTGAAGGGATGCAAATTTGCAATAGTTGTCCCTTTAGATAACCATATAGTCGCCATAATATAGAAAGCATTCTCCCTTGCAGTGGAACTACCACTGCACGGGTTAACTGCTTCTTTTTGTCTTGGGGACCGTGAAAAGCACTTTTACATACCTGATCATCGCTCCCCTAATTTCAGGCAGTGGACTGTTCCTCTGCTTCCCTTTGTCCAAGGAGGGGCTGTGGGCTCTACAGTGTATTCGATGACATTAGAGGGCATCTAACTGCCTTCTAGCATCCTGGAGGAAGCATGCAGGAGTGGAGGATTAAGTAAAAAGTATTTTCCGGGCCCCTAGACAAAAGGAACATTTAACCCTTGCAGTGCATGGGCAGCCCCATGCACAGGAGGATTTTTACCTTTTCTCATAGTTAAAAAGGTTTACCTTGTAAAACAAAATGTATACTTAATGTAAAAACAGAAAAAGCGCATTGGGTTAAAAACTAAAACAAGATTGACCCACAACCATTACAGATCCTTTTCAATCACTCAAGCATTCAAACACAACTGACTTTCAGGTGCGCCAAGTAATATTCTTTACCATTTCTTTGTCTGTAATTAGGTTGCAAAGCTCTAGCCATGTTCCCCAGTGCAATGGCAAGACGTGTGTCGCTTCCACAAAAACATCCAAAGCTTCTTTAACCAGGTCCAGTTTCCGCAAAACGACCCCATATCTAAACACAGAAAACAACTATGATGCCTGGAAGATTATTCATGGCTACAGGAAAGAACATAGGTTGTCTCGTGACTTACAGATAAAGTCCAAATCCATCCAGCTCTCTGGCTTTGTGCTTCTTACTAAGCTCTACTCGAAGCTCACGAAGAGCCTCATTCTTCACCTGGCCTTTCTCCAGAGGACCTGGGAAAAGATGGTTATATTCCCTGTCAGTTTTTTTGCTTTGTGCCCCATTGAGAAAAAGTCCCTTTACTTTTTTCCTGGTGACACAACAAGAAGGGAGTGGATAGATCCTTTTAGATGATTTTTGTTAGAACTGATGTCCCTACTGGAAAATTAGTAGATCAGTAGTCAATTTAGTGGAAAAAGTAAGCAAACTAGGGCAAAATGAAATGTAATGCAACTTTTCTAACCTTTAAAAATTGCCCAATTGCTTATAATTTGTGCATTTTATTAAAGGAGAAGTGTGCACTAAAAAAAAAAAAAAAAAAATACATACTTACCTCCCTGCTGCTGTAGCATTGGTCTGATGCTGAACATGACCGCTGATCGCTCATTTCTTGATTAATTCTGACCAGGAGTGGTGACTGTTAGTCACTGCTTTCTAAACTGCACCCCCCAGCGCTCACTGGAGTGACAGGCTGTGCAGGGGGAAAGGAGCACTGAGAGGCTAAGCCAGCTGGCAAGCCGAGGGGGGGGGGGGGTTTCTGTGACTTCAGAAGGCAGCAGCCCCCCGCCAGTTGATTCTGGATCACAGGAGAGCACAAGTGCACTCGTCATCCACAAGGGAAGTGGGACCGAAAAAACTCTTGCCATACTTCTCTTTTAAAGTAACCATGTGCATAATACTAAATTATTGTAAACTATATTGTTGCATCATACAAATAACGAAAACTGAATACAGGTTATATGATTAATAAGCCAGCCATTGACCGGAGAGGAGGAAGCTGTCCCTGCCAGGGGAACAGCGATTACCGCTATAACAGCCGCGTATAGCACTGCTATAACAGCAACAATCGTGTGTAAAATCCAACATACTGGTTGTACCTGTATTGAATCGATAAACTTGGGTACATTCAGCCTGCCCATACATTGTTCAAGCCTCAGCCGATCCCTGCTGAAGCAGCTGAGATTCAAACCATCTATGGCCAACTATACTTGCTCACATGTTTGCAATACACACTCTCCTCACACCAATCAAATGCACAGTACATCATCACGGTTACAGATAAAATTATACAGAATTAAACACCTGTCAAGTTTTTATTGCCATCTGTGTCCCCACTAGGAAGATTTGCATTTCTATTAAGCACTTGTGACAAATATCACTGTGACTGAAAAGCAGAGAAAACCCTACATTTTGAGTGGTCACAACACTAGGAGTGAAATTCTTCAAATAGGGACCTTATTCCACTGACAACTATCTAAAGCTAGCCTATTGTTCAGATCCGAGACACCGGATGAAATTCACGGAGTGGACAGCCCCATTGGCTGCCTCCCACTGGACGGGTCTCAAAGCAGCCAGGCAGAATATTGTAGGCTGAACAGCGGCTACAACTAATCAGACACAGCTGCTGTTGATATAGTTCATGTGCAATGTATATAGTTTACAGGCAGCCCTAAGAGGACATCTTCCTTATTTTGGAGAGATTTCCACTCTCCTGTTTCATCTCGGAGACAGGAAGTGAAGAGAAAGCACCGCAAGGCGACACAGACAGCCAAAAATAAAGTGACGGGGAATTTAACTATTTCCTACTCTATCCAATACTAGAAATAAAGTTTTGGCTACACACAAAACACACTTAAAATCCATGGATGAAAAAGCAATTCATGTATGTGAAGCTCAAATGAGGCTTCTCGTGCCTCCAATGATTCCAATAACATGCATTTCAATGGCACAATCCTTATACATTAGATATACACACAGTAACTTTCTCATGGTATATATGCTGAATATAGATAGATTGGACATAAAAGGATGAAACGTCAGTTTAAAAGAGCCTTTATAGTTCCCCTTTAAAGATGACACTACAGTGTAAAAAATCATGCGGGACTGGGATGCGATAGTGAGAACTGGCATGTAGTGCATTTTATTTTATTTTTTATGTAATCACTAACATGCTGATCATGTCACAGCATTTATTGAACTACAGGTTTTGATGATGAATACTCTTCAGTGAAACCGGAGTGTGCAAAATCTGATGCAGCTCTGTTTAATCAGCTTTTTTTTTCCTAGCTTAATTGAACAAGCTGAAGTAAAGCTGGCCATACACCTATAGATTTTCTATGGTTAGATGGAAAAAGTGGGAGATAACTCCATCTACACAGTTTAGCGAACATGGAGAAATCTGTTGCACTTTTTCTATCCAACCATAGAAAATCTGCAGATAATCTATAGGTGTATGGCCAGCTTTAGACAATGATTGACTACCATGCACAGCTTCACCAGATTTTGTACACTTCGGTTTTAGTAAATCAACCCCAATTGGCCTTTCACAGTGCTAGTGGGTGGTTGTGTTGCATAAATAGTAACCTCAGTGGGGTGGATTTACTAAAAGCAAACAGACTGTGCACTTTGCAAGTGCAATTGCACTTATTTTCCACAGAGCTTAGTGAATGTAGTAAAGCTCTGCTGGTTTCTATTATCCAATCAGATGCAAACAAAAATACTGCTTTTTTTATTTTATTTTTTTCCTTGCAACTGATTGGGTATTTTTTTACAAAGCAAAGCTTCACTACATTTACTATGCTCTGGCAAAAATGAATGCTACTGCACTTCCAAAGTGCAGCCTATTTGCCTTTAGTAAATCCACCCCAGTGTGTATTTAATCAAAAAGGAAAATAACAAACTAAACATATAAGTAAAACCGGTAACTGATTGTCAGAGTATTGCTTTTAAAACCATTATAAAAAAGGCAATGTGTATATTTTTTCACTCACATTCATAAATATAAAAAAAAAATTCTTAAACGTATTCGAATTTGATGGATATTTTGCTGCTGGAAACATGAAGACTATGGAAGAATGGGTCATAAATACATAGTTCAACTATTTTCATGCGTGTTTTTTTTTGTAGCCTCCTTGGCGGTATGATTATGTTAGATTTTTGCGTCTCAAAGCGGTACATTGTTTTGCATAGAAATTTGGTGTTTTATATTGTAGGCCTGTAATTCTTAGCAATCACACTTAAATCTGTCCAAACAAGAGTTTAGTAGATATCCCGGGTATGAAAGTTTGAAGCAAAAAATCATAAATTATAATACAGAACTATAAATAATTATAAAAAATAATATAATAATAAAATGAATTATCCTACGATTCACTATCGCGCAATTTTGCAAGTGTTCTAATGTATTATCACTGTTTTCTAGCTGGTCTAAAACCACTTGACGTATTGGTTGCTATGGACAATCTCAAGTTTCCAGGCAGAAAGAACAGTATACATAATATAAAACTCATGCAGGGCACTGGACAAAGCACTAGGGACAAAAGGGATGTGAAATTATTTCATACAGTAATGTAATCTGTAAGATTACAGTGTACTGTATGCGTTATATATTTTAAATTTTTTGAATTTGCAGCCAGGCTCTGCCCCGTGCGTCATGACGCTCGCAGAGAACGGAGCCCAGCACACAAGTACACTGCACCAGGATCCTGCAATGCAATCCTGAGTGTGACTCGGGGATACCGCTAATGGTACTGAGATTTAACCCCAAGCCACACTCGGAAAACCGTCAGAGAGGTTAAAAAATGTGTTCAATCGCATCATTGTATGTGGTTCACAAATTAGAAATAACATTATTGAAGCTTATGCTAGGGGTGTAGGGTACGGAAAAGGTTGGGAACTATTAATACAGCAAGATATATGTAAAGTTTTAGGAAAAAACTAAAATACAGGCCATCAAGCACTGCCACAAACTGTATAACAAAATGCTTACCCAAACTATCTACAGTTTCATCATCTTTCTTCTTCTCTCCAGACTAGAGGAAACAATGGTAATCATAATTAGCTGCAGTAGTTATTTACAAGATAGCCATATATAAATTCATGTTTGCTAAAACTGAAAACATTAAAATGTACATTTAATACGACTAGCTCTATTTAAAACAAAATGATCAGCTCCCCGTATAAAAGAAATAAATACTTACCTGTCCTGATGATCTCCACTTCGCTGCTTACTAAAAATATCTTCAGTAATCTGTACACTTCTGAGTGTAGGATGTCTGAACCCCATTTGCCCTTTGTGGTTACATCCTTCAGCCCTATTGTCCTGAAGTGACACAGTGTCTGAGTGCAACGGGGGACACCAGCATTTAACACTGCTGTGTTTGATAATGAACATTCTTCAGCACAGCTTGGATCTTCAAAAAAGCAGAGTTTGGCAGTGTGGACAGCTGTATTAAAAATCCCCACTTGCTTTTGAGGTACTCCCAGCACTCATTTTAATACTCACTGTTCCTTGGAAAGCAAGTTCCACGTACACTGCAAAGCATTTCACCAAGACATGTTCCTAGCAAGATGCTTGGTACTGCACTCTGTTTAACTACCATACACAAGTGCACACCCTAGACATGTTGCTTGGGGTGTTCAATAAAAGCTCAAATAAATCAGACAGTGACCATATTCACCTATCCTCATCAACCTCAGCAGTACTATTCATTAAAAATGTGTGCATTTGTAGTCATTTTTTGTTTTTTTATCCCAAAAGAAAGGAAAAAAAATAAAAAATCCACAGCATCAAAAACCTCTTAAAGCGGTTGTATAGTCTTTTTTTCAGTTTTACTTACAGGTAAGCCTATAATAAGGCTTACCTGTAGGTTAAAAAAAAAAAAAAAAAATCTCCTAAACCTGTATGGTTTAGGAGATATTCCCCTGGCAATGAGCCGCTGATTGCAGCGGCGCATGCGCATAGGGGTTTCTCGGCTGGAAGCCCGGCAGACCCGAACCCTGCTGGAAAAAAATCACTCACAGTGCCGGAGCCGCGATATCTGGAAGAAACGCAGAGGGAACATGTCAGCTCCCTTGGCGTGTATCGGGCGAGATATAGGGGCCTCGTTCTAAGGTAAGCATTTCATAATGAGCTAGTATGTGCATACTAGATCATTATGCCTTTTCCCTTGCAGGTATGAAAAAAATAAAATAAATTTTCAGCGGGTTTACTACCGCTTTAAATCTTGATTAAAGCGGTAGTAAAAAACAAAAAAATTAATAAATACATAAATTACGATGATCAAGTGCAGTGTTTTAATTTTTGAATCTATATAGTGTGACGGTGTGGAGGTAATTTACTAAAACTAGAGAGTGCAAAATCTGGTGCAACTCTGCATAACACACCAATCAGCTTCTGGGTTTTATTACCAAGGCTTAATTGAACAAGCTGAAGTTAGAACCCAGCCACCATGCACAGCTGCACCAGATTATGAGTGCAAGTGTTTTAGTAAATCGTAAATTAGTGGATCGTCACCATTACTAGTAAATAAAATAATAAAAATGCCATAAATCTAGGCCCTATTTTGTAGACGCAATAACTTTTGCGCAAACCAATTTATGCTTATTACGATTTTTATTACCAAAAATATGTAAAAGAATATATATTGGCCTAAACTGAGGGGAAAAAAAAAAGTTTTTGAAAAATATTGGGGATATAGCAAAAAATACAAAAGATTACCTTTTTTTAAAATTGACGCTTTTTTTGTTTATAGCACAAAAAAATAAAATAAATAAACACCCGCAGAGATGATCAAATACTGTATCATCAAAAGAAAGCTTTATTTGTGGGGGGGGGGGGGGGGACGTTAATTTTGTTTGGGTACAGCGTCGCATGACCGCCCAATTGTCAGTTAAAGCGACGCAGTGCTGCATCGCAAAAAATGGCCTGTCATTGAGCAGCCAAATCTTCCGGGGGGGCTGAAGTAGTTAAAAACAAACAGTTAAAATACACATGTGAGAGCCTTACATGTCAAAGGATTTGTAATTCTGTCCAGCCACATCTGTCAAACCGAACAGCCAGGAGGGCTAGACTACTTCAAGTGTTAAGATTAAGAAATACAGTGGTGTCACTTTAGTTTAGTCAGCCTGCTGACTAGATAAGAAAGAAGCATACATAAGCACCAAGTCAGCAACTCTGCATGTAGCAGAGTCCAATTACCTAGATGTTCTGCCCCTCTCTCTTCCAGCTCAAATGCTGATGTGTGATGAAGAACAGGGGATGAAGAAATATTTAGGTATGTATGCTAGTGTTATGTTAAAATACATGTAACAGTGAAATCTCTAGTAAATATGGCGATTTACCTGTACAAGCACACATCTCTCCCGGGGTTGTCCTAAGAAATTCCACAAAAGTTTGAATATATGGCTTGATTCCTCTAATACTTAAATATTAGGCCTCATGCACACGGACGTTTTTACAGCCGCTTTTTTGAGCGTTTTTTGCAGCTTAAAAATGCCTGTCCATGTTAGTCTATGGCTTCATACCCACCTAGGCGTTTTTGAGCTGCAATTGGCATAGGCGTTTTTAAGCTGTAAAAAAAACCCCAGGACCAGTGCGTTCCGTGGCGCGAAGCTAGAGCTGTAAAAACGCGAATCGCGGAAAAACGCGCAAAAACGCGAAACATATTTTCTTTGTTTTCTGAGTGCTATAGCCAAGAGATGTTTCTTTAAAAAACGCTACTTAACGTTAAAAAACGCGCAAAAACGCCAATGCAAAACGCGGTAAAAATCGCGTTTTTAACGCCGATTTTTCCAGGCGTCGGAGCTAGCTTTGCAGCCAGTTTTTTAAAACGTCCGTGTGCATGAGCACTTAAACTTTTTTCTAGCTTTTCTGATGGCCTAGGACAGTGATGGCAAACCTTGGCACCCCAGATGTTTTGGAACTACGTTTCCCATGATGCTCCTGTGCTCTGTGGTATAGATGAGCATCATGGGAAATGTAGTTCCAAAACATCTGGGGTGCCAAGGTTCGCCATCACTGGCCTAGGACATCTTAGTTCTACACTTGGATTATGTCTGTCATTTAAGTTTTTATATTCTTATGGTGCTTGGCTCTCCAATGCATTCTTGGCTGCCTCCTAAATTTCAAGAGACATAATTTTTCCTCTGACAGTGTCCTTCCTTGCTTCTGAGCAGGTCTTGTCACCCTGTGTGGCGACTGTTTGAATGTACTGTTCTTGTTTTAAGTTGGGTTTACACCTTTGCACGATTTTAGCAGGGTACGCCAAAGGAGGTTCCGTGTTACAACACTCTTTGCTAAGCTAAAAAAAAAAAAAAAAAAAAAAATATACATACAATAATGGGGATGTAGGTGGTAAAGAAAGCAGACTTCCATCTACCTAGTTTCTTAATACGTGGTCCGTTACTCCATGTTGGGAGGCAGCTGAGGCTGCTCCAAACCGGAAGGAATGTCCAGAGAACTAACTGGGGTTGAAGCCCAAGTTGCTTAGGAGGATCTTGACATGCTTGACAAACTGGCTGCCACTGAGGGTGCTGGTTAGAAAGGGTAGCAATGGGCTATCTTCAGATTGGCTGGTTAGTAAGGACAGTAGTCAGTCGAGGACTGTCACTGGGCACCAGGTATTGTTAGTCTGAAACAGGCTGATGTCAACCCCAGTGCCAGTATTTTGCACTTTGTTGACTGTGAGATGAAGGGTGTAATGGATCGAAAAGCGAGTCAGGTGGCGTCAGAGCAGGGTCGGACTACCAGAGGTGCTGACGGTAAATTCACTAGGTCGTAGAACCGTAGAAGGCCAGGTAGATGGCCACTCAGATGACAAGGCTGGGCAAAGCCCCAAAAGGGAGAACGAGTAAGGATTTCAAACATGTCCCTGAAGATGGCACTCGTGATAGGTAGGCGTTTGCCACTGGCTACAGGTTGGGGCTTCTGTATGTCTCGTAGGAGTGACTTAACTGCATGGGCCAAGAATACTGACAGTTTACTGGGGTTCTGTAATAACAGAAAATGCTGGACTACGGCCAGGTATAGCATGATGGTGTTGTGAGCAAGGGCTAGCTGGGTATGGCAATAGGATTTGAAGGCTAGGACGTGTCTAATGTCGCCTATCGCTGCTCCAGGGCAAGAGGCCAAAAACTTGCGGCAAGCATTCCAAGCAGTGTGATAGGCCTGCAGTGTGTTGCATGCCAAGGATTCGTTGATGAGCTGGGTTGCGTTGGCAAGGTGTGATTTTAATCCATCATCAGCAACGACCAGGATGGGACAGGAGGAGTAGTCTTTGGTTCAGCTCCAGCTAGAAAAACAAGGTAAGGTTGAAACGGGACAGCGCATCATCAGCGATATTGTATTTGCCTGGAACATGTCTTCAGAAAAATTAACCCTTTCATGACTAAGCCTATTTTTTGGAATTTGGTGTTTACAAGTTAAAATCCATATTTTTTGCTAGAAAATTACTTCGAACCCCCCAAACATTATATATATATTTTTAGCAGAGACTCTAGAGAATAAAACGGCGATTGTTGCAATATTTTATGTCACACGGTATTTGTGCAGCGGTGTTTTAAATGCAACTTTTTGGGAAAAGGGACACTTTCATGAATAAAAAACAAACAAAACAGTAAAATTAGCCCAATTTTTTGCGTAATGTGAAAGATAATGTTACGCCGAGTAAATAGATACCAAACATGTCACACTTTATAATTGCGCGCACTTGTGGATTGACGACAAAGTACGGTACCTAAAAATCTCAATAGGCGACGCTTTAAACATTTTTTACGGTTACCAGGTTAGCGTTGCAGAGGAGGTCTAGTGCTAGAATTATTGCTCTCGCTCTGACGATCGCGGCGATACCTCACATGTGTGATTTGAACACCGTTTACATACGCGGGCGCGACTTCCGTATGCGTTTTCTTTGCTTCGCGAGCTCGCGGGGACGGCGGGCGCTTTAAAAAAAACATTTTTTATTTTTTTATTTATTTTATTTTAAAATGACTAAAAATTGTTTTTTTTTTTTGTTTTTTTTAAATTGATCACTTTTATTGCTGTCACAAGGAATGTAAACATCCCTCGTGACAGTAATAGGTGGTGACAGGTACTCTTTATGGAGGGATCGGGGGTCTAAAAGACCCCCCACCCCTCCTTTACACTTCAATGTATTCAGATCGCCGAAAACGGCGATTCTGAATACCGGATATTTTTTTTAAACTGGCGCCATTGGCAGCCGAGTAAACGGGAAGTGACGTCATGACGTCGCTTCCGTGTTTACGCTGAGGAGACTGGAACGAAGCTGATTACGGCTTCATTCCAGTCCCTGCCCAGCATCTGCCTTTGTTAATGATGTCGGCCGTGGCCTGATTGTCCGTGGTGAAAAGCACCATCTGTTTTGTCCAAGTGTGGCCCTAGACCTGGGCAGCTACAACAATGGGATATAGCTCCGAGACAGGAGGACTGGGTAAAATCAGGGATTAAGAGAATTTCTGGGGGCCTAGATTCGGTGAACAAATATGGCCGCAAAGCCGATGGAGGCTGCGGCACTAATGACCACCTGTGGCGGCTCGTCTGACACTGCCGGAATGAACATTGAAATGCCTTTCCAGCTGGTGAGGAACTCGTCCCAAATAGCCAAGTCTGCTACTGCTGCTTGATCTAGTTTGTGAATTCGGTCTGGGTCTTGCACTGGTGTGAGAAAGACTAAAAGCTGCGATATGAAAGACTGTCCTTGAGGAATAATCCTCATTGCAAAGTTCATCATCCCTAGTAAGGACTGCAACTGCCTCCTGGTGCACCCTTGCGACTGGGTGAAGTCGTGGATTGTTGCCCTGATACGAGCTAGTTTGTCAAGAGACAGGCTAGCTTGCGTGTCAAGCGTGACACCTAAAAAGGTAATGGAGTGTGCCAGTCCTTCTACTTTGTGCTTGGCTATGGGCACGTTGAGGTTTGGCCTAAATCATTCTTAACTTGTCTAGATCTGCCAGGGTTGTGCCTGATTGCTTGATAAGCAGGAAGTCATCAAGGTAGCGGCTAACTCAGTGACAGCGGGCCTGGCGAGACAAAATCCATGTGACGGGCTGAGCAAAAAAAATGTTGAACAGCCACAGGCTGTTCTTGGACCTGAAGGTGAACTTGGTGGCAAAGTATCAGGACTCCCTCCACTTAATACCGTGCCACCACCAGAGAGACAGTTTGATAGGGAGGAACTTGAATGCATCAGATATATCTGCTTTGGATGGCCAAGTCAACTGAGGCATACTTGAGGGAAAACCCCTCGGAGGGAATCAGGGAGTTCAGCCTGGGGATGGGAGAAGAATGAGGCGCAGATAAGGCATGCACTAACAGTTTATTACTGGACTTGCACTTGACAAGCCCAATAGGGCTGACTCTCCAGACTGGTAAAGGCGACTGTGGGAAGGGGCCGATAATAAAGCCTTTATTCACTTCTGACTGCAGTAAGGAGTCAATTGCTTGTGTGTTGATGGATGTTGACTGGAGATTCCTGCATTTGTGTGTAGAGAAGGGTAAAGTGATGAGGCCGGTGTGGAACTCTTCTGTGAAGCCGTGTACCAAGAATATGGCCAGTAAGGGAGTGGGGTGTGTAGAGAGGAAGAACCACAAAACAGCTGACATCTATGCGGCCTAGTCAGGACTTACCCACCCGTTTCACTTGACAGGTGGTGCTTGGATAAGCTTCATGGCATGCTGTGCAAATATGGGAGTAGCCTGCACTGGCTAAGGAAGCATCCGCCGTGATTAAAAAATTGTTGCAAATGGGGGCTTCTCCTAGAGAAAAGATAGCCCTAATCTGCTGGTCGTGATTGCTTGGAGGTCCTAAATAGTGCTGGGGTAGGAATGGGGGTAGAAGGGGCTTCTTGCAGTCGCTTCAGAGCACCAATTCGCCATGTGGGTAGTGGACTGGCAAATGGTGCACATCGGTGTGCGGAGGCCTGCAAAATGGCGGCAGAAAAGGTCCGTGTCAGTAATGCTCTAGTCTGTCTTGACCAGGAACTGGCTGTGCTTGGCGGCTGCCTTGACTGAAAATGAGCAGTGGTAGTCATAAAAAGGCATGCCCTCCATACTTGTACCCTAGGTCTGTGACTGAATGGAGATATAGGTCCAGTTCTTCCCTCCTGTTGGAGGCAGCTAAGCAGACATCCCTGAACATCTCAAAAGCCAAAGTGAATTTGGTGACTAAGTCTGCAGGTGAGCCTGGGGTCTGTCGACTTAATGACCACTGATACGTCCCATATGCGCTTGTCAGCCACATCATGCACCGAAATCAGCAGAGATGCGAAATTTACGTCCTTGCCCTCCAAGATGTCCTTCCTGAGGCTGGCAGGGACAAGGCAAGCAGGGAGGACAGTAGAAGGACTCCGGCATACCTGCAGGAGGCTAGCCAGCGCCATGACCACGAATGGGTCAGGAAGGGTCGTGGGAAGGCAAGTCTTCAGGGCTGCGACTCTGGTCTGCGTGTCAGTAACTGTTGCAGACAGTAGAGTGCAGCTGGGAGATGGCCCCAGATATGGGCTGCAAAGAGTGCTGGGTCCTGTAGCAGCTGTTGTCAGGAAAAGTAGCCTGAATAGCTCTGCCTTTCTGGCCGTAGCAGGGTAGGTGATGGCCTTGTGTGGTCTGCCACTCTCTGAGCCCCTAGAGGGTGACAGAGGGGTAGGTGTAAGGTCATCACCGCCAGCCTGCGACATGACTCAGACTATAAAAAAAATAAGGGGGTGCAAGTGTTATGAAGAGATGTAGTTTTGCACAGAAGGAAAGCAGGGCACAGTGACTGGGTTTTTGGAGAAGGATCCCTGAATTGCACACCTTAGTGACACCCTAGCAGCACGGATCGATACTGGGTCAACCGGAAACCTGTGACGAGGGTGACATAAGTGTAACATGTATGTTCCTTTAGCTGAGAAGAAAAAATGACCTACCCTTGCCATGCTATTGGCCCTGGTGGAATGAGACTATGCTCTTCCTTGTACACACACTTTTTTTTTCCCCATCTGGGGAGAAACGACCAACCTGGTATAGGATGAAACCTGAGGAAAAGAGAGAGGATGATGAGTAGCCGGTACGCTACTGAAGATAAATGTATGACTTGATGTTGTTGCATGTATGCAAGGCTGACTGGCCCTGTGGTGTGTTTGTAATCTGGATTTTGTCCGGAATGTTTTGATGCTACTGGAGATAAGCCGGCGTTTGCATGGTTGCGAAGGTCACTATGAGTGTTTTAGGCTGCTGCGTCAAAATTGCGTGATTGCAAGGGTCTCAGTCTGGTGTGATGCGATGATACTGCATGGTCGCAAAGGGCCTCAGTCTGGTTTGCTTAGACAATATTGCGTGGTCACAAGGGACTCGCTGTGTGCGATGTTGGTTTTTGAGATGGTTTTGTGTGGTCGCAAGGGTCCTGGTGAGTGTCCTGCTGCTGGGACGATATTGTGCGATTGCAAAGGTCCCAATGAGTATGAGGTTTGTTTCGAGAAGATATTGTGTGGTTGAAAGGGTCTCAGTGAGTGTCAGGCTGCTGAGACGGTATTTTGTTTGCAAGGGTCTTGTACGAGTGTCAGGTTGTTGGGCCGAAACTGCGTGGTGGCAAAGGGGGTTTATACATTATATATTTATTTTTATGAGTGAGGGGTAGCTGAGACGTTATTGCATTTGCAAGGGTCTCAACAAGAGTGACAGGCTGTTGATACAGCTTTGCGAGGATGCGGGGTCTCAACGAATGGGAGTTGAGTTGGTGAGAAAATAATAGAAACACCTGGCTTGTTTGACAGTTTCACCGAACCCCTAAGCGGGTAGTACAAAATCCGTCCGATTCGTAGGGGGAACTAACGAACAACCTGCGGGACAACGAATGATAAGGAATAGGTACGACATAAAGAGAGTCGTGGCAAATCTTTATCTGCGACAGTGAGCCATGCGAGCGGTTGGTGGCAGAGTGTGGTGGGAGTGCAACGTAGCAGGAAGGTGTGGCGTGATGCTTTGCACAAGGCAAAACAAAATTGGGTATGGAAAAATAGAATGAGAAGTGCTTATGAATTTGTAAGTTCCACTGCGGGATCTGAGAAATTATATATATATATATATATATATATATATATATATATATATATATATATATTTTTTTTTTTTTTTTCCACTAACAGTGAGACAAGATATTGGAATGAATATATTTTCATTGTTTTATGCATTTAAGATTACAGAGAATGTAATAGGAGGTACAGAACACCCAAAACTCCAATGTAGACAGAAACAGTAAGGATTATATCGTGGGTGGGGGGATTCCCGCACTGTTGGGATATCTATGACACATGAAGATAGTTCTTATCTATAAGTATTCACCTGACACTATATCTAAATACATTGGCTAGACTGACCCTTTAACTCTACAAACAAAAATGGACCATGTTCTTACCAAATACCTTGAGTACATGTACAGGAAGTAAGCTTTCTGGCTCTTGCACCCTCGAAGGAAGTAAGCAGCTCTATCATACTCTTTTAAGTCAAAATAAGACTTGGCCAAAGTATAAGCATCCAGATCCTGGGCATCTTCCTGGCAAGGACAAAACATATGTTTTTATTTGGACCGAGGAGGACATCATATTTAGCATGAGAAATAAAATAAAAAAAAAAAGGAGTGGAGTAATTTTCTATAGGAATCAGACTCGATTTATTGTCCCAGTTATTTTGCATATAATATGTATTAAAGCACATTAAATGTTGATTACATCTAGCATAAACAAATACAAGATTCTGGAAGCTTAACCTGTGCACCTAAGCCGGCCATAGATGTATGGGCAGGCTGAATATACCTAAGTTGATCAACCGAATAAAACATGGTCACAACCAGCTTGGATTTTTCATGTGATTATTGCCAGCGGCTATAATCACAGCGTGTTCTCTCAGCTGGGGCGGCTCCCCCCGCCAGAAGAAAACGATGGCCCTGCGGGAGGGATTTCCCCATCACACAGTGTGTTGATGGGGAAATCAAGAAATTTTCTTCTAATAATCTATGGCCAGATTGAGGTTAGTGGAGCATGGGGGAAAACAAATGCTCAGTTTAACCAAAAAGATAATCTGCAAAGCATAGGCTATAGAAACACAAAATGATTTAAATCTATACTTTGAACACAAAAACTAGGATTTAAATATATTCCTCAATACTTGCAATGGGTATAAATCTACTTTCCTGGTGCCATCATGGCAGCATACGCATGACATATGCTGCCATGGATAGGCACCAGGAAAAGTACAGAAAGGCAATTATTCCATTTTCCTGGTGCCTTCATGGCAGCATACCATGCGTATGCTGCCATGGATAGGCACCAGGAAAGGAAAATGACAGGGAGGCAAGTATTAAATTTTCCATTTTGTGTGCACCAAATACTTTTACAAACTCAGTTGTTACTTTTTAAAAGTAGTGGTGACATCACCACTGTGCTGCACATATGTTCTGCAAACAGGAGAGCTGTGGGAGGGACTTTGTAGGATTCACCCACTATAGGCTGCCTGTAAAAACTACTGGAGGGGGTGGATACAAGACCCGTCATCCTGTACAAGATGAGGGATCAGCAGTGAACGGTCTATATTATAGGAAGCTTCTACACAGAGAAAGTTTCAGACTGGATTACAGCACAGATCTGAAGTAAATACACAAAGCACACCAAGATGCAAGTAATAATAAATAAATATCTCATATTTGCATAACCCAAAAATCTGCTTTAAAAAAAAAAAAAGAGAAAGTGTTAGTTACCCTGAATGTAAACTGTACATACATAGGTTGGTTATCAGTCCATTTTTATCCTACTTTGCAAACCTTGCCCAATCAGCATCCTCAAGAGTAAGTGGGCAGGAAAAGTACTATATGTTTTCTACTTCCAATGTACCACATGGGACCTTTGTTAGCAAAGACAAGCAAGTAACATTTCCAGAAGATGAAGAGATGTACATACTCAAACATACCTCAGTAAGTGCAGGCGTCGGTGGTAGCTCATTTAGGGGTATGGATTCCAATGAGAATGCAAGTTCGGATGCCCTGCAAAAGTCCACCCAAAAAAAAAAAAAAAAAAGTTAAACACAAAAAACACACACCTGTAAAAGTTCTACTTTTTATTTTATTTTACTTTTCTGGTAGGACGCCCTCCTAGAACTGAAAAACCATCCTGTGGCTATCTTTCAGCTATAGTGCTGTTAGCCAGAGGGAGGCAGATGCGGACAGCTAACAAAACCCAGGCGTCAGGGTGCAATATTTCATTCACCATGGCAACCTGGAGCCTGGGATTTGTCGAGCCCTGCCTTATGCCATCAAAAATTAATGAAGACATTTTTTGATATAGCAATGTCAAAGGCAAGATCCTTAAGCCACAAATAATGAAGCAGACTCATGTGCATGGAGTGAGATGAATGGCAGCCTCAGCCAGGCCATGCTCCCAACGTGATGATGGTGTGGGGGGGGGGGGGGGATTATGTTGGGGGTGTGGTCTAGGTAGAAATCAGGCTGAGGCTGCCATTCATATCACTCCATGCACACGTGTCTGCTTCACGATGTGTGGCTTAGTGTCGGTTCACACTAGTGCAAAGTGAGAACCCTGCGAATCAACTGCGGGTTCCCGCATCGCACCCAACAGCCACGGCAGTTCACACTGCCATATGCGAACTGCTGGGGAGTGTCATTATATGTTAACGACACCCCCCATTTTAGCTTGCATATCACACTGCGAACTGACAGTTCAGACATGAATCGGATCGCATATGTTTGAACACACATGTGATCCGATTCTGGTCCGAACAGAAAAAAGGGTCCTGTGCATGTTTGGACCGAATGTCGTGCAATATCAGCAATACTATCTGTATGGCTGACATCGCACCGCACAGACATCGCATGTAACGTGAACAGCAGTGGTGCTGCGAATTGCATGTGATGTCTGGCATCACACTAGTGTGAACTGGCACTTATGGATCTTTTCCTTTGGCATTGCTGCAGCATGGAGCCAAGACAAGCACCCTCTCCCTCCTGCACTCACAGCCGTCTAGTTGGACTTTACATCTCTGCCTGAGCGGCACCTAAATTTAGTATTTTTGGGTCACATTTTTTTAATATACTTTAATGCAACTACAGTTTTCTGCATTATTTCCTCAACAGCAAGATGCATATTTAGTAAGGCCTTGTATAGCAATCAACTATCACTAAGATTTTAATGATCTTGCCTCATCTAAATTTTGTGATGCGATAAGATCTAGCACATCAACATTGCCCTGTACACTGTCTAACAGACATAAACCGGCCATATATTAATCTAATTTAGATCCATGTATGGCTATTCCGTTTGACAGAAGTCAATCTAAAGCCTTATACACACGATCGGACTTTGTACAAACTTTCCCGTGGACTTTTGTACAAAGGGCGTTGGCCGTAAGTTTGTATTGCATACACACGATCAGACTTTTTAGGCAAAAAACGCGAACGTAGTGATGTTTCAACGTACTGACGACACTTCAAAAGACACTCCAACGCCTCTTTGGTCAAATTCTGTATTGTTGTCTGATCTTTTGCATTGGTTCCGAGTAGGGATGAGCTTCGTGTTCGAGTCGAACAAACGTTAGACTCGAACATCAGCTGTTCGCACGTTCGGCGAATACCGAACGTTATGGGCCATTCGCGCCAAATTCGTGTAGCGCTCACGGCTCACAATGCACTGCGCCATCGCAGTGCATTGCTGGCTCATGATTGGCCAAGCATGCACTGTGACCCCGCATGCTTGGCCAATCACAGTCCCAGCAGCGAGGAGAGCCATGATTGGCCACAGGCAGGATGCCTGTGGCCAATCATAGCTCAGGCTGTGTAGTGCACGCCCCACACTATATAAGGCCGCCAGCGCGGCGGCCTTGTGTAGTGTGTTAGCGTCTGTATGAGTTAGTGGGTGTTCTCTGTGTACCTTCAACACAGTATACACCGTTCGTTATCGGCCGATTTTTGTTCTTGCTCTTCTGTAATTGAGCTTTTAGCAATCTGCAGGAGTTTGTGGGTGTTGTCTGTGTGCCCTGACCGCAGTATACACCATTATATACACCTATATAGCTAGCTATATTGCTCTTCTGTAATAGAGCTTGCAGTCAGTTGTAGGAGATTGTGCGTGTTGTCTGCGTGCCCTGACCGCACTATACACCATTATATCCACCTATACCAGCACCAGCCCAATTTTTCAGCCCCTGTTTAACAGGGGCGTTTAATAACAATTTTTGATGCAATGCTTTGCAGGCGGGCTCATTCCTGCACTACAACTAGAGTATATGGGAGAGGTTGCAGTGTCGTGGCACCAGTGCCAAAGGCCCAATTTTTCAGCCCCTGTTTAACAGGGGCATGTAATTACAATTCTTGATATAATATTTCACAGCAGGGCCCGTTCCTGTGCCCACCGAGAGTAACTGTGAGGACTTATAGTGTTGTGGCACCAGCACCACAACCACCAAAGGCCCAATTTTTCTACCACTGTTCAACAATGGCATGTAATTACAATTCTTGATATCATTCACAGCAGGGCGCTCCAGCGCCCACCAAGAGTCACTTTGAGGGCTTACAGTGTTGTGGCAACACCAACACCTTGTTCCGCCATTTCTGCAGAGCATATATGGCAGGCCCCTACTTTCAAACATCCAACTTACAAATGTCTCCTACTTGCAAACGGAAGGAGACAACAGGAAGGGAGATGGAAAAAAGACGGACGGCAAAACAAATTATACAGGGGTGATAACCCTTCCCTATGTTTTCCAAAAAGCTTAAATAGATTTTTTGACTGGAGCTACACTTTAAAAATGTACCAGTTCAAAATTACAAACAGATTCTACTTAACACAACAAATCTACACAGTCCCTGTCTTGTTTGCACCGCCTGTATACTGCTGTTCTGAGTATATAGGGCCTGGGGGCCCCACGACTTTCCTTTTTTTAATATGGGTACAGGGTTCCCCTTATTATCCGTACAAGACCCAAAGGGGCTGGTAATGGGCAGGGGGGGCTACCCATGCCATTTTTCTCAATTATTTTCATCCATATTGCCGGAACCAGATATTACATTAAAAACGCAAGCAGTTTGAAATGACTTTTTTTCCGTTAAATGTCATTTTGTGCAGGGACTGTTCTAAACACGGGAAACATGTGGCACTTCACAGGCATATTATAGACACCCCCCCAGGCACCATATTTAAAGGAATATTTCACTTTTTTTTCACTTTAATCGTCATTAAAATCAGTGCTCTCGCCAAAACGGCCATTTTTAAAAACATTTTAGGCATTGATCCATGTCCCCTGGGGCAGGAGCCAGGTCCCCAAACCCTTTTTAGGACAGTATCTTGCATATTAGGCATTAAAATTAGCACTTTTTATTTTGAACGTTCGAGTACCATAGACCTCAATGGGGTTCTAACGTTCGTACGAATTTGCGGTCCGTTCGAAAGTTCTGATGCGAACCGGGGGGTGTTCTGCTCATCCCTAGTTCTGAGCATGCGTGTTTGTACTTTGTACTAAGGTCCGATGGTTTTTGTACACACGATCAGACTTTGCTCCATCGGTCTTATGTTGTCAAAAAGTTTGTCCGTTCGCACAGCCAACAAAAGTCCGATGAAAACCGAAAAAGTTTGTCCGATGGAGCGTACACACGGTTGGATGTTGCTCCAAAACAGCTAATTTGCATGTTTGTTGTCAAAAAGTCTGTTCGTGTGTACGGGCCTTAACAATTAACTTAACTGTCAACTGGGAATGCTAGAAAAATTAGTGGCTGTAGCCGCTGATCTACAAGTAAAGCCCCATACACACTATCAGATTATCTGCTGAGTTTTTCCTTCAGATTTACCAAAACCATGTAGTAGAAGGGCCTGCCTGATTGCATACACATTGAAACTCCTAAGGTTTGTCCTCATATTATATACTTTTGGTAAATCTGAAGGAAAAAGTCAGCAGATAATCTGATAGTGTGTATGGGGCTTTAATGTGTTCTGACAGCAGAGAGTCCTGCTGTCAGAATACAATGTCCCAGCTGGAAGATTCCTTCATCCACCTCACTTGTGTGGAAGGGGGAATTTATTTTATTTTTTTCCCCAATCAACCCACTGGCTTATCAGAAAAAAAATAAAAAATAATATCATCTATAGCCACCTTTAGCAAAGCAGCTTACTGGTCATAGTCACCCAAGCTGAAAATTCTATATAAACCGTAAACAGCAATATTCTAATTCAAAGGACTCATTCACGTGGCCAAATCAGCTGTGGAGCTACAAGTATCTTGCAAAACAAACTCTCAGCCTGAAGCCCAAGTGAACGCAGACTGCCAAAGCCAGGAAGCAATGACAGGTTGATCGGTGGTTACAGCTATATGGAAGTATGGAAGACGATCACCCCTGGAAGCACTCTGCTCGCATCCAGGGGCGATCATCTGTCTTGCACACACCTGGGTACACGGCCTCAGTTTGATGCAAAACACTTACCACACCATGACCAATTTGGCTTTGTGAATAAGACCCAACATCTACGTAACCTTTTCAGGACTGCCCATTACACTTATACTGCAGCAGTAGAGCTGCACGATTCTGGCTAAAATGAGAATCACGATTTTTTTGCTTAGAAGATATATCCCGATTCTTGTGGCGTAACATCATCTTTCACATTAAAACAAAAAAAATTGGGCTAAACTTTACTGTTTTTTTTTTTCATTGAAGTGTATTTTTACCCAAAAAATTGCGCTGGAAAGACCGCTGGGCAAATACAGTGCGACATAAAATATTGCAGCAATTGACATTTTATTCCTTAGGGTCTCTGCTAAAATATATATAATGTTTGTAAGTAATTTTCTAGCAAAAAATATTGATTTTACCTTAAGAAGCAAGTGTCAGAAAAAGATTTAGACTTTAAGTGGTTAAACTTCCTGCATTTACACCATTGTTTAAAAACTTGGCAGACTTCCTGGATTTTTTTTCTTTACACACAGAAGTTTCCATTTGATCTAAGAAGGAAGTTAGTTACAGTGTTTCATTTTAAAAACTGGGCAGACCGCCAGGGATGTTTTCTTTTGACAGCCTAGTGAGCAGATAAGTCTCTCCACTTGTTATATGAAAGAATCAGCAAACTCTGCAATAGAGATCATGAAAGGGGTTGAATCGAATCAAGATTTTAACAATTAATTGTGCAGCTCTATGCAGCAGGGCAGTCCCGCTGCGACAAATCTTGTACATGCACATGATTTAATATTTCTAGGTAGGAGGCGAATGCCCGCCACCCCAACTGTGCTGTCATTCGCTACAGCACAAGCCGATCAGCAGGTCCCAGGAAATGTTTTATGGCCAGAACCCGCTATTTGGCTGAGCAAATGACAAAAAAAAGCCATGTGTAGGTAAACCGGGGTCCCCAACCCCCAAACTGTTGACCGGTGTCAGTCGTGATGCCTCTGCAACCGGGCCCCAAAGGCTGCTCTGTCAGTGGTGTGGCAGGTGAGAAGAGAGAGGACTCTCACTGCCCACCCTGCCACTCTGCCCTTAAAACAGGGCTGCTTTTGACAGAGTTGCTGCCACAGGCAGACAAAGATTATTTACATTATCTCTCACTGTCTGTCCTCGCTTACTCACTCTGGGATAGGACCAGCAAATGTGCATGTGCAAGTTTACTCGCTTGGACGCCACTGGGGAGAGGCTGTCAGAAGCTGTGTAACCTTAAGTCTTTCACTACTGGGGGGGGGGGGGGGGGGGAAGAAACCCCACACACACTACAAATTGCCTTTACATTTTAATTTAAGTGACAAGCTGCTACTGGTATTTTTTGGCAACTAGTGACATTCTACATCTGGTGACAGGATAGTGACAAGCTGCATCTGGGTAACATGTAACGGTAGGTAGTGACAAGCTGCATCTGGGTGACACGGGATGGTAGGAAGTGACTAGCTGCATCTGGGTGACACCTGACGTTAGGTAGTGACAAGCTGCATCTGGGTGACACCTGTCGGTAGGTAGAGACAAGCTGCATCTGGGTGACACCTGTCGGTAGGTAGAGACAAGCTGCATCTGGGTGACACCTGTCGGTAGGTAGAGACAAGCTGCATCTGGGTGACACCTGTCAGTAGGTAGAGACAAGCTGCATCTGGGTGACACCTGTCGGTAGGTAGAGACAAGCTGCATCTGGGTGACACCTGTCGGTAGGTAGAGACAAGCTGCATCTGGGTGACACCTGTCGGTAGGTAGAGACAAGCTGCATCTGGGTGGCATCTGACGGTAGGTAGTGACAAGCTGTATCTGGGTGGCATCTGACGGTAGGTAGTGACAAGCTGCATCTGGGTGGCATCTGACGGTAGGTAGTGACAAGCTGCATCTGGGTGGCATCTGACGGTAGGTAGTGACAAGCTGCATCTGGGTGGCAGGCTACACTGGCAAGTGACAAGCTGCATCTGGGTGGCAGCCGACGGGGGCGCGCTGCATCTGGGTGGCTGGCGACACACTCATGAATCCCACTGATTCTGCATTATGGTGAGTTGAGCCATTTCATATTACAATGTAATAATAGAAATAATGTGTTTCCTGACACCATAAGACCTCATGCACACGGACGTTTTTACAGCCGCTTTTTTGAGTTTTTTTTGCAGCTTAAAAACGGCTGTCCATGTTAGTCTATGGCTTCATGCCCACCTAGGCGTTTTTGAGCTGCAAATAGCATAGGCGTTTTTAAGCTGTAAAAAAAACCCAGGACCAGTGCGTTCCGTGGCGTGGAGCTAGAGCTGTAAAAACGTGAATCGTGGGAAAACGCGCAAAAACGCGTATAAACGCGCAACATATTTTCTTTGTTTTCTGAGTGCTATAGCCAAGAGATGTGTTTCTTAAAAAACGCTACTTAACGCTAAAAAACGCGCAAAAACGCCAATGCAAAACGCGGTAAAAATCGTGTTTTTAACGATGATTTTTCCAGGCGTCGGAGCTAGCTTTGCAGTCAGTTTTTTAATACGTCTGTGTGCATGAGCACTAACAATCATGGTGGGGTGATCATTAAAGCGCTAACACCAGCCATCGCCCTAACAAATCACCCATGGCCATGTTAGCTTGGGTGCAGCCTTGCATGACCACGCAATTACCAATTAAAGTAGAACATTGCTAAATAGCAAAAAAGCCTGGTCATAAAGGGGGGTAAAACCTTGCAACGGTCAAAGAACATCATCCTCCCAATAAAAGTCTCTTTACATTTTGGATCAGCAGATCCAGCGTTGTCCTGTTGCCTCTCACAACGCTCTCCTACCACATTTCACATCCCATCTTCCTTTTTACACCATAGGGAACGGACTGTGTCGCCCAATCTCACATAGAGATCTGGTGTCATGTCACATTCGGCTACCCATCACATTTTGCTAAACACTGGAGTGCACATGCGCAACGCCATATGCGTTCCAACACAGGGCTGCTCGCCGCGCTTCACTCGCCATAATTATAATCTAACTCTATGGCCACTTAGATGGTGGGGCTTGAACCTGGGCTCAGGGTGTGGGCACAAAATTATGCGCACACAGATCGCCAGTGTTGGAACGCATATGGTGGCGTCGCGCATGCACAGTCCAGCGGGTAGCCAAATGCAATGGGTCACCATATGTGACGAAACACTGGCACTGCCTCTGTTTACATGAATGGGGAGGGGGAGAGTAATGCCTAATGCCTCCTCTTGGGATATGTGATTCTGGAATTCCAGGAGGCTACAGGCAGAAAATAAAGTAAGAAAAAAAAGTAAATAAAGAAAAAATATATATATATGTTTTTTTAATTTATTTTAAACATTGGAGGGGATGTAGAATGCTGCAAAGTGTTGTGTGTGAGTGCAATGTGCTTTCCAGGCACTCCTCCATAGAACTGACACACATCATCACACTCTCACCATTTCACGCTGTGTAGGAGGCCCCGCTCCCGGCACAACCAGCTCACGCTCAGCAGCTGCTTCTTAATTTCCCGGAGATCGGAGAACAGAGCACTCGTCGCCGCCATGTTTCCCTACCAGCGTCACCGATTGTGTCTTGACATCTTCCAATCAGGAGCTAGCTTACTGCTTCCGCTGTACCAATGTGCATGCCACGGCCTCGACGCAGAGCCGGCCCAGGAGAGCTCTGATAGGTTGAGATGCGCCGGAGGGCGCCGTCATGTGACTGAGCGCGAATTATAACTGGGCGCTGTGGTTGGCCGAGTTTCTTGTATGGAAGTAATCACAGATCAATGTTCTATGTAGCGGTCTTGGTCAGAGTTTGGCATGGAACCAAGTACCTAGTATAAGGGTAGGGAATTACTTCCCGCCTTCATGGTTTCTCATGACTTGTTTCCTTCCTTTACCTCAGATATATTGGGGCTGTACTTATATAATTCCATCATTTGTCTTCTTCCCTAGTGCAATTCCTCCATAGTGTATTGGCAGCTAAGGATGTGTGTGGACTTGATAAGGGCACAAGAAATAGTAGCATGTACCTTTTTCACGAGGTTAAAGTGTATCTAAAACCCTAAGACCCCTTTCACACTGGGGCGTTTTTCAGGCGTTTTTCATGCGCTTTAGCGTTAAAAAATACGCCTGAAAGAAGCCGCAACTGCAATCCCAATGTAAAAGCCTGAGTGCTTTCACACCGAGATCCCTTTCATACTGGGGCGTTTTTCAGGCGCTTCAGCGTTAAAAAATACGCCTGAAAGAAGCTGCAACTGCAATCCCAATGTAAACGCCCGAGTGCTTTCACACCAAGGCGCTGCGCTGGCAGGGCGTCAAAAAAAGTCCTGCAAGCAGCTTCTTTGCAGCGCTTTTGGAGCGGTGAATAAAGCGCCCCTTCCCATTGAAATCAATGGGAAGCGCCTGTAAAACGCCTGAAAAACGCTATTGGCAGCAGCGTTTTGTGGGCACTTTTAACCCTTTATTTGGCCACTAGCAGGGGTTAAAAGCGCCCCAATAACGCTCGAAAAACGCTGGTAAAGCGCTGCTAGTTTAAGCGGCGCTTTACGTGCGTTTTTCGGGCGCTGACATTGTGAAAGGGTTCTTAAAGCACTTGGGCTTTCACATTGGGACTGCAGATGAGGCTTCTTTCAAGTGCTTTACAGGCGCTTTTTTTAACGCTAAAGCGCCTGAAAAACGCCTGAAAAACGCCCCAGTGTGAAAGGGGTCTAAGGGTTTAGTCGCACCAGCCTTTGCAATGCAGCAGCTGATTTGTTCTGAGGTCGGGATCAGCATAGTGATAATGCGTTGAGCTCGGTGCATCACACTTTTTTCTTTTTAGACAAACTATTGAAATGTCATACAGACATCTCATAAAGTTCAGTTGCCAGCCGTGCGGTGAGAGGCCGTGGATTGTCTTGCGCTGTACTGTGCACGCAGCCCTTTTTTTTTTTGTTCAGCGCACTGTGCCCGCACACCACCGCAACACATTGGTATGGATATTATTATATAGCACCGGCAGTTTACGCGGCGCTTTACAACTTGAGAGTAGACTATACAATGCACTTTAACCACTTGCCAGCCGGGCCATAGCGGGCCATAGCGTCAAGGATCCAGTTAAAGGGTCATTGACAGCGGTGTTTGCTTTCCAAAATGGGGTCATTCTTTTGGGAGTTTCCATTGTCCTGGTACTCCAGGGCCTTCAAAAGTAGAGGTAGTCAAGAAATGAGATGTGTAATTTATGCTCTTAGATTCTAGAACATCTGATGGTGCTCCCTGCATGTTGGGCCTCTATGTGGCTAGTCTGTGTAAAGGTCTCACATATGTGGTATCGCCATACTCAGGAGGAGTAGCAGAATGTATTTTGGGTTGTAGTTGCAAGTATGCATATGCCATGGGAGAGAAATAACTTGTTATTATGACAATTTTGTGAAAAAGAAAAAAAAAAATCTTAATTTTGCAAAGAATTGTGGAATAAAAAATTACAAGTTCAAAAAACTCACCATGCCTCTTACTTTGGAATGTCCGCTTTCCAAAAAGGGGTCATTTGGGGAGTATTTTACTATCCTGACATTTCAGGGCCTCAAGAAATGAGATTGGCTGTCCGTACATCAGGTGTGATCAATTCGTATCTTGTAGACTATAACTTTTCACAAAGACTAAAAAATATACACTGATTTGGGTTATTTTAACCAAAGGTATGTAGCAGTATAAATTTCGGCTAAAATTTCTGAGGAAAAATATTTATTTTGCAAAATTTTATAATACCCCTTTCACACTGGGGCGTTTTTCAGGCGCTTTTGGGCTAAAAAAATAGCGCCCGAAAAACACTTACCCTGCAGTCCCAGTGTGAAATCCCGACTGCTTTCACACTGGGATGCTGCATTGGCAGGACGGTAAAAGAAAAAAAGTCCTGCAAACATCATCTTTGGAGCAGTGTACACACCGCTCCTGCCCATTGAAATGAATGGGCACTGCTGCCAAATCGCCAGCGGCGCTACACAGGTGCATTTAACCCTTTATTTGGCCACCAGCGGGGGTTAAATGCACACCGGTAAAGCGCTGCTAAAAGTAGCAGTGTTTTACTGTCACCGCCTGCCCCAGTGTGAAAGGGGTCTTACAGAAACTAAGAAAAATGAATTTTTTCTGAAATTTTGTAATTTTTTTTTTCATTTATAGTGGAAAAAATACAAATCTTAGTGGTGAGGTGATTAAATTCCACCAAAAGAAAGCTCTATTTGTGTCGAAAAAAATAACAAAAATCTTGTATGGGTCCAGTGTTGTCATTCAATTGTCATTCAAAATGTGAGGGCTCTGAAATCTGAAAATTGGTCTGGTTTTTTCTAGTGATATCAAGAATAATATTATTATGCTTTTTTTTTCTGGGCAAGTTACCACAACACCATTATCCCGTAGTTTTTAAGATCAAAGATACAACTATGTTGGTGTCCCTTGTCAATTTTACATTGTATTTGTTTAATTGTAACTGCCTACTCCAAAACTGTCATTTGAAGTAAAACACATCACCAAGTATTATTCTCCACAAAGACCACCGCCTGTGGAAGGGAATTCCACATCCTTGCCGCTCTTACTGTAAAGAACCCTTTACGTAGTTTAAGGCAGGGGTTGACAAATTTGCTTGGAATCTAGGAGCCAGCTTAAAAAGTTAGGAGCCAGGTCCGTGACGGCGATCCGGACCTGTCCCTGGCCTGACATGGAGACGAGTGAGGGGAAGATAGCAGCGCCGTCGCCGCCCCCCCCCCCCCGTCTCCAAGTCATTGCCCATAGCTCTTAGAGGGACATTTTTTTTTTTTTTTCAAATGACAATTTTTTTTTCAATTGCATTTTAGTGTAAATATGAGATCCGAGGTCTCTCTGACCCCAGATCTCATATTTAAGAGGACCTGTCATGCTTTTTCTATTACAAGGGATTTTTACGTTCCTTGTAATAAGAATAAAAGTGACACAACATTTTTTTTAAAAGAACAGTGGAAAAAAAAAAAGTTAAAATAAGCAGAAAAAATAATAATTTTTAAACGCGCCCTGTCCTGCCCGCATATAAAATCGGTGTTCGAACCACACATAGGAGGTAGCGCCGTGATCGGTAGAGCGAGAGCAATAATTCTAGCCCCAGACCTCCTCTGTAACTCAAAACGTGCAACCTGTAGAATTTTTTTAAACGTCGCCTATGGAGATTTTAAAGGGTAAAAGTTTGTCGCCATTCCATGAGCGGGTGCAATTTTGAAGCGTGACATGTTGGGTATCAATTTACTCGGCGTAACATTATCTTTCACAATATAAAAAATAATTGGGCTAACTTCACTGTTGTCTTATTTTTTTATTAACTAAATTATTTTTCCCAACAAAAGTGCGCTTGTAAGTCCGCTGCACAAATACGGTGTGACAGACAGTATTGCAACAACCACCATTTTATTCTCTAGGGTGTTAGAATAAAAAATATATATAATGTTTAGGGGGTTCTAAATAAAGGGAAGAAGAGGCAGGTAATATAAAAGTCATTAGCGTTGCTGGTTTGTCATACCAACGGCGACCACAAGAGGGCGCCAGCTTCCATAAGGAATCATAGGACCGCAGAAGGCCTCAAAGCCGCGGCCTAAATTTTTGGCTGCCGGCGGAACGGCCCTGGTTTAAGGTTAAATCTCTTTTCTTCCAATTTTAATGAGTGGCCACGAGTCTTGTTGAACTCCCTTTTGCGAAAAAGTTTTATCCCTATTGTGGGGTCACCAGTATGGTATTTGTATATTGAAATCATATCCCCTCTCAAGGGTCTCTTCTCCAGAGAGAATAAGTTCAGTGCTCGCAATCTTTCCTCATAACTAATATCCTCTAGACCCTTTATTACCTTTGTTGCCCTTCGTTGTACTCACTCAATTTCCAGTACATCCTTCCTAAGGACTGGTGCCCAGAACTGGACAGCATACTCCAGGTGCGGCCAGACCAGAGTCTTGTAGAGCGGGAGAATTATTGTTTTATCTCTGGAGTTGATCCCCTTTTTAATGCATGCCAATATTCAGTTTGCTTTGTTAGCAGCAGCTTGGCATTGCATGCCATTACTGAGCCTATCATCTACTAGGACCCCAAGGTCCCTTTCCATCCTAGATTCCCCCAGAGGTTCTCCCCCCAGTGTATTGATTGCATTCATATTTTTGCCACTCAAATGCATTATTTTACATTTTTCTACATTGAACCTCATTTGCCATGTAGTTGCCCACCCCATTAATTTGTTCAGATCTTTTTGCAAGTTTTCCACATCGTCCGGAGAAGTTATTGCCCTGTTTAGCTTAGTATCGTCCGCAAATACAGAGATTTAACTGTTTACCCCATCCTACAGGTCATTTATGAACAAATTAAATAGGATTGGTCCCAGTACAGAACCCTGGGGGACCCCACTACCCACCCCTGACCATTCCGAGTACTCCCCATTTATCACCACCCTCTGAACTCATCCTTGTAGCCAGTTTTCAATCCATGTACTCACCCTATGGTCCATGCCAACGCACCTTATTTTGTACAGTAAACGTTTATGGGGAACAGTGTCAAATGCTTTTGCAAAATCCAGATACACCATGTCTACGGGCCTTCCTTTATCTAGCTGGCAACTCACCTCCTCATAGAAGGTGAGTAGATTGGTTTGGCAAGAACGATTCTTCATGAATCCATGCTGATTACTGCTAATGATACAGTTCTCATTACTAAAATCTTGTATATAGTCTGTATTGATGTGAGGCTAACTGGTCTGTAATTTCCAGGGATGTATTTTGAGCCCTTTTTAAATATTGGTGCTACATTGATACCATTCCAGTCAGTAGACTGTCAGTAAAAATTAGGAACAATGGTCTGGCAATTATTTGACTGAGTTCCCTAAGTACCCTTGGGTGCAAGCCATCTGGTCCCGGTGATTTATTAGTGTTAAGTTTCCCAAGTCTAACTTTAATTCTGTCCTCTGTTAACCATGGAGGTGCTTCCTGTGATGTGTCATGAGGATAAACCCTGCAGTTTTCGTTACTGAAGCCCTCCGATTCCCTCGTGAAGACTGAGGAGAAGAATATGTCCTGCTTCTTAAAAAATATAGGGGGTCAGCAATGGCAAGTGTTGGTGAAAGCAGGGGTCTGTCTTTCGGAGATAATTCCCCTGGAGCTCCTGCAGCAAAGACATATGACATAATTGGTCATAATTAATAAAGCACCAATTTTTGGTCCAAGAACAACTCCTCCTCCTGTTCCTGGACTGGACTTGGGTCAAAGCAATAACTCCAAGGGCAATAATAAATAACATTTTACCTTTTCCGATTTCACAACATGTCTGGTTGACGAACGGCTGTTCAAAAACGAACTGAAAAGCGCTAAATGAAAAGCGCAAATCAACACTCACAAAACTTCTAACACGAAATTAACAGATGGAGCCCAAAGGGTGGCACTAAAGAGCTGAAAAACTATGTAGTACGTCACTATGTTCATGTTTGTTGCCCGACAATGCCTTGCCATTAGTATGCAAGACAAAATCCAGGCACACGCATTCAGACAAAAGTCAGAGGTTTTGTCTGGAAAATTCGATCGTGTGTAGGAGGCTTTAGGCCTAGGCCATATCGATCTATACACCCGTGCAAAGGACCGTCTTCTTTTGCTTGTTACAACACCGGCAGCTAGAAGATTGTAATGGTGCTCAATGAAAACCTGTGGCTTTGTGTCACTAAAAGGCAGGCTTCATCCACACGTTAGCTTGTATACAATTTTTGGGCCTTTTTTAGGCATTTTCTTAAGGCACCCCAGTTAAAAAAGGCTGTGTTAAAGTATGACTAACGGTACAACTTTTTAACATTTTGCATAGTGCAGAGAGGGATTAGAAAACCTGTCATGTTTCTATTGGCGTATTTGTATCCGTAAGGGAGATTCACCGTCGCTATGAGTGCTGTTTTCCATTATCATTGGAAGTAAAAAATAAAATCCCAAATCTTGGCATGTTACTAGAACCAGAGAGGAAAAAGGGGATAGGAAATCATCAAATTGGGACACTAGTTCTGGTGACACCCTGGAATCCCCTTACTTTGTAGGGATGAGCTGAATTTTAAAGGCTTATATGGGGACATGTATCAATGCAAAAAAAAGTTTTAAAAACTGCAGTTTTTTTCAGGAGCAGTGATTTTAATAATGCTTAAAAAACATATAAAATAAAAATGAAATATTCCTTTAAATATCATGCCTGGGGGTGTCCTTAGTATGCTTGTAAATAGAGCTGCAACTAACGATTAATTTGTCTGTCGACTAATCTATCGATTATTTTTTCGATTAGTCAATGACTATACGATTTATTATTTTTATTTTATTTGTTTTAATGAATCTAGTGTGTTCTTTTTGTGATTAGATAATAATCCTTTGGATAGCTTTACAAAAAAATGATACGTACAACATCTAATATAATATTTCAACTTTTATTAAATTTATTCCAAAAAGTACTTCAATGTGGTAAAGGTTTTTACAGTATAAAAAAGTGCCAAAAATAAAATGTAAACAACACTTTAGCATCAGGCAGGAATAATAACATTGCCATTAATTCAGAGCCAGAAGCATTAAAAAATGCCATATAAAAATGCTACAAAAGCAGCACTGCTGCTCAACACTGTGTACAAAACACATGAAAGACATAATATACAAAAATAAAGTTCCCAAAAATAAAAGATAACACTTTAGGGCATGAAGCATTAAAATGCCGTATAAATTCTGCCTAACACTTTGCAAAAGATGCATTCAGAAGGCATTATGTGGTAACCTTACTACTCAACCACATAATGCCTTCAGAATGCATCTTTTGCAAAATGTTAAGCAGAATTTATAATATATGGCATTATGCCTCTTGACCTAAAGTGTTGTTGTTTAACACCACAAAAATGCTGGTCAACATACAATAACACTATGTAATTGCATTCATTACATAGTGTTATTGTAGAGTGTTGATTGAGCAGTACTTTTGTGGTGTGTTACTTTAATTGTAATGTAAAACATACCTGAGGAGGTAACATAGTTTTCAAGGAGCCATATCCACAAAAGCACTGCTGCTCTGAGTCTGAAGTCGGAACTGCTGCTCAACAGTGTGTGTGCAAAAACAAAATTGCCAAAAAATAAAAGGTAACGCTTTAGGGCATGAGGCATGAAAATGCCATATAAATTCTGCCTAACACTTTGTAAAGGATGCATTCAGAAGGCATTGTGTGTTAACCTTACTACTCAACCACACATAATGCCTTCAGAATGCATCTTTTGCAAAGTGTTAGGCAGAATTTATATGGCATTATGCCTCTTGACCTAAAGTGTTGTTGTTTAACGCCACAAAAATGCTGGTCAACATACAATAACACTATGTAATTGTAATCATCATTGATTGAATACATAGTGTTATTGTAGAGTGCTGATTGAGCAGTATTTATGTGGTGTGTTAGTTTAATTGTAAAACATACCTGAGGAGGTAACATAGTTTTCAAGAAGGAGGTGGAGCCATATCCACAAAAGCACTGCTGCTCTGAGTCTGAACTGCTGCGCAACACTGTGTGCAAAAACAAAAGTGCCAAAAAATACAAGGTAACACTTTAAGAGAAAGTAAACCCTGATGAGTTTACTTCCTCTTTCATTCCCTGCAAAGGCAAAGCATAATGGACTACTATGCATCGCATAGTAGTTCATTATGTGTCACTTACCTGACACAGGAGCCAGCGAAGTCGCCGCTGTCCCTTGTAGTCCGCCGCATCCATCTTCTTGGTGGGGTCTCGCAGCTCCGCCGCTGTCATTCGGCGAAGCCGCGATGACGTCACTCCCGCGCATGCACACGGGAGCCGACACGCGCGGCAGCTCCGTCGTTGAGAATGCCGCGCTCAGTGCGCATGCTCGCCGCTGTCTACGGCGCATGCGCCATAGACAGCAGTGTCTGTTTTCGGACAAATATCTCCTAAACCTGTTTCTTGGACCTACAGGTAAGCCTTAATCTAGGCTTACCTGTAGGTCGAAGTGGTTTGTAAGGGTTTACAACCACTTTTAGGGCATGAGGCGTGAAAATGCCATATAAATTCTGCCTAACACTTTGCAAAAGATGCATTCAGAAGGCATTGTGTTGTGTGGTAACCTTACTACTCAACCACACATAATGCCTTCAGAATTTCATCTTTTGCAAAGTGGTAGGCAGAATTTATATGGCATTATGCCTCTTGACCTAAAGAGTTGTTGTTTAAAGTGGAAGTAAACCCATTGATTTAAACAGTTAAAAAAAAGGCATGCCGGAAATGCTAGCTGTCACATTGGCTGTGCTCTTAACCAAACTGTCAAACCATCCAATGTCTGGTTTCATAACGGATCACATGTGCAGCATCATGGCAGTTGCAGATTAAACAGAGGCCAAGATGGCAGCTTCCTTAGCTGAAAATAATAGGAGGGTTTTCTTCCACTTTAACACCACAAAAATGCTGGTCAACATAAAATAACACTATGTAATTGTATAATCATTGATTGAATATATAGTGTTATTGTAGAGTCAGGCCGCGTACACACGCGGGGACTGTTCGCCCAACTTTGTCCGTCAAACAGTTTCGGCAAACAGTCCGCTCAAACTTAGCATGGACGGACATGGCCACACACGACGGACGAACAGTTTGCTGAAACCGTGCGCGATGACGTGAACGGCACGTACGACGGGACGAAAAATACGACGTCCTATACACTGCATTATAACTTTCGGCGTGTAAATCCTTTCTGAGCATGCGCGGAACTTAGTTTGACGAACAAGCCTACACACGAGCGGACTGTTTGCTGAAACAAGGTTTCAGCGGACAGTTTTTCGGAAATTCCGAAAAACCTTGTTCGTCAAACTGTCCGCTGAAACTGTCCGCTGAAAGCCCACACACGAGCGGACTGTCCGCCCAAACACTGTTCAGCGGACAAAGTTGGGCGAACAGTCCGCCCGTGTGTACGCGGCCTCAGAGTGCTGATTGAGCAGTATTTTTGTGGTGTGTTACTTTAATTGTAATGTAAAACATACCTGAGGAGGTAACATAGTTTTCAAGAAGGAGCCATATCCAACAAAAGCACTGCTGCTCTGAGTCTGAAGTCTGAACTGCTGCTCAACACTGTGTGTGCAAAAACACAAGTTTCCAAAAATAAAACGTAACGCTTTAGGGCATGAGACATGAAAATGCCATATAAATTCTGCCTAACACTTTGCAAAAGATGAATTCAGAAGGCATTGTGCTGTGTGGTAACCTTACTACTTAACCACACATAATGCCTTCAGAATGCATCTTTTGCAAAGTGTTAGGCAGAATTTATATGGCATTATGCCTCTTGACCTAAAGTGCTCTTGTTTAACACCACAAAAATGCTGGTCAACATACAATAACACTATGTAATTGTTATCATTATTACTTACATAGTGTTATTGTAGAGTCGATTGAGCAGTATTTTTGTGGTGTGTTACTTGTAATTGTAATGTAAAACATACCTGAGGAGGTAACAGTTTTCAAGGAAGGAAGCAAGGAGTAACCAAGCCCACCAAAAGCACTGCTCAACACTGTGGCTGTGCAAAAATATGGCCAATACACTGAAGGCAGCCATGAGCCATCTCAACATAAATACACTAATACAGCCCAACAAGAACACAGTCATGAGTGCAAAAGGTTGGGGGCCTGTGTTACTTTACTATATTTTAGCATTGCAATGGAGGAAAGTTAGCATATCGACATGCTCTGATGTTAGGCTTGCTCTTTTTTTAGTCACAATGTTGCCAGCAACTGAGAAAAGCCTTTCAGATGGGGTTGATGTTGCAGGCACAGACAAGTAACTCTTTGCCAGCATGGCCAAGATGGGAAACCTCTTTTCATTTTTCTTCCACCATTTCAGCGGATTTTCTTCCTTTGGAATAGCCTGCTCACTGAAATACATGTGTATCTCATTCCGCACAACTTCACTGTGGGTTTCTTGATCTTGGATGTGACCAGTGTCATCCTCGCCATTACTGTGGTGGTCATCTGAATCTGAAGAACCGAGCAAAGTGTGACAGAAAATTTCATGTCTGCACTGGCTGACCGTTGTTCCTCACATCGATGTTGCGTTTGCTCTTCCTCATATCTTCTTTTCACTTCAAGAGCAAGAGCTTGGACCTTGAGGTGAACTTTTAAACTGTCCTCTGCTGGCAGGAATTTTAGTTTGCGGAATCTGGGGTCCAGGGCTGCTGCAATAAGACATATATTTTCTCCACCATCATCTCTGAATTTAGTTTCCCGCTCCCATCTTGATGTCATCTCCTGTGCAGCAACACTTTGGAAAGCCTTGACTGCTGCTGTCTCGCAAATTGGGCTCTGTATGGATTTCTGGAGGCCCTTTACCAGAGGAGATAGAGCGGAAGCAGTCACATAGGACTCTCGACTCAAGAAAACAGTAGCACACTCAAATGGCTTCAGGACTTGTTCCACTTCCTCAAGTAAGCTCCACTGATCATGTTTTAAATCCAGGAAGCGCTTCCCTCGTGGTGTGACATCAGGATCGGAAAGAGTTGCAGTCACAAGCCACCTCTGTTCAAGCAGGCGGCTGATCATGTGTAAAGTACTGTTCCATCTTACGGATACATAATTTATTAGTGCATGCTCAGGGGTACCCATTTGTTGCTGCTTTGCTTTAAGCTTTGCAGTGGCCAGTTCACTTTTTTTTAAATGTTCCAGAAGGCACTTTGCACCCCTCAGGGTCTTGCTGATCTGGGGATCCCCCAGGGCATGGTTGACAACTAACTGCAATGTATGACCAGCACACCTGAGAGAAGAGATGCCATGCTTTTCTTCCAAAATACGCAGAGCAGCGACAACATTTGCAGCGTTATCATGGACAACTACATTTACATTGGCCATGGATATCGCAAACTTTTCAGCTGCTTTTTCCACCCAGTTAGCAATGTTTTCAGCTGTGTGCCGATCTTCAAGTGGCATAGTGGTCAGATTGTACGATGTAAGATTCCAACACACACAATAATAATTAACATTTAGGAACCTGAACAAAGTTTAACCAACATGAACGCATTGCTCAATGCTAATAATGTACTTGTACTGTGTATTTCAAAGAGGGTACAGGTAGGGTAGTAAATGTCTGCAATAAATTAATATTATATTGTTGCTGCTCTGTGTATTTTGGAAGAAAAGCATGGCATCTCTTCTCTCAGGTGTGCTGGTCATACATTGCAGTTAGTTGTCAATGTCAACTATACCCTGAGTAAAAATCGAAAAAAAATAAATACATTTCAAAGACATATTAGAAGTAATAGGAATGAGATTAGCATCAAAAGGGTTAATTAAGTGAGAACACCTATTAATTGCCTAACAAGACACATCCAATGAGATGGGCATGCGCTATTATCAATGAGAAAACAGAAGTTACCCTGGCACCAGTTGTCGTTTACATATTTATTATTGTGTTGCGCATCTGAGTGTGACGGTTCGCACGCCCAATCAATGATTTATCCGACGCACCAAATAAGGTATGAACCGGCGCAACATATTGTCCTTAGTAAATCAGCCCCAAAGAGTTTTTTTGACTGAGGGGCTTCTAAAGTGTCACAGATTCCTATCAATAAAGGTATAGGGCTACATGGGACCTTTAGTTTACCAATGAGTTTAATGTCATCCACCACTCCAGAATTCCTGCAATCGGGGGGCAGGACCATATGAGATGAAAGAACTCAGCATGATCCGAGCCACACTTAGGGCAGACTGCTGTCCTGGTGGAGTAGATTCTTGCCAAACAAGCAGGAGAATAGTAGACTCAATGCAGAATTTGAAGCTGGGTGAACTTGTCACGTGCCGATATCATGAGGGGGAAATATTGTTGTAGGCCTTCCTTCCAGTCATCATCCGCTAATGTGGGTATATCTACCTGCCATAATGAAAATAGCTGAGAAACCTTAGAAGTATCAAGAGTGGCTAATATAGTATACAGGTCCAACAGAGGTTTGTCTGCATCGGGAGACCTAAGTAAACTTTCCACATCAGACATCTCTTTTGCCGCATACACACAAACTGGAATTTCTGGCAGATTAGGTCCGGAATCAGTCCGTCGTACAATCCGATAGTGTGTGGGCTAATTCAATAGTTTTTCATTTTAAAAATCTGACGGACCTAGAAATAGAACATGTTTCAAATCTGTCCGACCGGCTCAATTCCTATTGGGAAAACCATTTGTCTGTGTGCTGGTCCGACGGACCAAATATGACGCAAGGGCAGCTATTGGCTACCGACTATTGAACATCCTTTTTTAGTCCGTGTTCAAACTGAACAGACTTTCGAACGGACTTAGTCCGTTCGGGTGGGGGCAAGTCCGTTCGTTCGGAAGGTCCATCGGAACTCTGCCAAAAGTCCGTCAGGAAAACTGACCAAATATGACGCAAGGGCAGCTATTGGCTACCGACTATTGAACATCCTTTTTTAGTCCGTGTTCAAACCGAACAGACTTTCGAACGGACTTAGTCCGTTCGGGTGGGGGCAAAGTCCATTCGTTCGGAAGGTCCATCGGAACTCTGCCAAAAGTCCGTCAGGAAAACTGTCGGATCTAGTCTGCCGGAAAGTCTGGTCGTGTGTACGTGGCATAAGAGTATGGGAGGAGAAAACCGGGTCCTAAAGTTGTGTTGTAATTGGAGATATCAAAAAAACCTACAGTTCAAGAGATTCCGTCGCCTTTTAAGGTTATCAAAAGTGATCAACTGCCCTTGACAGACTACATCGATCAATGTCGCAATCACATATCTTGCCCACAAGACTAGGTCAGAAATGTAGTGGAAGTGAGGGAGCCATGGGTTACCCCACAGCGGGGTATGTGGGGACCAAGAGTTTGGTTTCTCATCCTTAGTCCGGACCACGTCCCACACTCGGAGAGTTGTTTTCAAAGAAGGGGTCATTCTGCAGCTCAGAGCATGAGCCAAGAAATGCCACTTCTAGGGTAGAGGAAGTATTGGCTAGCTGACCGGTCCCCCAGCCCCCCGTTTTACTCACCTGAGCCCTTTTTTTACCTCAGCGGAGGCGCATTGTACCTCTGGGTTCTCAGCTCTTGATTGGATAGATTGATAGCAGCCATTGGCTCCCACTGCTGTCAATCAAATCCAATGACGCGAGCGCCAGGGGGCGGGGCCAAGTCCGGCATTTTGTGTCTATACACGCAAATGCTGGACTCGGGAGCGCACCCACAGGGTAACCCCCGGGAGAGCGCTTCTCCCAGGGGGTTAACCAATGTGAGGAGGAGCCACGAGCGCTGGCGGGGGACCCCAAAGAGGCAGTTTGGGGCCACACTGTGCAAAACGAACTGCACAGTGGAGGTAAGTATGATAGATTTGTTATTTAAAAAAAATAAATAAAAAAGGTTTAGTGTCACTTTAATGAAACAGGGTGCAGCGAGGCTCCCCCAAGCATGATAGGCACTTGTAAGTTTTTGCCACTCTAGGGGAAGCTCCTTTCCAAACAAATGAAATAATTATGCTATCAAGTCTCCTAAAGAAAGTATTTGATATAGGTATAAGTGCCTGTCTGACTCTGAAGAGGCACGTAAATGCAAGTAACACCGATATCTTAATGAGATTAACTCTGCTGGAGTGAGGGGTAGAGATCTCCAAGCAGTACAGTGTTGGGACAAGAGGGAGACTAGTGGGTTTAAGTTGAGGGAAATAAATTGCTCAAGGTTTCAATGGATTTCAATTCCCAGGTGTCTGAGTCAGTTATAGGATGAAGGAGTTGATGCACACAACTAACCACCAGGGCCATCCTCAAGGAAGCCCCATCGTCCCTGAGGTACAGTAGTGTGTCGTCGGCATACAAGATCTTTTCCTGGAGAGGACCTATAGTTATACCCTGTACCTCCAGTGTGGATCATAGCAAAAGGCAAAAAGCCCCGGGAGAGAGGGCATCCCCGTCTAGTCCCCCTATGGAGAGAAAAAGGAGGGGAGAGAGTGGTTCCTGCACCCAGGAAATAAATGTAGGCCCGAAACCAAACCGGCACAGGACTTCCCACAGGTATCCCCATTCCACAGAATCAAAAACCTTTTCAGCATCCAGGGAGGCCACCACGCCAGGTCGTGCAACACCGTCTATAGAGGCTAGAACTGTGTACAGTCTCCGAAGGTTGTTGTCCGTCCCTTTACCTGGCATGAACCCTATTTGGTCTTCATGGAGCAAGGTGAGTATGAGTTTAAGTCGGTTGGCTAGGATCTTAGTAAGGACTTTGGCATCTGTATTAAGCAACAGGCATCAGTCGGTAAGATGTACACAACTGCGGATCCTTCCCGGGCTTAGGCACCACCACAATAATTGCCTGAGCCAAGGAAGGTGGCAGATCCTTCTCTTTTAAAGTTTGAGTCAGCATTTTATGTAGCCTAGGTGCCACCTCCTCCATATATTGCTTATAGAACTCCGGGAGAGGAAACCCATCCACTCCCGGAGTCTTCCCTGACTGTAGAGAGCCCAACATCTGCTGTACCTCCTCTAGGTCAATCGAGTCACCCAGTCATTCCCTTTACCAAAGGGGCGAGAACAGGGAAAGTCGCCTGGTCTAGAAAGATATTCAGCTCTTCTTGTGAGTACTACACCCTGGAGGAGTACAATTTGTAATAGTAGGAGGCAAAGCAGGCGTTTATGCCCACAGGGTCCAACACCGATGTGCCTTGATTGTTTTTAAGATGAGCTATAGTGGCCATCGGTGACTGTTCTTTGAATATCCAAGCCAAAAGCCTACTTGTCTTTTCCCCTGCTCATGGAATATTACATCTTGATTGATGGAGGCTTCACCTCCCTGTTATTTTATCACATAGGCTGGGTAGAGTGACAGCCTGTGACTTGCAGAAATCCTCTGATACCATGTTATTGCCAAAAAAGAATAAATATCATCCCAATTCCTACACCTCCATACTTCAGGTCACCTGAGTTTCTGCACCTTCACCCCTCAAAACGGCTCCAATCTCCAATTCCTGCACCTTCAGCCCTCAGATCACCGCAATTCCTGCATCTTGACTCCACAGTAGGGAATGAGCCGAACATCCCCCCCCCCCCCCGTTCGTTCGCACCAGAACCTGCAAGCGGACCGAAAATTTGTGAGAACTTTAGAACCCGTTAAAGTCTATGGGACTTGAACGTTCAAAATCAAAAAGTGATAATTTTAAAGACTAATAAGCAAGTTATTGGACTAAAAAGGGCTTGGGGACCCGGGTCCTGCCCCAGGGGACATGTATCAATGCAAAAAAAAAGTTTTTAAAATGGCCGTTTTTTCGGGAGCAGTGAATTTAATGATACTTAAAGTGAAAAAAAAGTGAAATATCCCTTTAACCACCCTGGTTGGATGTCATATGACGGCCTCTGTATTTTGCCGCTCCTGCGGGCCCCCGGGGGCCCGCAGCATGGCGATCATGGATGAGGTGTGTCCCTCGGACAAAGCCCATCCCCGATCTGTGTGGTTGCCAGCCCCATCCACCCCCTCGATACATGTGACCAGCCATGTCCAGTCACAGCCGGTCACATGTACTGTGCCATTACAGGGCTCGTGCACACGCCTAGGGCCTGACACACCCTGACACAGCCCAACCCCAATCGCAGTAAAGAGCCAATTAAATTGGCTCTTTGCCACGTGACCGGCTGTGTCCAATCACAGCCGGTCACAGAATGTAAACAAACCGCGGTAACGAGATGTTACCGGGTTCTCCTCCTCACACAATGATCATGTGTGAGGAGGAGATTGCGGTAACATCTCGTTACTGCCCAGTGTACACACCAACCACACGGATTACCCCCCCCCAATAAAGAGGACCTGTCACCACCCATCAAAGTACCTGTCATCACCCATCACAGCCCGTGGGAGTACCCGAGTACCTGTCACCAGCCCGTGGGAGTACCCGAGTACCTGTCACCAGCCCGTGGGAGTACCCGAGTACCTGTCACCAGCCCGTCGGAGTGCCCGAGTACCTGTCACCAGCCCATCGGAGTGCCCGAGTACCTGTCACCAGCCCGTTGGAGTAACAGAGTACCTGTCACCAGCCCGTCAGAGTACCCGAGTACCTATTTGCAGCCCATGCCTCATAGAATACACATTAGGGTGTTTGCTTTCCAAAATGGGGGTCATTTTGTGGGTAATTCCATTGTCCTGGTGCTCCAGGACCTTCAAAAGTGTGATAGGTAGGAACGAAATGAGATGTGTCATTTATGCTCCTGGAACGCCTGAAGGTACCACTTCCATGTTGGACCTCTGTATATTGCCAGGCTGTGTAAAAGTCTCACATATGTGGTATCGCAATACTCAGGAGGAGTAGCAGAATGTGTTTTGAGGTGTAATTTTTGCTATATACATGCAATGTGTTAGAAATATCTTATAAATGGACAACTTTGTGTAAAAAAAAAAAAAAAAAAGATTTACATTTTCTTTCCATGTTTTCTGAAGACTTGTGTAAAAAATTAACCGTTCAAAAGACTCATAATGCTTCATAGAATATACTTTGGGGTGTTTATTTTCCAAAATGGGGTCATTTTGTGGGTAATTCCATTGTCCTGGTGTTCCAGGGCCTTCACAAATGTAATAGGTCATTAGGAAATTAGAGGTGTCATTTATGTTCCTAGAACACCTGACTGCGCTCCCTGCATGTTGGGCCTCTGTATGTGGACACACTGTGTAAAAGTCTCACACATGTGGTATCGCCATACTCAGGATGAGTAGCAGAATGTATTTTGGGGTGTAATTTTTGCTATGTACATGCTTTGAGTTAGAAATATCTTATAAACTGACCACTTTGTGTAAAAAAAAATGTTTTCATTTTCGTTCCACGTTTTCCGAAGACTTGTGGAACAAAATTAACTGCTCAAAAGACTCATTATGCCTCATAGAATATACGTTGGGGTGTCTGCTTTCCAAAATTGGGTCATTTTGTGGGTAATTCTACTGTCCTGGTGCTCCAGGGCCTTCACAAATGTAATAGGTCGTTAGGAAATTAGAGGTGTCATTTATGCTCCTAGAACCCCTTACGGTGCTCCCTGCATGTTGGACCTCTCTGTGTGGCTGTGTAAAAGTCCCACACATGTAGTATTGCCATACTCGGGAAGAGTTGCAGAATGTATTTTGGGGTGTAATTGGAAGTATGCATATGCTGTGTATGAGAAATAACTTGTTATTATGACAATATTGTAAAAAAAACAAAAAACATTCTTCTTTTTCCCAAGAATTGTGGGAAACATTACAACTTCAAATAACTCACCATGCCTCTTACTAAATACCTTGGACTGTCTACTTTTCAAAAAGGGGTCATTTGGGGGGTATTTGTACTTTCCTGATATTTCAGAGCCTCAAGAAATGAGATAGGCCGTCAGTACATCAGGTGTGATAAGATGTGATCAATTTTCAATGATTTGCACCATAGCTTGTAGACTCTATAACTTTCAAAGAGACTAAATAATATCCACTAATTTGGTTTATTTTTACCAAAGAGATGTAGCCATATAAATTTTGGCCCAAATTTATGAACAAAAATTAATTATTTGCAAAATTTTATCATAGAAACTAAAAAAAAGTGTTTTTTTTCTCAAAATTTTCGCTCTTTTTTCACTTATGTCGCAAAAAATAAAAAAAAACAGTGGTAATTAAATACCACCAAAAGAAAGCTCTATTTGTATGAAAAAAATGATAAAAAATTTGTTTGGGTACAGTGTTGCATGACTGAGTAACTGGCATTCAAAATGTGAGAGTGCTGAAAGCTAAAAATTGGTCTGGTAAGGAAGGTCTATAAATGCCCTATATTGAAGTGGTTAAATATCGTACCTGAGGGGTGTCTATAGTATGCCTGTAAAGTGGCGCATGTTTCCCGTGCTTAGAACAGTCCCTGCACAAAATGAAATTTTTAAAGGAATAAAATTAATTTAAAACTGCTTGCAGCTTTAATGTAATGTCTGGTCCCGGGAATATGGATGAAAATCAGTGGGACAAACAGCATGGGTACCCCCCCAGTCCATTACCAGGCCCTTTGGGTCTTGTATGGATGTTAAGGGGAACCCCACACCCAAATTAAAAAAGGAAAGGCGTGGGGACCCCAGGCCCTATAGAATCTGTTTCTAATTTTGAACTGGTACATTTTTAATGTGTAGCTCTAGTCAAAAAATCTATTTTTAAGCTTTTTGGAAAACATAGGGAAGGGTTATCACCCCTGTATCTTTTTTTTTGCTGTCTGTGCACCTCTTCAGAAGATTTCGTAGGTTAGCTGAGGCATTCAGTCCGGAGTCCTCTGGGTCACTAAGGAAGACATGATCCGCAGCCATCTCCTCCCAGCCACGTACAAGTCCACGGGTTTCTTGGGACTGTAAATGATCCTTAAAAGACTCCTGCTGATGCTGAGTGACAGGCTCCACCTCCATGCTGACACAATCCTCCCCCTCCTCCTCTTCCTGTGTGATCGGCGGGCCAGCAGGAAGACTGTCTGGATAAAGGGGGCCTTGAGAGATAAGGAAGTCCTCCTACTGCCTCTGTTCTGCCTCAAGTGCCCTGTCCATTATTCCATGCATTGTGTGCTCCAACAGGTGGACAAGAGGGGAAGTGTCACTGATGCTTGCACTGTCACTGCTCACCATCCTTGTGGCCTCCTCAAATGGTGACAGGACATTGCATGCATCCCTGATCATGGCCCACTGGCATGGGGAAAAAAACAAGCTCCCCTGACCCTGTCCAGGTGCTATAGTCACACAGGTACTCATTGATAGCCCTCTGCTGCATGTGCAGCCACTGCAGCATGGCCAACGTTGAGTTACACCTGGTGGGCATGTCAGAGATTAGACAGTTCTTGGGCAGGTTAAATTCCTTTTGGAGGTCAGCCAGCCGAGCACTGGCATTATATGACCGTCAGAAATGCACACAGACTTTCCTGGCCTGGCTCCGGACATTCTGTAAGCCCGGGTACTTGCCCAAGAACTGCTGCACCTCCATGTTAAGGACGTGAGCCAAACTGGGCACATGGGTCAGTTGTCCCTGTCAGAGGGCAGAGAGGAGGTTGGTGCCATTGTCGAAAACCACCATTCCTGTCTTAAGCTGGCATGTCAACCACCTCTCAGCCTGTCCCTGCAGAGCTGACAGAATCTCTGCCCCAGTGTGTTTCCTGTCCCCCAAGCACAACAGCGCAAGCACCGCATAGCATCTTTTTGCCTTCGTACTTGCGTAGCTCCTTGAACGCCTACGGAGCACCGCTGGTTCAGAGGACAAAGCACAGGAAGAGGCCATGGAGGAAGAAGAAGAGGAGGGGGTGGAGGAGAGAGGTGTGTCAGAATCGCCAGTAGTAGCATTTTGGAGGCGTGGCGGAACAACCTCCAAAACGACTGTACCTTGTCTTGTATCCTTCCCAGCTGCCAGCAGAGTCACCCAATGCGCCGTGAAAGATAGGTAACGTCCCTGTCCATGCCTGCTGGACCATGAGCGGTAATATGCACCTTACCGCTGACCGCCCTGTCCAGCGAGGCCAAGACATTGCCTTTCACATGCTGGTAGAGAGCCGAAAAAGTGGTGTTTGGGAACCTGCCACTGAGGAACCGCACATTCCACAAACTCACGGAAGGGGGCAGAGTCCACCAACTAAAAAGGCAGCAGTAGAAGTGCTAGCAATTTAGCCAAGCTAGCATTCAACTGCTGGGCATGTGGATGGCTGGGAGTGAACGTCTTTCGGCGGGGAACCAGCTGGGGCAGGGAAATTTGCCTGGTGCAATCGGACGTCAGTGTAACGATGACAGATTGCCCGCAAGTACCTGGCTGTGACACACCTAATTCTACACCTTCATTCCTCTCAGTGCAGGTTTCAGAGAGGACTGAAGGTATAGTGGGGTTGGAGATCCCATGAGGAGCAAGGAGAGGTCTGCTTTGTTCTTTGGTGTGGGTCTTTTAGGTACGCTTGCCAACGAAATTGCATGGCAGGTTGACATATGTCTGGTCAAGCGGCTGATGTTTTGGCCACGTGAGATATGCTTGAGACATATGTTGCAAATAGCAGCAGTGCGATCTGATGCACTCATCTCAAAAAAGGCCCACACCAAAGAACTTTTGGAATAACACGCAGAGGCAGTGCCCTGCACATGCGGACCTCTGCGGTGTGATGCAGTCGGTGTGCTGCCCTTACGCTGGCCCCTGGAGGGCATCCTGCCTCATTGGAGAGGTGCCTCCTCCTCTCTCCTATCAGGCACCCACGTGGAGTCAGTGACTTCATCATCCCCTCCCTCCTCATCACTGGAGCAAACCAGTATGCTGCAGCTGGGGGAACATGACTGCCAGATTGCTGTCCTTGGGCACCCCCTCTCCCTAGGCTCACGTTACTGCCTTCTTCTAGCTGGGTATCATCATCAGAGCCTTCAAAACGCTGGGCATCCTCCTGGAGCATGTACCCAACACTGTGGTCAAACAGTTCGGCGGACTCCTCAGGAATACATGGTGGGGCTAGGGAAGGAGTGACTGATGCCATTGAGTCAAGGGAAGAGGCCGCGTTGGCAGCTGCTTTGCCAGACGGCTTGGTCATCCACTCTACCAAGTCTTTGATATGTTGCAGCTCAACGGGGCCAGCTGCCGAAAAAAACGAATGCGTGTCCCATGGCCACGTGCTGATGAGGTCGTGTCCACGACCAGCACTGTTGCCTCTAGACACAGAGCCTGCTTGCCCTCTTTTATTGGCTCGTGACTGTCTGCCTCTCCTTGTTGGCCTTCCAGACATACTAATGGCCTGCAGGGAGATGTAACTGCACAAAGCTGAGACGTATATACTGATTATACTGCAGCTAGCCGAATCAACTGCCTGCCTGTAGTATTATTAGTATGAGAACACCAGCAATTGGGGTAGCTTTATGTGCACACTGTGCAGAGTATACAGTACACCAACTGTAATTACTGCAGCTGCCTGCCTGTGGTATAGGATCAGAAGAACACCAGCAATTGGGGTAGCTTTAAGTGCACACTGTGCAGAGTACACAGTACACCAACTGTAATTACTGCAGCTGCCTGCCTGTGGTATAGGATCAGAAGAGCACCAGCAATTGGGGTAGCTTTAAGAGCACACTGTTCAGAGAACACAGTACACCAACTGTAATTACTGCAGCTGCCTGTGGTATAGCATTAGAAGAACACCAGCAATTTGGATAGCTTTAAGTGCACACTGTGCAGAGTACACAGTATACCAGCTGTAATTACTGCAGCTGCCTGCCTGTGGTATAGGATCAGAAGAACACCAGCAATTGGGGTAGCTTTAAGTGCACACTGTGCCAAGTACACAGTACACCAACTGTAATTACTGCAGCTGCCTGCCTGTGCTATTGGATCAGAAGAACACCAGCAATTGGGGTAGCTTTAAGTGCACACTGCAGAGTACACAGTACACCAACTCTAATTACTGCAACTGCCTGCGGTATAGGATCAGAAGAACACCAGCAATTGGGGGTAGCTTTAAAGCTTTAAGTACACACTGTGCAAAGGACACAGTACACAGGAATAAATCTAGCTAAACTGAATACAGTGTGTGTGTGTGTGTGTGTGTGTGTGTGTGTGTGTGTGTGTGTGTATATATATATATATATATATATATATATATATATATAACACCTAGGATGTGTGTATATATATATATATATATACACACAACACACTAACTGCAGCTGACTCGCTTCCTACCTCTTTTATCTAACTCAAATTACACTGCCTATCTCTCTCTCTATCAGCACGCCAGAACACACTACACAAGGCCGCCATGCAGGCGGCCTTATATAGTGTGGGGCGTGTACTAAATCCCCTGAGCCATAATTGGCCAAAGCCACCCTCGTATCAGCCCCAATTCCTCCACCTTCACACCTGGTATCAGCCCCAAATCCTGCATCTTTACACCTCGTATCAGCCCCAATTCCTGCACCTTTACACCTCGTTTCAGCCCCAATTACTGCACCTTTACAGCTCGTATTAGCCCCAATTCTTGCACCTCTACTCCTCATATCAGCCCCAATTCCTGCACCTTTACACCTCATATCCGCCCCAATTCCTGCATCTTCACACCTCATATCAGCTCCAATTTGTCAGGGGAGAAGTCAGAGAATAACTGGCAAATATGCCAATGTCCAATATGGCATGCGCATTAGCGAACAGAACGCAATGATGAATCTTCGTACGCGACACTGCATTAGCGTACGCAAAGTGTGCTAATTGCCAGTGTTCACTGGCCTATATAAGGACACCAGTGGCTTTCATAAATTGCTGGATTATCGTCAGCCTTGTATCCTGTTTTCCTGTACCTTGTGCTTTTGCTTGATTACAAATTATGGACCCGGCTTACCCCTGACCTGCTCTGGCTTCTCTCCTGGCTCTGAACCCGGCTTGCTTCATGGACCTGCTCCTGCCTATTCCAGATTGACATCCTGTGTTTGACCCCGGCTTGATCTCGACTAGGCTACTTGCCTCTGCTCCTGACTGACTTCCTGTGTTTGGCACCTGGCCTGGCTTCTGACTTTGCGCCTGCTTTACCCATCTGTCAGGATCCGCCAGCACCTCCAGAGAATTATTGACTGTGACCACCTTCTCTATTGGTGTCCTCACATCTGGAATCATCAGGCAGCTTCACCATCAGGCAACCCGTGGATCTTTGGGCATAGCATCCTCTGTCACCACTTTCGTGGGTACACTGCAGTCAGCCGCAAGGGGAACCCTCTCATCACTTCAGCTTCCAGTTCGTTTGTATGTGACACAATTCCTGCGTCTTCACACCTCATATTGGCCCCAATTCCTGCACCTTCACACCTCATATCAGCCTCAATTCCTGCACCTTCTCACCTCAGATCCCTGTACCCCCCACAAATCTTTTTCATATCTGTACCCTCTGCTTATCTGTCTCACCACTGTAACTCCTACTCTTATGTCCCACCACAGTACCTTCCCCTTCACATCTGTCCCACCACTGTAACCCCCCTGCACATCTGCCCCACCACTGTACCCCCTGCACATCTGCCCCACCACTGTACCCCCTGCACATCTGCCCCACCACTGTACCCCCTGCACATCTACCCCAGCACTGTACCCCCTTTCTCATCTGCCCCACCAATGTACCTTCTGCACATCTTTCCCACTGCTGTATCCCCCTTCTCACCGGCCCCATCACTGTACCCCTTGCTCATCTGCCCTACCACTGTACTCCTGCTTATCTTCCCCATGACTATACCCCCCTGCTCTTTTTCCCTACCACTGTACCCCACTTCTCATCTGCTCTATCACTGTACCCTTCTTCCCATCTGCCCTATCACTGTACCCCTCTTCTCATCTACCCCTCCACTGTACTCCCTTCTCATCTTTCTCACCACTGTATTCCTTTTCTCATCTGCCCTATCAGTGTACTACCCTCATCTGTCCCACTACTATAACCCCTGCTCACCTGCCATATCGCTGTACCCCCCTTCTCCTCTGCCTCACCACCGTACCGCCTGGTTATCTGCCCTAATGATGTACCCCCTTCTCATCTGCAATACCATTGTACTCCTCTTCCCATTTGTCCTACCACTGTACCCCTCTTCTCATCTGTTCTACCACTGTACCCCTTTTCCCATCTGTCCTACCACTATATCCCACCTCTCATCTGTCCCACTACTGTACCCACTGCTCATCTTTGATATGCAGAGCGGTGCAGAGAAGAGACTAGCTACCTGTACTAGCACACTTATCTCTGCTGATCTGCCTCTCACATCCAACCCAGGTGCTTGTATGTGATGTCACATACAAGCATCTGGAATGGATGCACAGTGTTGAGCTCAGGTCAGGGGTGTTTTCTGAAAGCAGTGGGACTGTGTGAAAAATCATAAATTGAGCTGGCAGACAAAAGGTGTGCTGCGGTTCATGCCACAGCAAAAACTGGATGTGGTTTTCATTGCGCTGAATATTGGCTATGGCTTACAGGGATTCAGAATGCAGGAGTTCAGTAGTAAGTGACGCAAAGTTGCAGTAGTAAGTGATGCAAAGTTGCAGTAGTAAGTGACGCACAGTTGCAGTAGTAAGTGAGCCAGAGTTCAGGGGTCAGTAGTAGGTGGTGCAGGATTCAAAGGTCAGTCATAGATGATGCAAAGTTCAGGGGTCAGTAAGTAACGCATGCACACACATAATTTATATATATATATATATATATTTATATATATATATAAATTATCTCACAAAAGTGAGTACACCCCTCACATTTTTGTAAATATTTTATGATATCTTTTCATGTGACAACACTGAAGAAATTACACTTTGCTACAATGTAAAGTAGTGAGTGTACAGCTTGTATAACAGTGTAAATTTGCTGTTCCCTCAAAATAACTCAACACACAGCCATTAATGTCTAAACCGTGGGCAACAAAAGTAAGTGAAAATGTCCAAATTGGGAACAAAGTGTCAACATTTTGTGTAGCCACCATTATTTTACAGCACTGCCTTAACTCTCTTGGGCATGGAGTTAACCAGAGTTTCACAGGTTGCTACTGGAGTCCTCGTCCACTCCCCCATGATGACATCACAGAGCTGGTGGATGTTGGAGACCTTGTGCTCCTCCACCTTCCATTTGAGGATGCACAATAGGATTTAGGTCTAGAGACATGCTTGGCCAGTCCATCACCTTTACCCTCAGCTTCTTTAGCAAGGCAGTGGTCGTCTTGAAGGTGTGTTTGGGGTTGTTATGATGTTGGAATACTGTCCTGCGGCCCAGTTTCCAAAGGGAGGGGATCATGCTCTGCTTCAGTATGTCACAGTACATGTTGGCATTCATGGTTCCCTCAATGAACTGTAGCTCCCCAGTGCCAGCAGCACTCATGCAGCCCCAGACCATGACACTCCTACCACCATGCTTGACTGTAGGCAAGACACACGTGTCTTTGTACTCCTTACCTGGTTACCGCCACACACGCTTGACACCATCTGAACCAAATAATTTTATCTTGTTCTCATCAGACCACAGGACATGGTTCAAGTAATCTATGTCCTTGTAGATAATTTAGACGGCCGCACTCCAAAACAAACTCAATGCCTTTTATTCATGAAACAGGAAGACATAAAATGAATCACAGCAAAAGCAACAACATCTAAAGCGTTTCACACTACCAAGAGTGCTTATTCATAGCTGACCCATCCATGTCCTTAGTCTGCTTGTCAACCTGTTTGTAAGCTTTCTTGTGCAATCTCTTTAGAAGAGGTTTCCTTCTGGGATGACAGCCATGCAGACCAATCTGATGTAGTGTGCGGTGTATGGACTGAGCACTGACAGGCTAACCCCCCCCCCCCCACACACACACACACACACACACACACCCCTTCAACCTCTGCAGCAATCCTGGCAGCACTCATACATCTATTTCCCAAAGACAACCTCTGGATATGATGCTGGGCACGTGCACTCAACTTCTTTCGTTGACCATGGTGAGGCCTGTTCTAAGTAAAACCTGTCCTGTTAAACCGCTGTATGGTCTTGGCCACCGTGCTGAAGCTCAGTTTCAGGATCTTAGCAATCTTCTTATAGCCTAGGCCATCATTATGTAAAGCAACAATTCTTTTTTTTTCAGATGCTTACAGAGTTCTTTGCCGTTAGGTGCCATGTTGAGCTTCCAGTGACCAGTATGAAAGAGTGAGAGCGATAACACCAAATTTAACACACCTGCTCCCCATTCACACCTGAGACCTTGTAACACTAACGAGTCACATGACATCGGGGAGGGAAAAGGGCTGATTGGACGCAATTTGGACATTTTCACTTAGGGATGTACTCACTTTTTGTTGCCAGCGGCTTAGACATTGATGGCTGTGTGTTGAGGGGACAGCAAATTTACACTGTTTTAGAAGCTGTAAACTCACTACTTTACATTGTAGCAAAGTGCAATTTTTTCAGTGTTGTCACATGAAAAAATGTGAGGGGTGTACTCACTTTTGTGAGATACTGTGTGTATATATATATATATATATATATAGATATATATATATATATCTATATATATATATTGCAAACACTTGTGCATAATACAGAATTGTGTGCATTTTTATGTAGCATAGGAGTGAGTATGGAGTGTCTGTATTGTAGGATTGAGTGTGTCTTTCTAGTATAGGATTGAGTGTGTCTGTAGTGCAACATCCCTCCCAACATTCTGCTATAGGCAAGAGGGACAGCTATGAGCATAGGTAATGGACACATACCTGCCAGACCTCTGATCGTGATCTTGATGAATTAAAGTGCAAAAGTGATTATCCATTTATGCCATGTACACACGATCAGACTATCCAGCGGACAAACCGCCGGACTTTGCAGCTGAGGTCCGCCGGACTTTCCAAACGCACGGACCTGTCCACACACGACGAAACTTTTCCGTGCTAGGTCCGGCGGACAATCTGCCGGACTATGGCGGGAGTCCGCCAGACTTTTGAAATGAATGGACTTGCCCACACATGGAGAAAAGTCAGTTCATTTTGAACGTGGCTCCAGTTAGACTGGACTAGCGAAGGAAGTGAATGTCGCTGCCTCCATCGGTGAGATTGACACCTCGCTAGCCCCGTCGCCTGGTATGGATTAAAGGGGAGGCCCTACACCGAAAAAACAGCATGGGGGTCCCCCAAAGTCCATAGCAGACCCTTATCCGAGCTTGCAGCCCAGCCAGTTAGAAAAGGGGTGGGGACGAGCGAGCGCCCCCCCTCCTGAGCCATACCAGGCCATGTGCCCTCAACATGGGGGGGTCCTTTGGGGAAGGGGGGCCCTGCGGCCCCCCCACCCCAAAGCACCTTGTCCCCATGTTGATGAGGACAAGGGCATCTTCCCGACAACCCTGACCGTTGGTTGTCGGGGTCTGCGGGAGGGGGGCTTATCGGAATCCGGGAGCCCCCTTTAATAAAGGGGCCCCCAGATACCGGCCCCCCCACCCTATGTGAATGAGTATGGGGTATATTGTACCCCTACCCATTCACCTAGTGAAAAAAGTGTAAATAAAAAAACACAACACAAGTTTTTAAAATAATTTATTAGACAGCTCTGGTGGTCTTTTTCCATCTTGGGGGGTCTTCTCACCGGACTCCGCTATCTTTTGCTCTTTTGCTAGCTCTTTTACTAGCTGAGGAGCCTGTTTTTCTTCTTCTTCTTCATCGTCGCCGCCGCCGTCCAGGGATCTTCTTCCAACTTTAGGGTCTTGTCCCGCTCATCGGTTTTTCTTGCCTGGCCTCCGCTATCTTCTTATAGCTCTTTTACTAGGGTTGGCCCGGTCTTCTGTTGCCGCCACCGCCTTCTTCTCTTCTTCTTCTTCCTTGTGATGTTGACACGATGCTCTCTCTGGTTGCAATGGCAGGGACGCATTGTGCGGCGACTTATATAGGGACAAGGGGCAGGGTCACGGGTGATTTCACATGGTGACTCCACCCCTTATGATGTCACAGTCCCAGCATCCTCCGGGACTGTGACATCATAAGGGGCAGGGTCACCATGTGACATCCCCCAGGGACCCCACCCCTTGTCCCTATATAAGTTGCCGCACAACGCGTCCCTGCCATTGTGGCCAGAGAGAGCGTTGTGTCAACATCGCAAAGAAGAAGAGAAAAAGGCGGCAGAAGACTGGGCCAACGCTAGTAAAAGAGCTATAAGAAGATAGCGGAGGCCCGGCAAGAAGAACCGAAGAGCGGGACAAGACCTCGAAGTCAGAAGAAGACCCCCGGATAGAGGTGGCGAGAAGACCCCCCAAGACGGAAGAAGAGAAGACCACTGGAGCTGTCTAATAAATTATTTAAAAAACTTGTGTTGTTTTTTTTATTTAAATTTTTTTCACCAGGTGAATGGGTAGGGGTACATCGTACCCCATACTCATTCACATAGGATGGGGGGCCGGTATCTGGGGGCCCCCTTATTAAAGGGGGCTCCCGGATTCCGATAAGCCCCCCCGCCTGCAGACCCTGACAACCAATGGCCAGGGTTGTCGGGAAGAGGCCCTTGTCCTCATCAACATGGGGACAAGGTGCTTTGGGGTGGGGGGGGCCGCAGGGCCCCTTTCCCCAAAGCACCCCCCCATGTTGAGGGCACGTGGCCTGGTACGGCTGGGGGGGGCATTCGCTCGTCCCCACCCCATTTCCTGACCAGCTGGGCTGCGTGCTCGGATAAGGGTCTGCTATGGACTTTGGGGGGACCCCATGCCGTTTTTTCGGCGTAGGGCTTCCCCTTTAAATCGATACCAGGTGACGGGGCTAGCGAGGTGTCAATGTCGCCGATGGAGGCGGCGACATTCACTTCCTTTGCTAGTTCCATCTACCTGGAGCCACATTCAAAATAAACAGACTTTTCTCTGTGTGGGCAAGTCCATTCATTTCACAAGTCCGGTGGACTAGCACACAGACGGGCGGATTGTCCGCCGGACTGCCGAATCTGGCGGACAATTTTGAGTCAAAACTTCTTTCTAAGTCCGCCGGACTTTTGGAAAGAAAAAGTCCGCCGGAGCCCACACACGGGTGGATTGTCCGCCAGACTCTGTTTTTTCATTTGGTTAAGGAGCACAATATTTTTTTATTTTTGGTAGCGCATGTGTTTTTTCAGTTTTAGTATGTATGTGTCTATAGTGCAGGATTGTGTGTTCCCATCTGAGTGGTGGGTTAGGGCGCCTTTAATTCAGTTTCCCACAGTCTTCTGGGCTCCGGAAAGGCAGAGGATTTGGTTCCAAATGATGAATAGTTCAAAGCAATGGTAGTGGAGGATTGTGTGTGTGTGTGTCTGTAATGCAGGATTGTGTCTATAAATACTGCAGAGTTGTGTGTGTGTGTGTGTGTGTGTGTGTGTGTGTGTGTGTGTGTGTGTGTGTGTGTGTGTGTAAAATTTGCAAACTGAGCTTTCATTTCGTCAATTACAAGCTCATACATGGTTTAAACACTCATGACAGAAACATTAAACGGATCCCTGCCAGGAAAGATAATGTCAATCCTCTGTATATAAGGCATCAGAGGGGAGACATGGAAAGACTAAAGCCGCGTACACACGTGGCGGACTGTCTGGCCAACTTAGTCCGCCAGACTGCACGCTGAAAAAGTCCGCTGAAGCCCACACACGAGCGGACTGTCCGCTGAAATGTGTTTCGGCGGGCTAAGTAGGCCAGACAGTCCGCCCGTGTGTACGCGGCTTTAAGCTGGATACACACTATACAACTTTTGTTTTCGATTTACTTTAGGTTTACCTTCAACTATGTAGTGCAAGGGCCTGCCTGATTGCATACAAACTGAAAGTGTTTAGGTTTGACCTCATATTTTACAGTTTTGGTAAAGCTACAAGAAAAAATCTAAAGAAAATTGTATAGTGTGTATCCAGCCTTAAGCAAATTCATTAATCTAAGGAATCTGAATAGGCTAAGATGCTCTGAGAGTGACATATTTGGGGGCCCAGTTTCAAAAGGCAGTGGCGTCATGAAAGCTTGTATTTCCATTTTTTTCTCATTCCTCTGGTCATAACAGCTGGCACTAGAGCAAATGAATATATACAACATCAAATCTCTAGTAAATCTTACAAAGGTGGGGTAAACTAGTTTAAAGTGTCAGGGTGTATGTGTATATATATATATGTAATCTGTCACATGTTGTTATACAGAGTAATGTTCCTGTATGTAATCTGTTACCCTCAATTGCAGCACCTAATATCACTGTATATAATCTGTCACAGACTATTACTTTGACTAATAATACTGAATATAATGTATCACAAATTAGCACAACAATTTAACCATATATAATCTGTTCCAGATTATAACACAAACTCATTTTACTGTATATAATACACATATAAAGAAACCATAAATGTAACATTGCAAAAAAAACATACACTGGAAAGTTGAGCCCTCAAACTTAGCTCTGTATAGTAAACCATAAAAAAGTGCAAATTTCCTAAACAGGGCTTTGTTATATATTTATCTTTTCTTACTCTTATCCACTACATGTTTAGTCCTTCGTATCACTATATACAAGATTATATATCCATAGAGATGTAACAATTCCTTATAAAAAAAATGTAAACTGGGCAGCAGATGGCGCTGTATGTTTTTTTTTTTTTTTATTTATGACCCACGTGGCTAATAGAGAGAGGGAGGGAGGGAGAGAGAGAGAGAGATGGCTTGCTCTGAGTAGTGTAATTAAATTTCTTGGGTCAGCCTTCATTACTCACCCTGTCATTCTCCTGTATGATAAATGCATCCTCATGCCAAGGGCTAATATTTACTGTTTTGAACCTAATTAAAAACTCTTTGCATTTTGATGACAAGGACATTGCTGGCTCTTGATTGTCCTGTGAGACAGATATATAGACCTTCCACATAATCTCTTCATACAAACTTGTAACCAAACCATTTTAATACCCATAAAGTTAGTCATCATGGAGCTAAACGAATACTTTGCCAATGACCTCATGATCAAAATGTATGTTTGTGTACTTTTTACATGGTACTTTCCAAAATTCAAATGGCAGATAAAGTTCTATTGGAGCTTTGGACAAAGTAGAAAAAGAAGAGACTTACAGACAGGATCAACAGCCAATAAAACTATATGACGGGGACTCTGAAAAACAAAGACTGCTATGCTAAAGTGACCCAAACTGCATCATAAATGTAATTTTTAGCTTCCATTCACGGTGGCCTGGGAGAGCCCAGAGGGTGGCAGGAATGAGGAAGACCCCCTCTACTGCCTGTACTGGAAATCCAGTGGCTAATTATCCACTAGGGTGGTTTTTACATAAGAGAATCCCCAACCAAAAAAATAAACAATACCAGGATGATGCCTGTAGCTGCTGTTGTGGTCTTCAACCAAGCTGTCTAGGAAAAGTGGAAGTTTTCAGGGTTAAGTTAATCAATTTAACACATACAGGGGAGTTTACAATGGCTAGCATTTATTATCCATAAAGGAAAAAAAAAACAATTTCTGTAACTGCTTAAAAAGTGTTAGCTGGAATTAGGCTTTAATTTGTAAGTGAAAAAAAAAGTTAATCTAATTCTAAATCTAACACGGACCTCTCCATAGGCTGACAATGCTGCTGTCCAAGGGATGTCCATCGATCGACTTGGGTACAACCAGCATGTCAGATTTTTACATGGGATTATTGCTAGCAACTGTAGCCACTAGCAATAATCACTATGTTCCCCCGGCAGGGACGGCTCACTGCGCCAACCCTTCCCTGCCGGGGCAACAGAATAGCTCCACAGGAGGGATTCTCCTATACACACAGTCAGTTGACCAATCCGCTAGATTTCCTTCCAGCAATCTGTGGTTGCAGGAGAGTAAATCGTATCATCTATGCCTGCCTGAGTTTTTGTTTATTATTATGTGAAGCAATAAACATTTAGATGCGCTATGATGGTGCCTTTGTGTTTTTGTTCCATTGTAACATACAAGAACATTGGAGCTGTAAGGAGCCTGGGGAGAATCCTAGACCTGGAAACTGGCATCTTTCAACAGAGGTCCCTCCCTGGCATTAAAAGTTTACTGTCCCATTACTTAGTGAAGTCACGACACATTTGATTAGTTTTCTCCCTAAAGGGGAATGTGGAGACACATGCACTAAGAAGTATAACATCATGGCTGAGCATTCTAGTGGACTTTTTTTTTTGAGTACTGTTTATATTTATCTGTATGCTTTGCTTGTTCTAATTAATAGAAAGCACAACCGCACATAGTTTTGAGCACTGTCACTATTTATTGTTTATGTAGTACCACTCTTATGTTCTGGGCATTGATGTTAATTGTACAGTGTACAAAGAGGAACACTGTAATGTAAGTGGCTGCTGGGATTTGTTGTTTCACTTATACTTTTTTTCACAATCTAACGCTAAGGTTATTATTTTGGACTTCACTAATACTTTATAAGCAGTTACAGCAGTTTTTTCCTTTTGGGATAAAGGTTTTACAAGAATAAATAAGAGTTGATCATTGTTAACACCCCTTCCAGTGGTTCATGTATTCAATTTTATTAGATATTTTGAAGGGTTACACACAAAGCACATAGCTAGGAATAGCATAGTCCTCTTTATCCTTATGTTAAAAGAACAGTGATTAAAACAGCCTCTAATGCCGCATACACATGACCTGACTTTTCGACGGGCTAGGTCCGACGGTCTTCCCGATGGACTTTTCGGCGGAGCTCTGACGGACTTTCCGAATGAACGGACTTGGCCACACACAAGCACACCAAAGTCCGACGGATTCGAACGTGATGACGTATGACCTGACTAGAATAAGGAACTTCATAGCCAGTAGCCAATAGCTGCCCTAGCGTCAGTTTTCGTCCGTCGGACCAGCATACAGACAAATGGATTTTTCGACCAGACTTGAGTCCGTCGGAAAGATTTGAAACATGTTTTAAATCTAAAGTCCATCTGATTTTTAGACAGCAAAGGTCCAATGAAGCCCACACACGATCGAATTCGTTCCGTCGGACCTAGTCCGTCGAAGTCCGGTCGTGTGTATGCAGCATAAGGCTACTTTCACACTGGGGGGGGGGGGGGCGCGTTAGAGGTAAATATAGCGGTGCTTTTTGGCCGTTAGTGGGGTGCTTTTAACCCCAGCTAGCAGTCAAATAAAGGGTTAAAAGCACCACTGCCAAATTGTTTTGCAGGCGCTTCAGCAGCCGTGCCCATTGATTTCAATGGTAGGAGCAGTGGAGGAGTGGTGTATAAACCCCTCCCACACCACCCGAAAGATGCTGCTTGCAGAACTTTTTATAACGTCCTGCAAAAACACCGCTCCAGTGTGAAAGCATGGGACTGCAGGGGAGGCATTTTTCAGGCACTTTACAGGTGCTATTTTTAGCCCTGAAAAACGCCTCAGTGTGAAAGGGGTCTTAATCCATTCATACAAGCTCAAAATAGTATCAGTATAGGTGTGTATTTCTACCTGTTCTTCCATATCCTCTATATTGTGCTATCAAGTGTTGCCCTTGGATTGAGAACTACCCCAGAAAAGTAAAGAATGAGAGAAAGCAGGAAAAGAAAAAAAAAAGAGGAAAGAAAATGTGCTAAATGGTTTGTCTCATTCCTGTAAACCAATACATCTGCAGGAGAGCTTGTTCTTTTGAAAAACAACAGACTTGCTGGATCACCAGGTGGAAATATAATAAAAAGGCTAAAAAAGAAAAGTCATGCAGCCATTGCATCTAAGAATTGGTATAATGCAATATAATAAAATGTCTCTAATCAGGCAAATTATGCGGCCGCCTAAGGCCTCGCACTCATAGGGGCCTCACGTCCGCCTAATTTGCTTGTGCTCAATCACTGATGTCAATGCTGGCGGCTCCGCCTACCCTCACTGGGACTCTGTGGCCCAGGGGCTGACTGACAAATTGGGTACTGTCCGAGGAATAGTGGCCCTGGCACGGATCGGCTGCATCCAGGTCCAGTGGCAGCAGGTGCGGAGAGCAGGACAGTAGAGCCCTCTAGGTGGCGACAGTAGCCGATGACATCACCTAGCTCCAGGTGCCATCTCTACTAGCCGTGTGTGCGAGCAGCATGCCCATGTGGGAGCCGCAGCTGGGCTGCTCCTTCAGCCTTCGCCGCTCACCCGACCTCTCCACACCTGCCTCCAGCTGAGCTGCCCCGTGACTGAAGATGAAGGAGCTCCGTCTCCAATCTCCTGATACCCCCTGGCTGACCAGATAGAACGTGAGTGCCCGTGCAGCCTCCCTGTGTGTCTGGATAGGAGGAGCGGTGAGCGGCTGCATATAGAGGAATTGATCTTTCTATATTCCTCCTGCAGCCTCTGAATGTCTGCAGGAGGGAAAGGAGGAGAAGTAAGCATTCAGCGACTGCAGGAGGAATATGGAAAAATCAATTCCTCTATATGCAGGTGCCCACTGCTCCTCCTATCTAACTGCGCCCCATGCTCTCCGCTCCCTCCTTCTACTCCCATGCTCCGCCCCCTGTTCTCCGGCCCCTCCTTGTGCTCTCTGGTTTCCCCCCATGCTCTTTGGCCCCTCCTTGTGCTCCCTGGCTCCTCCCCCAGTGCTCTCCACCCCCTGCTCTCCAGCTCGCCCTGCTTTCTACTCCCATTCTTTCTGACTCCCCTCCTCTCAAGCTCCCCCCAAGTGCTCTCCAGCCCCCACCCCTCCTATGCTCTCCACCTTCCTTAATGCTTTCTGCCCCCACTCCCCCATTTATCTCCAGCTCCTCTCTGTTCTTTGCCCCCCCCTCTCCTACTCCTGTCCAGTGCTCTCACAGACTGGGACATGGAGCACAGGAGGGTCTGCAGACAGGGACAGGGCTAGGGATCTTTTTCGCCCCCCTTCCTCTCACCCCCTTCTTTCTCATCTCCTCCTCTCTCTCTCTTCAACTCCTCCCTCTCACCCCTCTCTCTCTCCCCCTCTTTATGTCACCCTCCTTTCTCTCACCCCTCGTCTTTCTCTCTCGCACCACTCCTGTCTTCCACAACCTTTCTCTCTCTCCCTCTTCCCCTCTCTTTCTCACCTCCCTCCTCTGTGTCACCCCCAGTCTCTCTCACCCCCACTCACTTCTTCCCACCGCTCACTGCCTCCCCCTCTCTCTTCCCCCTCTCTCTCCCTCTCTCCTCCCTCCCTCTCTCTCTCCCCCTCTCTCATTCCCTCTCTCTCTCCTCCCCTCTCCATCCCCCTCTCTTTCTCCCCCTTCTTGCTCTCTCTCTCTCTCTCTCCCTCTCCCCCTCTTCCCCCTCTCTTCCTTTCTCTCCCCTCCCCATCTCTTTCCCTCCCTCTCTCCCTCCCTCCCTCTCTCCCTCCCTCCCTCCCTCCCTCTATCCCTCTCTCCCTCCCTCTCTCCCTCCCTCTCTCTCCCCCCCTCTTACACTCTCCCCCCTCACTCTATCCCCTTTTTTCTCCCTCCCTCCCTCCTCCCTCTCTCTCTGCACTGTGCTGGGATCCCCCCACCCTCCTTCCTCCCAAGGCATGGGAAATTCTTAGAGGAGTGGGTTACCACCTTGCTGGGTCCCAGATGTTTTATTGGCTGCCTATGTCTGATGGGTGAGGGGGGTGCCCTGGAAGTGGTTCTGAGGAATTGTGTGCTAGATCCGTGCATATTTCTACAGAAGTTTTAATTGCTTGAATTTTTTTCCTATTATGGCTCCTCCCCCAATGCTCTCCACCCCCTGCTCTCCAGCTCCCCCTGCTTTCCACTCCCATTCTTTCTGACACCCCTCCTCTGAAGCTCCCCCCCAGAGCTCTCCAGCCCCTACCCCTCCTATGCTCTTCACCTTCCCCAGTACTTTCTGCCCCCACACCCCCCCCAGTGATCTCCAGGTCCTCCCTGCCCTTTGCCCCCCCAGTACTCTCTGTCCCCACTCCCCCAGTGCTCTCCAGCTCCTCCCTGTTCTTTGTCCTCCTCTCCTGCTCCTGCCCAGTGCTCTCACAGACTGGGACATTGAGCACAGGAGGGTCTGCAGAAAGGAACAGGGCTAGGGATCTCTCTCACCCTCTTTCCCTTACCCCTCTCTTTATCACCTCCTCCCTTTCTCTCTCTCTCTCTTTTTCTCTCTCTCTCCCTCTCCCCCCCACTCCTCCCTCTCACCCCTTTCTCTCCCCCCTCTCTCACCCTCCCTCTTTATGTTATCTCACCTCTCGTCTCTTTCGCTCTCGCACCACCCCTCTCTTTCACAACCCTTCTCTCTCTCCCTCACCCCCCCCTTTCTCACCTACCTCCTCTGTGTCACCCCCAGTCTCTCTCACCCCCACTCACCCCTTCCCACTACTCCCTTCCTCCCCCTCTCTCTCTCTTCCCCCTCTCCCTCTCCCACCTCTCTCTCTCCCTTCCCCTCTCTCTTGCCCCACTCTCTCCCCCGTCTCTCTCTCCCTCTCCCTCTCTCTTGTCCCCCCTCTCTCCTCCCCTCTTCCTCCCCCTCTATCCCCCATCTTTCTCCTTCCCTCTCTCTCCCCCTTCTCTCTTTCTTTCCTTCACTCCCCCTCTACTCCCTCTCTCTCCCCCTCTCTTCCCTTCTCTCCCCCTCCCTCTCTCTACCCCTCCCTCTCTCTCTCCCCCTCCCTCTCTCCCTCCTCTCTCTATCCCCTTCTTTCTCGCTCCCTCCTCCCTCTCTCTCTGCACTGTGCTGGGATTCCACCACTCTCCTTCCTCCCAAGGCATGGAAAATTCTTAGAGGGGTGGGTTGCCACCTTGCTGGGTCCCAGATGTTTTATTGGCTGCATATGTCTGATGGGTGAGGAGGGTGTCCTGGAAGCGGTGCTGATCCGTGCATCTTTCTACAGCCATTTTTATTGCTTGAATTTTTTTTCCCATTATGGGAATGAGTGGGGCCTCATGGGTAAATTTCGCCTAAAGCCTCACAAAGCCTAGAGCCGCTTCTGCCACGCCCATCCTTCAATGTGGTTCTGCAGGAGTGGGCATGGTTGAGTTTCTGCACCTATTCTCTGAGAGAAAAAAAAACATGGATATATTTATTTAGTCTTAAGCCGCGTACACACGGGCGGACTGTCTGGCCTACTTAGTCCGCCGAAACACATTTCAGCGGACAGTCCGCTCGTGTGTGGGCTTCAGCGGACTTTTTCAGCGTGCAGTCTGGCGGACTAAGTATTTCGGAATGTTGGAAATACTGTCCGCTGGACTCGCATTTCGGCGGACAATCCGCCCGTGTGTGTGCCAGTCCGCCGTACTTTTGAAATGAGCGGACTTTTCCCGCCCGGAGAAAAGTCCGCTCATTTCGAGCGGGTATCCAGGTAGGCGGGGCCCGCGTCGGAGACGTCGCTGGCCCCGCCGCCTGGTATGGACTTAAAGGGGAACCCCAACGCTGAAAAAAAACGGCGTGGGGGTCCCCCCCAAGTCCACAACAGACCCTTGTCCGAGCACATGGGTTGGTCACATGGGTTGATGTCACATGGGGACTATGACATCGTAAGGGGGCGGGGTCACCATGTGACCAACCCATGTGACATAAAGCCATGTGACACCGCCCCATTGTCCCTATATAAGTGGCAGCGGAGCGCGTCCCTGGCATTCCGGCCGGAGAGAGCGTCGAGGCAACATCTCCTGGAGAAGAAGAAGAAGAAGAAGAAGAAGAACGGAAGGCGACGGCGGCGACAGAAGACCGGGCCACCGCCTGTAAAAGAGCTATAAGAAGGCGCGGTGGCCCGGCAGAAGAACTGAAGAGGGGGACAAGACCCCCGAAGTCGGGAGAAGAGGCCGGCGGCGAGGAAGAAAGCCGGACTCCTCCGCTAGCAAAAGAGCTACAAGAAGATAGCGGAGGAGTCCGGCGAGAAGACCCCCAAAGACGGAAGACCCCCGGAGCTGTGCAATAAAATATTTTAACCCTGTGTTGTGTTTTTTTTGTACTTTTTTTCACAGGTGAATGGGTAGGGGTACATTGTACCCCATACTCATTCACATAGGGTGGGGGGCCGGTATCCGGGGGCCCCCTTATTAAAGGGGGCTCCCGGATTCCGATAAGCCCCCCGCCCGCAGACCCCGACAACCAACGGCCAGGGTTGTCGGGAAGAGGCCCTTGTCCTCATCAACATGGGGACAAGGTGCTGTGGGGTGGGGGGCCGCCCCCCTTCCCCAAGGCACCCCCCCATGTTGAGGGCACACGGCCTGGTACGGCTCAGGAGGGGGGGCGCTCGCTCGCCCCCCTTTCCTGGCCGGCCGGGTAGCGTGCTCGAACAAGGGTCTGTTGTGTTTTTTTTTCGGAGTTGGGTTTCCCCTTTAAGTCCATACCAGGCGGCGGGGTCAGCGACGTCTCCTTCGCGGGCCCCGCCTACCTGGAGAGGCTCTCGAAATGAGCGGACTTTCCTCCGCGTGTGTGGGCGAGTCCGTTCATTTCAAAAGTAGGGCGGATAGTATGGCGGATTTAGTCCGCCGTATTAGTCCGCTCAAAAAGTGCCGTGTGTGGGCAAGTCCGTTCATTCGAAAGTATGACGGACTGTCCGTCGGATTGTCTGACGGACTAAGTTGGCCAGACAGTCCGCCACGTGTGTACGCGGCTTTACGCATACAACCAGCCCTTTGAGGGCAATCATAATGCTGATGTGGCCTGAAATGAAATTGAGCTCCACACCCCTGAACTTGGGAAATTAAAATTGTCTTGCTGAGGGTGCAATATTTTTGTCAACTGCTATTATTAGCTCTTGCTACTCCTACCACTCCTAGCTCATCATGTATGCAGTGCATCTATTCCTTCCTATTATGCCCAGCTGGATAATCAAGAAAAATATCCACAATGTCCTCTCATGTATATCCATACCACTAAAGGTGAGACTATACTACAAGTATACAGGTATGAACTTGATGAATGAGGGTCATTGTCTTTATGTAAGTTCAGAAAAATAAGCCTTCTTTTACAACAACCTTCTGCTAAATAGCATAGGCAAAAACTGGGACTTGTCACACCCAAACTGAGATAGCTGGAAATTATAGAGTGGCCCACCTGTCCTGTTGCAGGAATTGTTACATTACCTTTTCATATCTATCAAGGCTTAAAATGAATTACATTACATACATTTATTTTACAGGAGGTCGATGAAGCTCTGAGCCCGTAAAGAGAATATGGTCATGGAAACAACACAATAAAAAACTTGGGGAGATGTCACTAGATGGATGCGGTAACATACTGTATACTAACATGGTAATAAGGTATTTTAATAACTTAAAGTGTAAAAAAAACAGTTAATCTCTGCAATACATACACATCTCCCTAAAATGTATCCTTAAAGTTTTTTTTAAAACCTAAACTTTTTTTTACCTTGAAACGTTTAGGCATCGTTTTTGACTCTTCACCCCCCTTTTACTTATCTGAGCCCTCATTCGATCTAGCGCCATGCATATCTGCAGCTCCTCTCTCCGCTCACTTCTGTGTCTCACTGGCTTTGCTGGCGCTGCTGTCAATCAAAGCCAGTGACAAGGGAACGGAGGGCAGGCCAAGTCCTGCTGTCTGTGTCAATGGACACAGCAGCAGGGCTCAGAAGCGAGAATGCACAAATGCCCCAAAGGGAACTCCTTGAAATAACACAGGAAGGCGTCAATTTACTAGGAGATAAATATGGCATGAATTTGTGAGTTAAAATAACTCATGCGGTATTTATCTCAAAAGTAGTCAATTCACTAATAAACATGCATTATTTACCAAATGTCTAAAATGATTATGCTTTGTGATATTTAACACTTAAATTTTGTGTTATTTTTGGTGATTTTCACAATTAATTTTTACATGCTGACACTGTATCAGAAGAAGAAATAAATGCACACAGAAATACTATAAAACGGAAAAGATTCTAGTGTGCTTTCATTCACTGAACCATCTCCCTCTGGTGAAATGTTACAATTTATTTTGATTCCTAAACTCAGGGTAAAAACTTTTCCACATTGATACATTGTATACATTTAATTTACTGGCCAGTGCAGAGTTCCTTGTTATTTTGTACTTTGCTAAAATGCTGACTGCCTTCTGCCAGGTGAAAATTAACGAATGTGTTTGTTCTTTAGCAAATTGCCTTTAGGCTGGGTTCACACTGCTGCGGCAGCGAGAACCGGATGTGATTCGCACCGCACTGCAGTGCAAATCACATCCGATCTCTGTGCGATGCGAGTTCAGCCATACAGATAGTATGGCTGAATTCCCATCGCACCCGCCGCAAACTCGCACTGGACCCTTTTTTTGGTCCGCAGCAGAATCGGATCGCATGGGTGTTCACACCATGCGATCCGATTCCTGTCCGAGTTTGCAGATCGCACTGCGATATGCGAACTGATCTGGGGGTGTCATTAAGGTTTCACTGACACTCCCAGCAGTCCGCATAGGGCAGTGTGAACTGCCGGCGGGAGGAATGCGATGCGGAAAAACGCCACGGATTTGCGGCGTTCCCGCATCGCTCCGGTGTGAACCCGGCCTAAAGGAGAAGTATAGCCAAAGCTTGTTTTTAGCAGAGAGCAGGCTGAAGTCCACTCTCTGCTGACGTCACTGCTGTCAGTCCAGGCTCCGTGTCATCATGACCACGGAGTCGGGATTTGCCAGATCCCTGGACTGACACCCAGCTCAGCCTCTCAACGAGTCAAGAGACCCTCCACCTCCGCAGCCCAGCGCTCCAGTGAGCAATGTTGCATCCATCTAGGTAAGTATGATTCCTAAAAATAAATATAAGTAAATAAATCCTGGACTTCTCTTTTAATGGTTTATCTTTTTTTTCTGTATTTGTTTCCCATTTTTAATAAATGTGTTGCATTTACCCACATTTGATATTATATTTTGATTCATTTGTTCTTTTATTATCTCATGTGACATTTCTAGAAAATGAGTCACGTCTACATATCGCATGCAGTTTAGTGAATTGACCCTAAAGTGTGCACAGGACAGCTCTGAATTTCTGAAATGATCAAATGGTAATTTTTTGCACTCGGGCAGATAAAGCAAACCCTATGAAAGGTATAGTTAGTAGGCCAAACTGTGGTGAATAATAGAAATTAACTGTTAGCCCTTGTACACACGGTTTGAAATTCCGATGGAAACGGTCTGGTCAGATTATATTGTCGGGAAATCCGATCGTGTGTGGCCTCTATCGGACTTTTTCCATCGGTAATTCCAACGGAAAAAATTTGAGAGCAGGCTCTCAAATTTTCCGACAACAAAATCCGAGCTGACTTTTTCTGATCGTTTGTAGAGAATTCCAATTGGACAAAGTGCCACGCATGCTCAGATCAAAATACGAGAGCAAAGCTTTTGGCTACTAGGCTGAACGTAATCCCGTTGGAACGAACGAACTTCATCACGTCCCGAACGATCTGATTTTCCGACAACTTTGTCTGACCGTGTGTATGCAACACCAGTTTCGGAAAAAATCTGACGGATTTTGTGGTCAGAAATTTCCGACCTTGTGTACAGGGTTTACATACATTTTAGCTGCAGAGTTTTTCATCAAATATGAGGGGGACAAATATGTTTAAGCATAAACCAAGAAAGTGGATGTAAACCCTCACATATACCCAGTGAAGTGAAAAAAGTCTCAGATGCTACACGGAAATTAAACAAATCTCCCTACATAAGTTTTATTTAAATATTTGCTGTCTTCAGCTTTCTACACTGTTTAGAAAGTGAACATTGTGTTAGAAATTTTTCTTCCAGTTCCAACACCGGGATTCTTATGTAATTGGGCCCCTTCTGAGTGGCGGATGCTTGGCAGTGTGATCTCCTTGGATGAACAAGGCCCTGGTTGGGTTTATAGCCACAATAGCCACAAGTGGGAAAGACATCCCATAATAGGAGGTCATAAGGAGCTAGTAAGCAGCTATTCATATGAGGTAGAGGCTTTCTTTGAAATTCACACGTCATTCTGGTGAATGTTTAAATGCATCGTGGGAGTCATTGGATTTCTTATCACTTTATGGAGTCCTTTGTTGCAATGTGTTTGCATTTGTTTATTTTCTTCATACTTTATGTAGCACAACTTTATTTTGGATTATTATGCTTACAAGGCAACTATAAGTGTAATTCCACTTTTTCAGTCCGATTTGAGAATACCCTACTATATGTTACATGTTCCCATTCCTAAAACATAATAAAAAATATTAGTTAGCTTTAACTACTTTTTAGACCTCATGCTCACAGGCTTATTAAAATAAGCAACATTTTTTGTGCCAGAAAAAAAAAATGCCTATAATGTTAAACTATGTACAGTATGCCCTCTGCCTACCTGTTATAATGTATGTACTTCCACTGTTGAGGCTCTCAAAATTTAGCATTAGGACTACAGAAAATACCAGGGTGTCTTGAAGGAGCTCTGTAGCTTATGCATGTATTTGCAGATTAAGCCTCTGTTTTTAACACATACTATTAGACAGGAAAATTCAGTTGCTTGCAGGCTGGTTGGGAAGTTGAGCCAGACCCTCCTGCCACCCCCTCCACAGCCCAGCGCTTCAATGAGCGCTAGAGGGGAGCAGTCCCAGCTCTCTACTCAGAGCATGGGAGGAGAACTGAGCAATTAGCGGTGTTTACTTGCTCAGTTCTCACTGCAGAGATGTCAAAGCCGCATCCACCGATAATTTTATTTTATTTTTTTAAACCCCGATCTTCTCTTTTAATTAATTGATCGGTTTCTATTCCCTCATGGCAGGATAATAAGTTATAATTTAGGGTTGAAAATGTGTTTATTGTCAATTTGACAAATATCACAAATATCACAAGGAACAACATAAAAGTTACAACTTAGTGACAACCACTAGTAAACATAAGCAATGGGTCAGCCTGATGGCTATTACCCATGGCTTGACTCCCACTAACAAACAATGTATTGTAAGGGTTGTCGTCTGTTGCGAGAAGTAGCTCTGGCTGGAGAGCCTTGTTGTTCACAATAAAACTATATGGAGAAATATTTTGAAAATAAAAGGGGGAAGCCAAATCAGATAAAGGGGGAAGTGACCCAAGTAAGGGTGAAGGTAGAGTGAGAGAGGGAAGTAAAGACGGGGGAAAAAAGATTGTAGAGGGGAGAGAGATGCTGGGGAGACACTCATAGATAGAGGAAAATAGTGGTCAGAGGGTGGGAACCCAATGGGTAGACACCTCAACCCTCCCTATGGTTAGGCTGCATATTAGGGTGACCTTGTCTGGGTCGAAAGCATAGTCATTAGGGTATCTGAAGTGGAGAAGCAGAGCCAAATGGACCACAACACCTTGTACTTATCAAAGGTGTCATCTAAGGCCAACATCTCCTTCATTCTCATAGTATCGTTCATGATTGAAACCCATCGTGACAGAGGAGGAGTGGTGGTTGTCTTCCAAAATGATTGAATGAGCTGTCTTGCTGAAGACAAAAAAAACGGAGGAGATTCAGTTTCTGCAATGTTATAGACCCAGAGTGTATCGAGAGGAGGACGATCATTGGGGTAGATGATAACGTTTCCTCATAAATTTTGTTGTAACATTCAAATACCTGGGTCCAGAAGGGGCTCACATTCCCTAATCCAGTTATAATATGAATAAAAGCGGCAGATTTTAAAATGAAAAATATTTTTGAAATTACATTGATAAGTACAACTTATATGCGATTTTAAATGTACACGTACTAATAAGAAGTATGGGAATCGCAAAAATTAAAAACATACTTGCCTAGATAGCTGCAGCACCGATCCCAGCTGCAGCTGTCCCCCGAAGGGTCTAAGACAAAGAAGAGAGCTGGTGACTATCAGCCACCGATTCTCTGCTCTGCCCCTCCAGCACTCATTGCAATCCTGGGCTGTGCACAGAATGGGAGGGTCTGGTTTAGGCTCTCAGTGGCACGCTGAGCCAGCTATCCATCCAGGCTTCTGGGAGGTTCCCGATTAACTGCACTCCTGTGACCCACAGGAGAGGTATAACCCAAAAAACTTTGGCCATACTTATCCTTTAACTTAGACAATTCTGACATTCCTCTCACTCATGTAAAAATCAGCATGCTAGAAAATTTCTTACAACTCCAAAACATGATGTATATTTTTTAAGCAGAGACCCTGGAGAATAAAATAGTGGTTGTCACAAGCTGAAAACAGAAGTGATCATATACTTGTCACTTACTGGTCACACAGGTGAGTCGTGGAGATGCATTGGGGTGCCTTTTAAGATGAATGAGATCATAATGTACCAATATCTGTTCTTTTAGCTCTGTAGTGTGAATGTGGCTCTGAATAAACAGCAGTTATTTGTTGATAAAATAGTAACACAATCTAAAACAATTATGTATTCGATAAAACAGAACTCCGTGCAAAAAAGGTTTAATTAAATGGTTACGTTTAATGAGGTGTATGCCAACTCCAGGATTGCTGCTGTTCCTTTATTATTTAACATTTCATTGATGCCAGATAGTATATATCTCACTGTACTTCCAGCTTGCTGTGGCTATTAGAGCTGTATTGTTCATAAACAGAAGCCATATCATTGTTTATTCGCAGACCCTTCACCTTGTCCATTCACAGAATGCTTTGTATTTTGTGTATATTTCACCTGGACAGGAAATGAGAGGGGGGAAAAAATCTAATAATTAAAAGAAAAGTCTGGTCATAGATGAGTTAATTATTTTCAGTGGGTTGAACAGAAAAAAAAGGAAATAAACAATAGGCGGCACTAAAATCTGTGTTTAGTAGTAAATAAATGGATGTATTAGGAAAGAAAGTGAAGATGACCCCACTGTACATATGAATACAGTATGGTGTGCAGCTAAATAAGCTATTATAAGCAGTCCACGGTCAACAATTTACACACTCTTACAACTGTGGAATAGACATATAAAGACTTAAATCAGATTATAAAACTACATGATCTATGCTCTGTAAGTATTTGGACTGCTTTAGTATGTACTTTGCAGTATCTAATATGTTTTACTCATGTTTCAGAAACAAATTAGGAAGGAAGTATGTCTCGCTTGACATACTGAATTTCCTAATAAGAGTAAACAGGAGTTGCATATGAAAGGGGCTCACTCCATTATATGAGTCTGTTAATGTGAGTAATGGACGGCATCGTTTGATTTTTCCAATCATTTGCTGCACTGCTCTTGAGGCTCCAGTCCCATAGGGGATGCTGCATGATAGAGTCAGACAAAGAAAAGAAGAGAGCTAGCTGATTGAAAACATCTTAATAACCATCATTAGGAAGACGACAGGCTCTTTCTGCTCTACCAAGACCCTTTTAGTCCTGACCTAAAGCTAACCACATTCTGCCCTGTGCGCTCTCTTCTAGCAAAGTATTATTTTGCAGACGGTTATTTTTCAGCAGGAGCTGCTTTAAGGAAGAAAACATTTCTACACTAAGCAATTTATTTCTACAACATAGAGTTTACATATACTGTATATTATAATGCGCTGGTAAGTAAGCCCTCTTTAGACTAGTAAAAGAAATACAGCAAGCATAAAACAGCAAAACAACTTGGATCAAACACAATGTGAACATGCTTTTATCTTCTGTGTTGAAAGGCTACGTAGGCATGTGCACAGGATGTGCCTGGGCACACCCTAATCACCCCATGTGCATTGGCATTATCCAGGGGCGGCACCAGGTAGGTGGTGGGGGTGTCAGTGGCCAGTGTATATGCCCCAGTATATTAAAGGCTAGGTTCAACTTTAAGAACATGTTACACTTGTATTTATATGCTCCCAATGAACTGTCTTCCACCACCAGAGCCTCCTCCCTGTGACAGCAGGTGGTGTTCATGTGTGTTTGAGCTTTGGGGTGCACACCTTAATGCAGTAGGCTAAGCAGACCTATGATAGGCTGTATAATGCCCTAAGATTGTCATGTCATTATATACAGTATGTTTCCAAGGCTGGCAGGCCTGTATTCCTTCATTTAAATTTGAACTTTGGGCAAACTACACATAAACTGATGAATCTCTGTCTTGTCTCACAAATTTGTGTTTCTGTCCATCCTGTGCTGATAATTACACAGCTCTGCCACTCAGCACACTCCTTATAAGATGGAAAACCTTATATTTCTCTGCTTTGGTTAGGTAAAACTTACAGGTTTTATCCCCCCAGCCTCTGAAAGGCCCCTGACTGGACAGTGAAAGGAGAAGTAGCAGACTGATTTACTGATCTCCCTATCTGCTCTATCTTTCTATCAGCATGTTCACGTTGAAGCCCGGCCAGCAGCTCTTTAACCACTTACCAACCGGGCCATAGCCGAATTATGGCTACACCATGGTCAGATAACTTTGGGGGGGGGGGCATACAGTGATGTCCTCCCAGAATCGCCCCCCCCCCTTGGGGTGCGCACCAGGGAATATCCGTGACCGCTGAGTCTGGAAGATCCGAAGTGTCACGGGTCAGGGTAAAGGGCCAATGACAGCAGCCCTTTACCACCTGATCGCCCTGTCCAATGACGGAGTCATCAGATGTCAACAAACAGGAGCATGTCCGGTTCAGTTCCTCCTCTCTCCTCGTACCTATCGGTACAGTGTGCGAGGAGAGGAGGGAGCGGCTGCAGCAGCACTGTGGGCTGGATCTGAAGTTCCCACAGCGCTAATCTGTGCCCATCCATGGCTCATCCATCCATCCATCCTCATTTTAATGCTCATCTATCCTCATTTATGCTCATCCATCCCCATCCATGGCTCATTCATCCCCATTCATGGCTCATCCATCCCCATGTGGTATTGTCATACTCAGGAGGAGTAGTAGAATATATTTTGGGGTGTCATTTTTGCTATGTACTTGCTATGTGTTAGAAATATCTTATAAATGGCCAACTTTGTGTAGAAAAAAAATGTGTTTACGTTGGGGTGTTTACTTTCCAAAATTAGGTAATTTCTTGGGCGTTTCTATTGTCCTGGTGCTCCAGGGCCTTCAAAAGTGTAAGAGGTATGGAGCAGGACCCTGGTTCAGGGAAACCAGAATAGATATGGGTATGCAAGAGACACTATAGGTGTTAGTTGGAAGCTGGGCATCAGCTCTATGTGTCCGACTTAGACCACCAACTCTCTGCCACCCGGGAAAGGACCAACAGGTGTAGTTGTTTCATACAATTTATTTGCCTTGTAATTGGTCCTGATACACCTTTATTATGTGTACTCAAGTGTATTCTTCTGTTAAAATGTTTCAAAATAAAGATTTTACAAAAAGAAAAGTGTAAGAGGTAGTCAAGAAACTATATGTTAAATTTATGCTCCTAGAACACCTGATGGTGCTCCCTGCATGTTGGGCCTCTGTATATGGCCAGGCTGTGAAAAGGTCTCACACATGTGGTATCACCATACCCAAAAGAAGTAGCAGAATGTATTTTGGGGTTTAATTGGAAGTATGCACAGCATGTGTGAGGAATAACTTGTTATTATGACAATTTTGTGGAAAATAAATAAATAAAATCTTAATTTTGCAAAGAATTGTGGGAAAAAAAGCTCACCATGCCTCTTACGAAATGCCTTGTCATGTCTACTTTCCAAAATGGGGTGATTTGGGGGGTATTTGTACTTTCCTGACATTTCAGGGTCTCAATAATTTAGATGAATTTTCAGTGATTGGCGCCATAGCTTGTAGACTCTATAACGTTCAAAGACCAAATAATATACACTTATTTGGGTTATTTTTACCAAAGATATGTAGCAGTATAAATTGTGGCCAACATTTATGAAGAAAAATTACGAATTTGCAACATTTTATAACAGAAACTAAGAAAATGCATTTTTTTTTTACAAAATGTTCGGTCTTTTTTCATTTATAATGCAAAAATTAACACCAAAAGAAAGCTCTATTTGTGTGAAAAAAAAGACAACAATTTTGTATGGGTACAGTGTTGCATGTCTAATTGTCATTCAAAATGTGAGAGCACTGAAAGCTGAAAATTGGTCTGGTTAGAAAGGGGATTTAAGTACCTTGTGGGCAAGTGGTTAAGGGGTGGGAGCTGCATGGCTCTAATGTGGTGAATGCTGTGCTGGTGGTCTGGGGGAAGTTGTACTGAGCCAGGAGCTGCACTGTGCATAGAAACATTTTCTGTATTGAGCCAGGGAGAAAATGCTGGAAGGTTAGTGTGTCTGTTGTTTGATGGGCTGAGCATGAGAGGACCACAAGGTGGATGCAGAACAGATTCTGGTGCAGAGTGCATGTGCCAGGAGCCTGGGTGGGCAATATGGACTGTGCTGCCCAGGAACTGCTGTGGGTGCAAAGTTCGGGTACTGAGAACAAAGCTGCTGCAGGAGAATCTTTGTTGAAGATGGCTGCTGCCTAGAGATGGCTACACTTTAGACTGAGCTGGGCAGTCTTGGACTACATCTCACAATGTGGCAGAAGAGAAAGCGAGACTGCGACTGTTCCTTATTCCAGAAGAGAAAAGGATGGCGTTCCTAATTCCTTGTGTAGAAGACCATGCTATGCTGCTGCTGGATGATGGCTTGAGAGGGGCCCCAAGTGAGGGCAAGAATTTTTGCATGCCCTTTGAGGGACCAAGTTGGACTGGCATCAGTGGTGAGAGACCCCTTGACTGCCTACATTCTTTGTCTGCCTTGATTAGACTATGCTGGCTTTCAGGGATTTTGAACCCTTTTTTTGGGAGCACTTTCTCACCCAACTTGAGATTACAAGACTGCTTTAAAAGAGTGCTTCTCCCAAAGACTAATGACCCCAGTGCCAGCAGAATCTTTCTAACTCTACTGGAAATTAATGTAGTGAGGGATTTTAGACCCTAGGTAGGTCATTTAGTAATTTACTCAACCTTTATGGTTATTTTGCTTTTGAGTGCTGTCTAATAATTGGGTTTAGCTAGAGTGGGTGATCACTGGGATGATCAGAGGGACACCAAGTTATAAAAGAATGAAGAATATGATTTCTAACCTAAATAGGGTACACACCATCAGAAAATTGGGTGAATGATCGTCCTGTTTTCCTCCTTGTTTCACAGAAAGTCGAAACCGAGGATGGAACTAATATACGACAGAGGCTTTTTTTTTTTCGTTGTCAATTTTTGCTGATCATGTGCAGTCATTCGTATCTGATTCTTCTTGTACAAAAAACAATACAAATTAAATGAAAATAGTTCTGTTCACGTACGAGAAAAATGTTGTCTTTTTGGAAATTTTCATTTGGAAAGTTTGAATCGCATGTCGAAAGTTGTGTACACACAATACGAAAACCGAATGATCGTGCCTTGTACTAAATTTTCTTATGATTTTCTTACAGTGTGTACCTTTCTCTACTAAGTCAACTAATGTGTGTTTAAGTTTTAGGGTACATACTCCAATCCAATAGGCTGTGCACACCTGTGGCCAGAAGCCAGACATATTGTTTTAATATTCACAAACTTGTTAGAAAAATATGACCATTGTCAGATTTTCATGTAAAAGTTTTAATCATGCCTGTTTATAGTACAAAGCTTTTTGACTATTTGAGCAACTCGTATTACATATCTCAATAGTAAATTTTGATTTATGTCTTCAAATGGCTCTGTTTGATCACTACTAAATTCTACTACTCAGTTTACTTTGTCTGTCTCAGCATCTCTCTCCTATCATGGACTGTAGCAGAGCCAGATATCTTCTCTCCTGCCCTATGCAACAGCAGTGCTGAAATGTGGAAGACAGAGAAGTTCCATTTCTGATCCCACATCAAGAAGTATCAGATTGTAGGCAGGTGTGGTGGGCTGCAGTATATCTGTCAACCTATAGGTGGCACTGTGTCATTCCTTCGGGCCAGCAGGAGGCCATAGAGGACGCTTCTGTCCCCTATCATGGGCTCCAGGCAGCAATCTTTGGGAGGCCAGCACACAGCCCAGCTCGGGAGCGAGTTTGCATGTGTGCTTTCGTATCAAGCTATGATATGCTGCTGTGGTTACAGATAAAATAGAGGAGGTACCTAGATTGCCGGTGGGGGTGGAAGTTGGAGCTGCCCTGTGCAATACCATTGCACAGAGTGGGTAAGTATAGCATGTTTATTTCTTTAATAAAAAAGGTGCCTTTAGTAACGCTTTAAGTCAGGCACGGTGCCCATCTGACAATATGCTTTGTACATAAAAGGAGATTAGCGTTCCAATGAAGACAGCTGCATAAGAAAAGGCCTATCTGCAGGGATCCGTGAGTCATACACCATACGTTTATTCACCCCAATTGAACAGTTTCTTTGATTATTATGCATTAAATAAATATGTGGCATTGTTATAAATCTACCTAGAATATATAGATAGAAAATAATATCCTTTTCTATATATCAAAGTGTATCTATACTTTTTTTTGTGTGTGGCTAGAACAGGGAAAGGTTTGAACCTCCTGTAAGGTTTTGCTGCTGTCCAAGGCTCTATTACAAGTCACTCATTCATTCATTCATTCATTTTTTATAAGCCCTTGTACACACGGTCGGAGATTCCGATGGAATGTTTCCGATCGGACCGTTCTGTCGGATATTCTGACTCTGTGGGGTCTGCATCGGACTGTTTCCGTCTGAATATCCGACGGACCAACTTTTCCAACTTGCCGGTAACATTTTCCGACAAAATGCTCCGATCGGACATACTCCGATCATGTGTAGCCTACTCCGACGGACAAGGTGCCACGCATGCTCACAATCAAATTCGGACACGGAAGCGCTCGCTCAGGTAAAAATACTGCTCGTAATCGATATAGCACATTCGTCACGCTGCAATTTAAAAAATTCTTTCATGAAGCGCATTCTCTTGTTCTTTACAATGCTGCAAGAATTAACTTCTTTTGATGCTCATAGTCACACACACTTCTCCCGAACGTATTTCTTGAGTCTTTTTTACTCATTTCAGCAATACAATATTTTAAATCGTCACATCTACACATTTTTTTTTTTTTTTTTTTTTGGGAATTTTGTGGTTGGTTTTTTTCATCAACATCTCCTTTTTTGACAGTTTGCTCATCTTTGCATTTTTTGGGGTGTGTTTTGTGTGTCAACTTACCACAACACCATTATTATCTTTTTTGTATTTTGTTTTTCTTTTTTAATCTACAGGAGGTTTAGTGTTGGTGCCCCTTGTTATTCATTTCACTTTGTATTTTTGAAATGTACCTGCCTGCTTACAAATAAACTGTCCTTTTTGAAGTAAAACACATACAAGCAAGTATTTCTTCAAACAAAAAAAAAACTATATTTAGGTGTCATTAACAAATAAAGAGGGAGGCAGCGCTGTAGAAACTTGGGAGATTAGGTAAGCCTTTGGCCCCCAGGGCACACATCAACTATTTAAACGCAAAAATTGGTGGCCTGAGGAGTACATATCTGAGGGAGAGAAGTCTGGTCCTGAAGTCCAAGAAACCCGGAACAGCAGCAGATGACATCTATGTTCCCAGGCTGTGGTACTACAAGAGGCTGCATCTTCTGTCAGACCAGACTGAACCCAGGTCATCACTCTCTGGTCTTCCTTCCACGCTTCCTTCCAGGCTGTGGCTGTGGTGCTGGAGGTGTGGCAGAAGGAGGAGGAGGGGGGGCATGGGCCAAAATCACACAAGTGTGTTGCTTGTGTGATTTGGCCCAACAGACCCTTGTTGAGGGTGTGGAGAATTAGCTCCTCACACAAGATATTTTGCCCCTCCTCCATTTGCTCGAGTTTACACACAGCCAAGGTGGCAAAGGCCTCTTGATAGGTGGGGGTGGCTTTGAGGGCCGCAGAAGCCTCCCCGATCAGCCTCAGAGCCGACTCCTCCACATTCCCCCCCCCCTTTCTCTCCCTTTTGCGTGGAAGGCGGAGGGGAGCAACCTGGCATTCTGTCAGGCTCCTCCGCCCGCCCACCGCCTGGCTGCCGCTTACCCCCGCCTCCTCCTGGCTGCCACTTTCCACAGCCACCTCCTGGCTGCTGCATTCCACACCTTCCTCCTGGCTGAGGTCTTCCTGTGTATGAAAAAGGGACATAGTTTTAGTTTTTGGTTCATCAAACACACACAATTTTCACATCAAGACTGTTGCAAACTGTTAACCAATATAAAAGACTATCATTCTGAGCCCAGCATTTTTCTTTCTTGTCCCAAAGGTTTTGGCCACTACTGTCTATTGATATGTGAAACACTTGCTAAAATCAGCAATTAGTGAGCAAAATTCAAGTTAACATCATTCATTTTTACTCCAAAAATATGTACAACAATACTATACCTGGCTCAAGCTGGGCTCCCCCAGTTGTTCCTGAGTGGAAGGCCCAGGTTGGGCGTCGGAAGACTCAGCAGGTGTGGAATGTAGCATAGGACGCGTGGAAGGAAGGATAGAGAGGGATTCTCTGACCTCAGCCTGGTCTGACAGAAAATGCATCTTGTCATAATACCACAGCCTGGGGACATAAACGTCATCTGCTGAAGCTCCAGATTGCATGGACTGCAGCACCTTCTTCCTCTCCTTCAGATATGTACTCCTCAGACCACCGATTTTCACTTTTAAATAGTGGATGTCTGCCCTGGGGACCACCGGCTTCACAAACTCAACCAGTTTCTCCAGCGTTGCCTGCCTCTTTAGTTTGTTTTTGTATTGAGGGTGCGTTGATTGCCACAGGCAGGGCAGCTCCCTGTATTGATCACTGAACAGAGGGAGGAAACTGTGATCGTTGAAACCGTCCATAATCTCTGCAAGACACAACACAAGACAAACCCTAATGTCAGGCTAAACTCCACTAATGCAGGCCTCAATCTAGAAGCATTATAGGCTAGTGATGTACCAAGTTAAAAATGTTACCTTCGTTTGCACGATCGTCACGTCAGCTTCTCCTTCTGTTCACAGAGTGAACACCCCAAAAGTGTGAAACTAGCTAGGGTTTTCTTTTTGTGTTTTGAAACAACAACTTTTGTATTTTACCAAAAGCCAAATTTGGAAGATGCACAGAGTGTGTCAACATGCGCTATCTCCCATCATGGGGGATCAATGTACGTGTTTTGTGGAAAGTGGCTGAGTTGAAGGGGTTGCAGCCCCAAAACATCTACATTGATCCCCCATGATGTGAGATAGCACATGTTGACACACTGTGTGCATCTTCCAAATTTGGCTTTTCCAGGGGTGACACCCCATGTGATGAAGGCAATATCAGCCCAGTTTGTACATACTCATGTCTGATATTGTCTTCACTTTTCAAAGTTGAACTTTGTAAGTTCCTGTGTTCTGTATGTTACGCTTTGATACATGCCTGTTTACACAAAAACACCAAGTTACCAAAAAATTACCTTAAATAATGTTTTTGATACACCCAATATGTTGGTTTGTTGTAAAACCCTTTTATAAACACACATGTGAATGTGCTTTGATTAAAATGTTAAATTATCAACAATGTGTGGCTTCCTTTTTCAAAGTGCAAAAGCAGTATTTGGAGTAAAATTTTTGTTTTCGGTGACAATGGGTGTTATTTACTAAAGGCAACTCCACTTTGCACTCCAAGTGCAGTTTCAGGTGCACTTTTGCAGTGCACTTGTAGTGCATAGTGGATGTGCCTTTAGTAAATAACACCCACAGTGATGTATTAATTTTCACAATCATGCCATTTTCATGACCCCACATATTTGTGCCATGATGCTGAAAATGAGCAAGATTTTGGTCAGTAATGCACTACATACATTAGTTAACAAAAACAAGGTGTGTGTGTAGCAGACCCACAACATAATAAGATTATCTGAAGAAGAGACTGTCACCTCATCTCACTCAGAACTTGGGTTTGCACTGTTGTAGAAAAAGGCACAACAACAAAAATCAAAAATTTACCTAGGAGACACCTAAAACCAAGTCAAGCAGTAAATGAAAACAAAGATTATTGTAGTTTCAAAGAAAAATGTATTACAAAAATGCCTCTCAGACATTGTCTGGCATATCAATGGCCCCCCTACCCACAGAGTACTCCATGTATTGGGTTCAGACCTCACGGGCGCTTTGGGGGGGGGGGGGGGCAAGCCAGGACGAGCAGCTACAAGGGACGTGAGGTTCTCATTTTCAAGCAAGTCTGCATCATCTTGGCCAACTGAGATCACATAGTTAGCTGAATGTCTTTTTAAGAAATTGTGCAGAACACAGCAGGCAAGCACTATGTGATTTATTTTATATTCCGCCATGTGGATAGGCGTTAAAAAAAGGCGAAACGGGCTGGCCAGTATTCCAAAAGTGTTTTCCACAACTCTTCTGGCTCTGGCCAGCCGGAAATTAAAAATCCTCTGGTCCAGGGTGAGGGTCCTCATCGGGAAAGGCCGCATCAGATTGTTTGCCAGGGCAAACGCCTCATCCGCGACGAAGACGAACGGGAGTCCTTCCTGATTCTCCTCTGGGGGTGGCAAGCCCAGACTGCCATTCTGGAGACGCCAGTAGAATTCCGTCCGTGCGAACCCTCCACCATCCGACATTCGGCCATTTTGCCCCACGTCCACATACAAGAAGTCATAGGTCGCTGACACCACCGCCAACATCACGATACTATTAAACCCCTTGTAGTTAAAATAATAGGACCCCGAGTTGGGGGGTGGGACGATGTGGACATGTTTCCCATCAATTGCACCTCCACAATTGGGAAAGTCCCAACGACTGGCAAAGTGGGAGGCCACAGTCTGCCATTTCTGTGGCGTTGAAGGAAACTGTGGAGTGAAACAAGACAAAAAATTTGTAATTTTGCACATCAACATTGCAAGCAGATTAGACACCAACATTTTTGGCTAAGATCAGTATAACATTTTGGGAAATTAGTATGTATTTAAAGCCTAAAGTATAAGGTCCCCTATCAGAGTCATTACCCCCCCCCCCCAATCCTCCCATCTGATGGGCCCTTGCAAAAAATGAGGGGGGGGGGATTCTTTGGACAGGTAACCCTCTCCACTTGATTGAGAGCTGAATGCCTAAATAATGTGTGATACTTTGGGAAGCCCCTCCTTACTTACACTATTGGCAGCCCATCGGACAGGTAAGAAGTGTCATAATAACAAAAATTTGAAAAAATGGAAGCACATTTTGACATTCTGCTATTACATATCAAGATAATAATAGGGGAAAAAAATAAAATTATAGCATTTGAAAGTATTGAGGCAGGCCCTTGCACTACATGCTTTGGGGAACTCGTCCATAAATGTGACAAAAAGGTAAGTAGAGTGTGTATTGGGTTTGGTAAAGTCAGCAGATAGAGGATTGCTATCAGCTGACCTAGCAGTTGGGGGAGGGGGGTTCCTAATGAGTTTGGCATAACCAAAAAAAAGGAAAAAAGTCACTCTGCATGAATTGAAGCACACACATAACATTTGGAGACATTTTAGAGGGTGTTTAGGGGAAAACAATACTATGGAGCTGACAAAAGACTGGTAAGTGACTAGACTATAGTTTTATGGGCCAAGAAGAGCATGGTGGGGAAGTTAGTGAGGCAAATATGCATGAGGACAAAGGGGCAGAGCATATGAATTAGAGCATATTGCAATGATGGTAATTAGGGAATGAGGAAAGAAATCCAAGACATTAGCAATCATTAAATACAGAGAATGTGATGTTAAAGGATAAAACTTGCCTTCATATAGTCCTTCTGCAGGACCTGAATGATGGCAGAACAGGTCTCTGGAATAATGATCCCCAGAGCCTGGGGGGAGATGCCTGTGGAGAACTTGAGGTCCTGAAGGCTTCTCCCTGTCGCCAAGTAGCGCAACATGGCGATGAGACTCTGCTCCGGAGTGATGGCTTGCCGCATGCAGGTATCCTGTCTGGTGATATAAGGGGACAGCAAAGCCAGCAGATGGTGAAAAACTGGGTCCGTCATCTGGAAATAATTCCTGAAATCATCAGGATTATTCTCCCGGATCTCACGGAGCAAAGGCATGTGCGAGAACTGGTCACGCTGGCGCAACCAATTCTTGGACCACAAACGCCTCCCCTCCATGTTCATGGACCGGGCTTGTGTCAAAGTAAGAACCCCAACATGAAGCCCCTGCACAGCACAAACTCTACGACGAGTACGTACACGAAACCTGGTTTAAAACGGTCGGCTGGTTAGAACGGCCAACAGAAAGCACTGATAAACAGCTATGCCTGAAAGAACGAACTGAATAGCAGAAACAAGCAGACAATAAGCAATGCAAATCAAAGCATACTATACCAAGATATAGTCCACAATGAGAAACTAATGCTTACTGACTACACAAACTGATTATCAGATACACAAAGACAAGCAGAAACTGAAGAGCAGTACCGAACTGAAGCACAAATCTGAAAAGCGCGAATCGTCTCTCACCAAACTTCTACTAACACGCGATAGACACGAGATCAGCAGAAGGAGCCCAAAGGGTGCCGGATGTGGTGTTGAACTTTCTTTTTCTAGTCCCATTGTACGCGGCTTATGTCACCTCGTTCTTGGCAACCGGAAATTCCGACAACTTAGTCCGACCGTGTGTATGCAACATCACTTCCGGACCTCTTCCGGAATTAATCCGTCGGAATTACTCCGACGGATTTGGTTGTCGGAATCTCCGACCGTGTGTACAAGGGCTTACAGAGATTTCCCTTCAATGTCTGTTCTGGGGACAGCCGTTTGCAAGACAGAAAGTGAAGAAAAATCTGCAACAATAGACAGATAACAATAAAAGGCAGACGGATGTTCTACCATTCCTCTGTGTTAAGAAAGTTGCTGTTAGAGAGAGTTGTCCTTACTTCCTGTTCTGGAGACAACCTTTATACCGAATAGGAAGTGATAGAATCTCTCCAATGGTGCCCCAAATGACAGTTAACCCTGACAGGAGTATATATACCAATTTAAATCTCATCTGCAAGGAAGAATTTTTGCTTTCCCTAGAATTCAACTTTAACCCCTTCAGCCCCAGGATTATTTACCCCCTTAATGACCATGCCATTCTTTGCAATACGACACTGCGTCGCTTTAACTGACAATTCTGCGGTCATGTGATGCTGTACCCAAACAAAATTTAGGTCCATTTTTTCCCACAAATAGAGCTTTCTTTTGGTGGTATTTGATCACCTCTGCGGTTTTTATTTTTTGCTCTATAAACAAAAAATTATTTTTAAAAAAATATATATTTTTTACTTTTTGCTATAATAAATATCCCAAAACCCCCCCAAGAAAAATTTTTTTTTCATCAGTTTAGGCCAATATGTATTCTTCTACATATTTTTGGTTAAAAAAAAAAGCGCAATAAGCGCATATTGATTGGTTTGCGGAAAAGTTATAGCATCTACAAAATAGGGGATATATTTCTGTTTAATTATTCATTTTTTTTAACTAGTAATGGCAGTGATCAGCGATTTTTAGTGGGACTGCGACATTGTGGTGGACAGATTGGACACTTTTGACACTTTTTTGGGTCCAGTGACATTATTCCAGTGATCAGAGCTTAAAATAGCCACTGATCACTGTATAAATGGCATTGGCAGGGAAGGGGTTAACACTAGGGGTCGATCAAGCGGTTGAGTGTTCCCTAGAGAGGTGATTCTAACTGTGGGGGGAGTGGACTGACAGGGAGTAGAGAGAGATCGCTGTTCCTGATCACTAGGAACAGACAATCTCTCTCTACTCCCCTGACAGAAGGGGGAACTGTTTGTTTATATTGACAGATCTTCATTCTGGCTCTCTGTGGAGCGATCGTTCGTGGCCAGTAAACATTGCAGCCGCTGGCCACATGCATTGGCTCCTGCTATAACTTTTAAAGGGACCGCCGTACCGGTACAGCAATTTGCGCAGCTGAGCCAACCTGCTGCAGTGCAACTTCGGCAGCTGATCCGCAAGCAGTTAAAGTGTATTTCCACTTTCGCTTTTAGAGATAACACCTACATTATATGTAACACAACCCCCTAAGGGACTGCTCGTAATTACCTGTTCATCTGCACTGCCATGACCTGGTGAACATTCCAACCCACCTGACACATTGGTAACAATCAATAGGTTCCTTGTAAAGAAACCAAAGGTGTCTATGCACAGTATTCAAAGCGAGTTCAGAAAATGATTCCTAGGTAAAGATGTCTGTGCAAAGTGTTCCAGTGGAACCGTGATAAAGGATTTGTAAAGGTTGGGCAATTGCCCTCTCACCAACAACCAGGCCGATATGCTGTTTTCCGGACTGTAACTCATGTAGCGACACTTGTACAGCTGATCTGCCATCTCCATCTCCCTGTGTGAAGCTTGGTACACCGACTGGCAGGCGAATGGAGTGGTGCTGGATGGACCTCCGATGGCAAACGGCAGAGCTAGGCCCCTCTGGTACGGGTTGGAAGGTGGTACACAGCGTGGTAGGCCGCGACCCCTCTGTCTTGCACCAGGCCTGGGAGGAATAGAGCTCCACGTTTTTAGCTACTCCCATCAATCTTCCTGATGATAGCAAAGATTCCTGGGATATGTAGTCAAGGCACATAATCATGCAAAGCAATTATCAGTCGGGAGAACTACTCATCCCACAATCCCTTTTGTTTGGCACACAAATATGATGTTACCTGTTATACTGATCACTAGAGGGACATGTGATGCATGGAAATGCTGGAGGGTACTGTACTTTACAATTGTAGTTCTTATTGCTACATCCTCCCCCCCACTTAAAAGTCTTTGGTTCCTAAAGACAGAACACGTCCTGTGAAATCTCTACTGCATCATGAAAGCTAAACAATTAACAATCTAACAAGCTAGCAGTTGCAACAGCTAATAACTGACCCAATGAAAGGTCTACTGATAGCAAATTATATACATCAGTAGGAGAAGTCACGTTAATTTTATGACAGGCCAATAACAAGTTAGTGGCCCACTCAGTAGTGTCAGGAGGTGGATCAAGGTCATCCTTTACTAAAGGTTCGGTAAAGGAGGCGAGTACTTGACTGGAACATTAAGCAGTGGGTATGAGCTTGTCAGAATTTTATCCAAGGATATCATATGTCAGTCTTTTTGGAAGGCATATCCTCAGCGACTTTGGTTCCTGTTCTGTTTCCCAAAATCTGTATCCAGCTTCAGGTTCTACTTCAGGCTCTATCTCTCTCCATGTGAGGTTAGTAGGGGGAATGAGAGCATCAGCCACAATAGACACTTCACTGGATTCCAGATTGACCTCCTCATCTCCTTTGGGTTGGTGAGAATCTAATGTCTCGGTGTCAGGCAAATGGGAACCTGTCCTTTGACAGCCTTCTTCTCCAGCATCAGAGACAATGGAATCATCTTCCAAGGAAGGAACCCACAACCAATCAAGAGTTAATTCCTAGCCCTAGGCCTCAGCGTTGGGGACTGATATGCCTCTAAGCAAGGGGTTGAGGGTACTCAAACAGCCTCTGATATGGGTATCAGATGGTTTTGATGCCAAGTCTTGAGAGGGCCAGTCTTACCTTCTGTCAGGGCTGGCTTAGCCCTTCCTTCTCTGGGCTGGCTGCTCAGCTGTCGGCTAATTGCAAGGTCTCATCTCTCTCCACAGTTATCCAGCTGTTCCTGATCCTGCTCGTCTGACCTGCCTACTTAAAGCTGTCCAGCTCACTTCATCTCTGCCTTCGCACTGGTCACATCACAAGAAACCATCTCCTGCATTCCTGTTTAAAGACTGGCTTGCTGACATCCCTTCTGGCTCCTTATCCTGCTTGCTGTTCCTCTACTTGGATCCCTGACTTCTGGCCTGGCTGATTACCCGATTTGGTTACTGAACTCTGGCCTGGCTGACTACTTGATCCGGTTACTGGACTCTGGCTATGCTTTGACTATGCTTACTCTAATTACCTTTTTATTTTTATTAATAAACAAGTGTGATTTGGTTTTGGTCACCCTTTCTTTGGCTGAGTCGTCCATCGAGATACAGGCTCTAATCAACTCTGGGGCTGAAGGCCTGTTCATTGATGGTGCCTTTGTATCGCAGCACTCGATTCCGCTGCAGCTGCGTTATACTCCACTTGCCATTGAGGCTCTTGACGGGAGACCTCTACAGCCTGCCCATGTGACTCATGAGACGGTTCCCTTGTCCATTGCCGTAGGGGCTCTTCACCATGAGATAATCCAATTCCAAGTTATTTCCTCACCCAGGTTTCCGCTGGTTATTGGTTATCCTTGGTTACAGAGGCACAACCCCTCTTTTGATTGGCTCCGTGCTGAGGTTCTCTCCTGGTCACCACAATGCAGTGATACATGCTTCCTGAAGGTATCCAAGGTCCTGTGCACGTCTTCACTCTCCTCCCTGCCGGAGGAGTACCACGATTTTAGCAATGTCTTTGACAAACGTCTAGCCGGTAGTTTGCCTCCACACAGGTCTTATGATTGCGCAGTTGACCTTCAGCCTTCTGCCATACCCCCTCGTGGCCGGGTTTACCCTTTGTCAGTCTTGAAGGATAAGGTCATGGAGGAGTATGTTGCAGACGCACTTTCTCGAGGTTTCATCCACAAATCCTCCTCTCCTGCTGGTACTGGTTTCTTCTTTGTGAACTGAGACCTTGTATTGATTATAGGAGTCTCAATTGTGTCATGATTAAGAATGCCTACCCGATTCAGTTGATTACCGAGTTATTTGACCGCCTCAAGTGAGCAACGGTTTTCACAAAGCTTTATTTGAGAGGGGCATACAATCTCGTATGGATTAAGGAGGGCGACGAGTGGAAAACTGCGTTTAATACCAGAACAGGCCATTATGAGTACCTGGTAATGCCTTTTGGCCTTTGTAACGCCCCGGCAGTTTTCCAGGAATTTATTAACGATGTCCTCCGAGATTTGTTGCAGTTATGTGTTGTGGTTTATCTCCATGATATCCTCATATTTTCCAAGTCCCTGGAGAGCCACCACACAGATGTCTGTCGTGTGCTTCAGAAACTAAGAGAGAACAATCTCTATTGTAAACTGGGGAAGTGTGAGTTCCATCGTGAACAGGTTACATTCCTGGGCTATGTCATTTCCAATGCTGGTTTTTCGATGGACCCAGAGAAACTTTCGGCAGTCCTACAGTGGCCTCGACCTGTGAGTTTACGTCCTCTGCAGCGTTTCCTGGGCTTTGCCAACTACTATCAGAAGTTTATTCGTAACTTCTTGTCTCTGGTCAAGCCCCTGACTGATATGACCAGAAAGGATGGTAACCCACAGAGTTGGTCTCTGGAGTCCATTAAGGCCTTTGTTTCTGCTCCTGTGTTGGCACATCCTGATCCTACGTTGTCTTTTATTGTAGAAGTTGATACTTCTGAGACTGGAGTTGGCGCCCTTCTGTCTCAACGTCCTAACTCTGAGAGCGCTATGCATCCATGTGGATATTTTTCCAAGAAATTGTCACCTGCTGAGCGCAATTAGGAGATTGGTGACAGAGAGCTGTTGGCGATCATTTTAGCCCTGAAAGAATGGAGACATCTCTTTGAAGGTACCACTGTGCCGGTTCTCATTCTTATTGACCATAAGAATCTCACATTCTTGTCTAAAGCTAAGCGCCTATCTCCCAGAAGGGTGCAATGGGCTCTTTTCTTGTCGAGTTTTAGTTACATTGTCTCTTTCTTACCCGCTACTAAGAATGTAAGGTCTGATGCCTTGTCACTACAATTTTCCTCCACTTCCAAGTCGGAATCAGTTCTAGTTCCTGCGATTCCTCCTGATCATATCTTGGCTGTGGTTCGCACCAGTCTTACTTCTCCTTTGGGTGACAAAATTCTTGCTGCTCAGATCCATGCTCCTCCTGAGAAACCTTGTGACCGCTGCTTTGTCCCAGAGAGCCTCCGTACTGCTGTGCTCCAGACTTACCATTCTCCCAAGGCAGTTGGCCATCCTGGGAAGAATCAACTCATTTGGGCCATTTCCCAACAATTCTGGTGGCCTAGTCTACGGGCTGATGTAACTGCCTTCATAGCTGCTTGTTCCATGTGTGTTCTGAGTAAGACTCCACAATACCTTCCAGTGGGCCGCCTACAACCCATACCCAATGGAGAGAGGCCCTGGACCCACCTGTCTATGGATTTCATTGTGGAGTTGCCCAACTCCCAAGGCAACACTGTTATCCTTATGGTGGTTGACCGTTTATCAAAGATGTGTCATTGTATTCCACTTAAGAAGTTGCCTACTTCTAAGGAACTGGCTTCCATTTTTGCTCGGGAGATCTTTCGCTTACATGGGCTACCCAAGGTGATTGTCTCGGACAGGGGCACTCAGTTTGCCTCCCGGTTCTGGCGAGCCTTTTTTGCGCAGTTGGGAATTCAGCTTGCTTTCTCTTCTGAATATCACCCGCAGTCTAATGGGGCAGAGTGTGCCAAGCAGTCCTTGGAGCAATTCCTACGTTGCTATATTTCTGACCACCATAACAACTGGTCAGACCTATAACCATGGGCAGAGTTTGCTCAAAACAGTGCCTTGAATTCTGCCTCCCAATTGTCTCCATTTATGGCGAATTATGGTTTCCATGTTGCCTGACTTGTTTGTTCTGCAGAGCATTCCTGCATTAGAGGAGCATCTCTGTGGTCTTCGTTCCACTTGGGTACAAGTCCAGGTGGCTTTGCGTCATGCTAATGATAGCTGACCGCAGACGCCTGCCTGCGCCTTCCTACCAGGTTGGGGACAGGGTCTGGCTGTCACCTCGCAACCTCCAACTTCATGTTCCCTCACTGAAGTTTGCACCTCGGTTTATTGGGCCTTTCCGTATCCTTCGCAGGATTAACCCAGTGGTTTACACGTTGAACCTTCCCCCTAGTATGCGCATCTCAAAAGTGTTTCATGTCTCCTTATTGAAACCGTTGGTCTTCAACCGATTTACTACCTCGGTGCCACGTCCTCACCCTATACAGGTTGAGAACCATGAGGAGTATGAGGTACAATCCATTGTTCACTCCCGTAGGTTCCGTGGGCGCATACAGTACCTGGTGCATTGGAAGAGGTACGGTCCGGAGGGTTTCATCCTCAGACATACATGCCCCTGCCCTACTCCACGATTTCCATAGATGTTTTCCCTTCAAGCCCGGTGGCCCTGCGAGGGAGAGGGGTCATTGAGCAAGGGGTACTGTCAGGGCTTGCTTAGCCCTTCCTTCTCTGGGCTGGCTGATCTCTCTCCACAGTTACCCAGCTGTTCCTGATCCTGCTCGTCTGACCTGCCTACTTAAAGCTGTCCAGCTCACTTCATCTCTGCCTTCGCACTGGTCACATCACAAGAAACCATCTCCTGCATTCCTGTTTAAAGACTGGCTTGCTGACATCCCTTCTGGCTCCTTATCCTGCTTGCTGTTCCTCTACTTGGATCCCTGACTTCTGGCCTGGCTGATTACCCGATTTGGTTACTGAACTCTGGCCTGGCTGACTACTCGATCCGGTTACTGGACTCTGGCTATGCTTTGACTATGCTTACTCTAATTACCTTTTTATTTTTTATTAATAAACAAGTGTGATTTAATTGTACTTCTGTCTCGGTCTGGTTCATGGTTTCTGACACCTTCCAGCCGGATCTGATACACAGGGAGTCCAAGTAGTCATTTGCAAACAATGTAAGGTTGGGAACACCATAGATCAGCCAGCTTATGTTTCCCTGGCCCCCCTAGATTGCGCAACAACACCCGATCCCCCTGTTGCAAATCCTGAACCGTCACTCTAAGATCAAAGCTTTTCTTGTTACTTTGTTCTCTGATAGTAGAGGCCTCCTTGGCTTTCTCAAAAGCCAGTTTTAAATTCTTCCGGAGTCTGTCAATATATCCCCTATAAGAAGCTTGGAAGGCGTGATCTAATGATGTTTCCAAAAGCCAGATCCACAGGTAGACAAGCTTCTCTCCCGAACATTAATCTGTAAGGAGAGTATCCAGTAGAATCATTTGAGGTGCTATTGTGGGTATGAACTACTGCAACGATATGATCCCCCAATGCTGTTTCTTCTGTAATTGGAGGGTTCCCAGCATCTTCAACAGGGTACGGTTGAAACACTCAGGTTGTGGATCCCTTTGAGGATGGTAGGGAGTAGTCCTGGATTTCTTTATGTTTAAAAGTTCACATGGGGGTAATTTACTAAGATGAATGTGCTGCGTCAGTTCATACCTTAATTGGTGCGCCAGATAAATCATTAATAGAGCGTGTGAACCGGCGCACTCATATGCACAACAGCAATAATAATATGCCATTGATAATAGTGCACGCCATATCATTAAGAGTCCATTCACACAGAGGCAACTTGGACACGACTTGAGTATGAATCACAGCGCAACTTGGGGTGACTTCAACACAACTTGGGGTGACTTACAACACGACTTTAAGCTGCCCCCAGGCCAGGCGACTTTAATTTTAAATAAAAAACCGGCATGGGTTCCCCTCCAAGAGCATACCAGGCCCTTAGGTCTGGTATGGATATTAAAGGGAACCCCGCACTAAAATTTTTAAAAAAAATGTCATGGGGATCCCCCTCAAAATCCATACCAGGCCCTTCAGGTCTGGTATGGATTTTAAGGGGAAACCCGCACCAAAATGTAAAAAAAAATGGCGTGGGGGTCCCCCTCAAAATCCATACCAGACCCTTATCCGAGCATGCAACATGGCAGGCAGGAAAAGAGGGGGGCGAGAGAGTGCCCCCCCTGAACCATACCGGGCCACATGCCCTCAGCATTGGGAGGGTGCTTTAGGGGTAGCCGCCCAAAGCACCTTGTTCCCATGTTGATGGGGACAAGGGCCTCATCCCCCCAGCCCTTGCGGTTGTTGGGGTCTGCGGGCGGGGGGCTTATCGGAATCTGAAAGCCCCCTTTAACAAGGTGACCCCCAGATCCCGCCCCCCGTGTAAAATGTTAAGGGGGTAAAAAAGTACCCCTACCATTTCACAAAAAAGTGTCAAAAATGTTAAAAATTACAAGAGACCGTTTTTTGACAATTCCTTTATTTAATGTCTTCTTCTTTCCATCTTCTTCGGCTCTTCTTCCTTCTTCCTTCCTTCATCCTTCGGTTTCTTCCTCCATCTTCTTCTTCCTCTGTTTCTTCCTCCGATCCTCTGATTCTTGCTCCGGTGTTCTAATCCGGCATCTTCCTTCGGGACAGAGCCGGTGCTACCACTAGGCAAACTAGGCAGCCGCCTAGGGCGCACTGCTGGCCTAGGGGCGCCCAGCCGCTGGCTTCCCTCCGCGTTTGCATGCTCTGCAGGCTGCAGCATATAACTAACTCAGTCCGACTGTTAGTGTAATTAGAAGTGCAGCACAGCACTGGAGCCAATGCTAGAGGAAGCAGAGCCAATTCTTCCTCTATAGTGGCAACTTCTGTCACATTAGCAGGGCAAAGTGGGTGGGGCCAATGGGGGGTGGCAAAATTAGGTTTTGCCTAGGTTGTCAAAAATCCTTGCACCAGTCCTGCTTCAGGGCTACTTCTTCCCTGCTTCGTTCTTGGGACACTATGCATCAATGGCAGGCTCCCGCTGTGTAACGCTTCTCTTCTTCTGAGACTTCTTATATAACAGAGGGCAGGCCACCCGATGACCCCGTCCCCTCTGACGCACGGTTCCGTTATATAAGCATTTGAACATGTGAAAATGCCGCTTGCGCATGCGCAGTGCATAAATTGGCCTCATGAAGTTCTAATTGTACTTGCAGGCGCAGCAGGCTTGTTCAGAAAAAGTTACTTTCTCATTCTATTTTGGGCATATTTATTACTTGGGCAGGTATTACTATACTTCCTCACATCACCCACATCACCCCCATAATATGGGCACTTCCAGCTTCTTTAAATTTTGAGTTGAAGAATGCGTGCGCCATGTCTATAGTGGCGCACCGATCGCCAGAGGATTTTAATTCTGTGGTCTGTTTAGGTACCAAAGGGTCAGGGGTGACTGGTCACCCCCCCCCCCCCTTTGTCTTTTTTCTTGTCTCTTTTCTTGTCTCTGGAGTGCAGTTCTCCTTTGGGACTCTAAACTAGCTCCTTCACTGAGGTCCCTTGAAGTTTCCTGCCGACTTTGGGAAAAGCAATTTTTGTAAGGCTCTTAGGACTTTGGTGAGTAATTGAGAGCTTATACCAGACTTGAGGCACTCAGCTCGGAAGTGTTCAACTTCTCCGCACCGATAACATCTCGCCCTTGGTACAGTTTTTGGTCACTTTGACCAGTCCCCTGTTCCTGGACCTTTGCTTGGGTTTCCATTGCTCGCATAAGAGCATGATACATTTGCCTTTAGGCCCGAGCTACCTGGGCCATCAATTCAGTTGGCCCAAGTTCTACTACAGGTTTATGGATGTCAGGAGTGGCCATCCCCACCGGATCAGACTCAGTTGCACTATCTTCATCGGAGAAATCCATTTCTGCATTGACAGCTTGAGCCATCACTTTCTCTTTGTTCCTGGCAATAGAGTTAAATTCTCTTGATCTTTGACTTTTCTCTTCTAACAGAGCCTCCTCCTCTCGTACCTCTCTTATCAATTCAGGATACGTGGGTACCACTTGAGTTCTTTTCAATAGTAACTTTAGATGATTTGGCCAGGCACCATGCAGAACCCGGTTCAGGAGAGCCTGGTCAACATGTTTGGGATCAATACCCCTCTTGAGGATAATTTGATGCAGCATTCTGTCGACTCTGGAGATGTATTCAGACAGATTCTCTCCCTGTTGGTGAGTGTGGTTGAATTTATACATAAGGTCAGCAATAGTTTCAACCCTCCCAAATACAACATACAGGGCATCTATGTAGTCCATGTTAATGCAAGTTTTCTTGCCACATTCTCAGATTATGGATCACATCAGCTGCTGGGCCTCGAAGGCTCTTACTAAGCCATTGTCGTTTCCCACCCTCTGTAACATTCAACTCTTCCATGGCCTGCAGAGCCTGACTCATCCAGGTCTAAAACTCTTTTCTTACACAGGGGTTGGCAATTGCCTGGAGAAAAACCTGAGTCTTCGATAGCTCTTATTGGCATTTGCAGATACATTCTTCACCAAGCTCTCAACCAATTGGCTCATATCCGTGTACAAAGAGAGGGGTGGGGTACCGGCCCCTTGAGAGTGGGCTCACACAGGTACAGGACCCTTTGTCATGGTTTTGCAATAGTGTTTGCTTACCTGTTTCCATGTGTTCATCTCTAGAGACCAGCCGACCCTCACCTGACTGCTTTTGTAATCCATCCTCTGGCATGCCTCCACCCTAGCTCCTATCAGAGGACTCTATATTAACCTGTGCACTGCAGGCCAACCCTGCTGATCAACCTTTGTGTGTTAGCTTCCTGTTACCTGCCATGTGCTCTTCTGTTGTTCCGTTACCGACTTTGGCGTGCCCTTGACTGTCTGTTTGCCTGTGATCCTGACCTATTGGTGTGTCCCTGACTATTCCTGTCTGCTTGTGGCCCCCGACCTTGGCTTTGTCCCTCACCATCCCTATCCTTCTGTTACCTACTGTGGGTGCGAGCTGGGGGACCCTGGGGGTCGCGACCTGGAGCCAGTTGCAGCCCAGTCCATCCTCACCTCTAGAGGCTCTGGTGAACACCTGCTGGCTGTTAGACTCCGCTCCCCAGGGAATCTTACGCTCTAACCCCCCGGTGGGATCTGTCTCCCGTCCGCAGCAGTCAGCTGTAGGGTCCACAACCTTGCGGTGCACTCCTGATCTCTACGGTGTGCATCTGTCACCTCGCCTCAAGGTGACCCGACAGTTTGATCAGCCATGGACCCGGCTGATGTGCCGCTTCCTACAGTCGATCCGTTGCAGGGCTTAGTTCGCAGACTTGAGACCCAAGAATCGCATCAGACCCAGGTGATGCGATTCCTTCAAGATCTGGCTTCCCACTTCGAGCAGCTACAGGCTTCCTTGGGAACCCCGAACCTGCAGCCTCAAGTACAGTCAGCAGCTGCTCCTATCGCATCCACGCATGCATTATTACTGCCAGCTCCGTCCCGTTTCTCTGGGGACTCCAAGACTTGCAGGGGGTTCCTTAGCCAGTGCACAATTTATTTTGAACTTCAGCCCCAAAACTTCCTGTCCGATTGGGCAAAAGTAGCATATATCATATCCCTCCTGTCCGGTGAGGCGTTAGCTTGGGCTGCCCCTCTGTGGGAACTGAACGATCCAGTGGTTTCTAGCCTGTCTGATTTCTTGAAACTTTTTCGGAATACCTTCGAGGAACCGGTCTCCTCAGCAGCTAGCGCTCTCCGTCAAGAGTCCGCGTCTGTGGGACAGTATGCTCTTCAGTTCCGTATCCTCACAGCTGAATTGAGCTGGAATAATGAGGCCCTAGTTGCAACCTTTTTACATGGCCTCTCTGATAGAGTGAAGGATGAATTAGCAGGAAGATCCCTTCCTGCTGATCTGGACAGTATCATCACCTTGTGTAACCAGATCGATATTCGCTTTCAGGAGAGGGCCCTGGAAAAAAGACGCCAGCACTCCCCGTTCTTTAGGCAGCCTGAGCCCCCAGTCCCTTCTCTTCGATCCGAGGAGAACCCCCTGCCTACTGAGGAACCTATGCAGTTGGGCCGGACAAAGTTATCTCCCGAAGAACGCGCTAGGCGCAGAACTCTGGGCCTATGCCTCTATTGTGGGGCCAAAGGTCATTTCCGTGATACTTGTTCTCTTCGTCCGGAAAAACGCTCAGGGCTAATACATCTGGAAGGTAGAGTATTAAACCCTGAAATAGCACCTTCACCTTCTCGTCTTCTCCTTTCTGTGTTGCTTCATTTCGGTGCTTCCTCTCGTTCGGGCTCAGCACATCTGGATTCAGGAGCCGCTGCCAATTTCATGGATTGTGAAACTGCATCCTCCATGAGACTTACCCTTTTGCCCCTTACAATGCCATTGGTGGTCTTGGCGATTGATGGCACGGTTCTCCCAGGGGGCCCTATCTGCTTCCAGACTCTTCCTGTTAAGATGTCAGTAGGGACACTCCACCAGGAGTGGATATCCTTCCTTGTCTTACCTAAGGCTTCATCTCCTATCATATTAGGTCTTCCTTGGTTACGGCTCCATTCTCCACACTTTGACTGGTCTGCTGGACAGATCCTGGCTTGGGGTTCCGCCTGTTCCTCTTCCTGCCTACTCAAGGGTACCCCAAAAGAGAAACTTCCTGTTACCACCATCCCAGTATCTTCTGCTCTTCCCGCTGTATATAGCGATCTCTGGGATGCGTCCTGCAATAGTCGGACTGATGCACTCTCTAGGTCATGTGGTACTCTGGATGAGGGGCCCACCTATGAACCTGAGTCGATCATTCACTCCAGTTTGCATAACCATTTACCTTTGCCTGTCCCTAATCTCCCTTGGACGCACAGCCAGGCTAACTTGTCTGCAAGTTCCACAGTTGCTATGCCCTGTGATGCAATTGAGATGGTTGCTACACCTGACAATACTATTCAGTCGGCCTCTGCACCAGTTATGCCAGTCCAGCCCATGCCCAATGAGCTTCCTGCTTCTTGTTCAGGACCTTCTGTGACCTGGCCTCACCCTACTGCTACTATGTCAGTTCAAACCCGTTTAAGAGGCTCAATCCATCCTTTGGATAGACTGCCTCATTCGGCCAGGTGGGGTTTTCAATCTTTTTCTCAGGGCTCTCTGCATTCTGTTTGTGTTTCAACTATCCAGCTTGACTCTTGTGACATGTCACCTTCTAACCAACCTGACCTCAGGGATCCACTGACCTCTGCCTAGTCTGGTGGTCCTGTTCTGGATGCCCAGCTCATCTTTAAGGGTCTGGGGGACCCTGCTCAGGCTCCTGATCTTCTCATGCCCTTACCCATTCCTAAAAAGCCTTTAGTCCTCAGGTCCTCTCGTCCTCTCCCTACCTCGGTTCCAGTCTCTGAGGATAATCTAAAATACGAGGTTAGTCAAGTTTTGTATTCCTGGCTCCGTAAAGGCATTCTTCAGTACCTCGTACATTGGAAAGGGTTTGGCCCTGAGGAGAGGTCTTGGATCACTGCATCTGAGGTCTTTGCTCCTATTCTGTTGAGGAGGTTCCATCTGGAGTTTCCCTTTAAGCCTGGACCCAGGCGGGGGAGGGGGAGGCCTTGTAAGAGGGAGGGTACTGTCATGGTTTTGCAATAGTGTTTGTCTGCTTACCTGTTTCCATGTGTTCATCTCTAGAGACCAGCCGACCCTCCCCTGACTGCTTTTGTAATCCATCCTCTAGCATGGCTCCACCCTAGCTCCTATCAGAGGACTCTATATTAACCTGTGCACTGCAGGCCAACCCTGCTGATCAACCTTTGTGTGTTAGCTTCCTGTTACCTGCCGTGTGCTCTTCTGTTGTTCCGTTAATGACTTTGGCGTGTCCTTGACTATCCCTGTTTGCCTGTGATCCTGACCTATTGGCGTGTCCCTGACTATTACTGTCTGCTTGTGGCCCCGACCTTGGCTTTGTCCCTCACCATCCCTATCCTCCTGTTGCCTACTGTGGGTGCGAGCTGGGGGACCCTGGGGGTCGCGACCTGGAGCCAGTTGCAGCCCAGTCCATCCTCACCTCTAGAGGCTCTGGTGAACACCTGCTGGCTCTTAGACTCCGCGCCCCAGGGAATCTTACCCTCTAACTCCGATGGGATCTGTCTCCCTTCCGCAGCAGTCAGCCATAGGGTCCACAACCTTGAGGTGCACTCCTGATCTCTACGATGTGCATCTGTCACCTCGCCTCAAGGTGACCTGACACCCTTCTCCTGAGTTCTGGTCGAGGGCTGCTTCTCAGTCTGTCCCCCCATCTTGAATGGGAACACTCTAGCAGTCACTCCTTTAGCCAGACATATCCCTTCCTCCTGAAAGCACACAGGCACCTCTTCCCATCATTCAATTAGTGCTCTGACTTGATCCAATTCCTTAATGGATTCTGTTTCCACAAGGTAGGCCCGGTGTCCTGGTGCCAGGACTCTCAGCCACCTTCTGATCTCTCTCTCAGTATGCTCATTCCCCGAGATCTCCAAAACAGTGCTTTTCTCTGCTGGAGCTCCGTGACTTCTGCCCCAAGCAACGTGGTCATTGAAGTGGCTTCCCACGCAGATTGTGGCTCTTGTCAAGTTTGGCTGGGGCCAGCTGCAAAAAGTATGCCGGACGAGCCCCCAAATGTAGCATGACCCCCTAAGGAACTGCTTGGAATTACCTTCTCATCTGCACTGCCATGACCTAGTAAACATTCTAACCCACCTAACACTGTGGGTTCCAACATCCTTGCACCATCTTAAAATAATAAGTCAGACAACTCTGTGTATTCACGTTCTTATAATGTTTACTAGAACAGATTGAAAAGGATATTAACACAAAGAGGAGGTAATAGATCTGCTAGGTTTTAGACAACAGTGCCAACTCAGCAAAGGAATTCCTCCAAATGACACTAAGCAAGATATTATCAAGTAGAACAATATATTATATATACATTGGGTCAATGAAATACTGCTAGCACCTGTAAGGATTGACACAGCTCTCTGAATATATTGACACACTTCTTAAGAGGGAGTCCTTGGCCTGCCTATAACTGTTACCCTAATGAGAGGTCAGACTTAAATGTGACAGTGTAGGGGCCCTTATAGCAGTAATGACAGTAATGTTCCCATTGCAGATCTGATGTTCTTCACTGCCATTTAGGAGCTCATTAACTGTAATCCAATAAGGTGTGTTAACAAGCAATAGGTTCCTTGTAAAGAAACCAAAGGTGTCTATGCACAGTGTTCAAAGCGAGTTCGGTAAAGGATTCCTAAGGTAAAGATGTCTGTGCAAAGTGTCCCAGTGGAACTGTGATAAAGGATTTGTAAAGGTTGGGGGATTGCCTTTTCACCAACAACCAGGCCGATATAATGTCTTCCTGACTGTAACTCATGTAGCGACACTCGTGCAGCGGATCTGCCATCTCAATCTCCCTGTGTAAAGTTTGGTACACCGACTGGCAGGAGACCGGAGTGGTGCTGGATGGACGTCTGATGACAAACGGCAGAGCTAGGCTCCTCTAGTAGGGGTTGGAAGGTGGTACACCGTGTGGTAGGCCATGACCTCTCTCCATGTACGGAGAGCTCTGTCTTGCGTCAGGCCCGGAAGCAAGAGAGCTCCGCGTTGGCTTTTGGTTCTATTATAGCTACTCCCAGCAATCTTCCTGTTGGTAGCAAATCCCTGGGGTCCCACATCCCTTTTTGGGATCTTGCGGCCTCTTGTCCCAATGGGCCTGCTGCTCTATGGGCCCCCTCTGGGGTGTCAGGCACATTTGCAACCATATGGATGCCGAGGGCACTGAGGCGGTTCCCCAGTCAGCAGGCATCCCGCGCTGCTGCGCTTGTATCCTCCTTTCCCAGAGATATCTTATCTTGCGGTGTCCATCTCTCTTTTTCAGCACACCGATTCCACTTATCAGTGTTGTGTTTCTATCTCCCTTTAACCATCTGATCTGCCGCTGGGTTTGTTTTGCTGGGGAGGGCTGTCCCCTGATGCAATGACTGGGTGATCTCCTCTCTCCATGTCGTTGCCTTCTCTGTCCGCCGCTAGGCCTCCTGGTCATTGGAGTCTGAGCGAGTACTTGGAGCTGTCACATATGCGCGGTGGTGCCATCAGGTCTGCATTTGGTCAGTGACGCCAGACGCCAACTAAATGGAGGACACATTTAAGCCGGCTTCTCAGGCAGCACCATTGCCAGAGGCGGAGGGCGACCTACGAACTACTTCTCTATGTTCACAAGGTAAAATTCTTGCTGCTTTATACATGTTCTTTTGTACTGATTTCATGGTTATTTGAGATTGGATTGATTTGGACATTGTTGTTTTAAATACATCACTATTGAATCAGTCCTATAGATGCCCTTTGGCTATTGCTGTCTAACTAAGCGTACTTATTGTGGGCTTCAAAACTACTGTCCTTAAATACCCTTCCTATATATTTTACCTTTTATTAATCCCAACTCCATCCTTATTTATCACTATATCCACTCTTTGTTTAGATATCTGCGACTTTATTTTTTCTCTGTATATTTTGAGACAGTAGTCCTGTGTACCTTGTGGTACCGTTTCATGAAACTTAACTATTAAGTGGATATCTTTATAATTAACCCTGTTTACCCTAGTTTATAAATTAATATTTCATAATACCTCATTGTATGGGCTCTGTAAAAAATTGAATTCTCAGGCTCCTCCACTCATCTAATTATTATTATCTGTAAATCATTAGTTAATCTGATACTCTGTTTTAAGACGTTCTTCCCATTTTTTTCTTCTTCTGTTTACATTTTTTTTTTCCGTTTTAGAGCTATTCACTCCATCTTTATTGGACATATGTTGTTCTATATTTTAGGCGGCCTCCACAATATGCTCTGAGTTAATTCTCTTTTAAATAAGTAATTTGTCACGTAGTTATTGGTTGATTCGTATATCTCCTGATGAAGCCATAAGGCAAAACATGTCGGGTTAATATGTGAATACGAGATCCCTGTTTAACATGAATTTTCGTCACGTGACTACTCACAATGAAATGTTAAACATTACTCAACAAACTGCTTTGTTTGGTTTTTAATCTTGTCTTTATTAACCACTTTAACCCCTGGAAGATTTGGCTCCTCAATGACCAGGCCATTTTTTGTGATACAACACTGCGTCGCTTTAACTGACAATTGCGCAGTTGTGCGACACTGTATCCAAATAAAATTTATGACTTTTTTCCCCCACAAATAGAGCTTTCTTTTGGTGGTATTTGATCACCTCTTTTTTTTCTATTTTTTGTGCTATAAACAAAAGAAGAGCGACAATTTTGAAAGAAAAACACAATATCTTTTACTTTTTGCTATAATAAATATCCCACATTTAAAAAAAAAATTTCCTCAGTTTAGGCCGATATGTATTCCACATATTTCTGGTAAAAAAAAATCACAATATGCTTAAATTGATTGGTTTGCGCAAAAGTTATAGCGTCTACAAAATAGGGGATAGATTTATGGCATTTTTATTATTTTTTTTTTTTCTGCGATATTACAGCGGACAAATTGGACACTTTTGACACATTTTTGGGACCATTGACAACTGTACAGCGAAAATGGCACAGTGGTATAGTGGTTAGCACTCTCACCTAGCAGTAAAAAGGGTCGCTGGCCCGAATCCCAACCACGACACTACCTGCCTGGAGTTTGCATGTTTTCCCTGTGCCTGTGTGGGTTTCCTCCGGGTACTCTGGTTTCCTCCCACTCTCCAAAGACATGCAGGTAGGTTAATTGGCTTCTGTCCAAAACTGGCCCTAGTATATGAATGGGAACCTTGAATTGTGGGCTCCTTGAGGGTAGGGACCGATGTGAGTGTGCGATGTACAGGGATAGGGACAATTGTAGACACTCACTCAGGTTGAACTGGATGGACTGGTGTCTTTATTCAACCTTACTAGCTATGTAACTATGTAATGCACTGATTACTGTGTAAATGTCACTGGCAGGGAAGGGGTTAACACTAGGGGCGATCAACTGGTTAACTGTACTCCCTAGGTATGTTTCTAACTGTAGTGGGGATGAGACTGTCTAAGAGGAGAGAGAGATCGGTGTTCATACTTAGTATGAACACAAGATCTGTCTCTACTCACCAAAAAGAACCGGGATTTGTGTATTTACACACACAGATCCCGGTTTCTCGATCTGTCACGAGCGATCGCAGGCATTTGCATTGGCTGTTTGGAACACAAATATGATGTCATCTGTTATAGTGATCTCTAGAGGGACATGCGATGCATGGAAATGTACCATGCGATGCATGGTACTGTATTTTACAATTGTAATCCATATTGCTACATATATTTTTTCTAAATGTTCCCATTAAAATAGCAAAACTTAAAAAATTTTACATACTTTTTACTTGCTTAACCACTTGCCGACCGCTGCACACCGATGTACGTCCCTACTTTGGAGCCAGATATTGTTTTTATGGCAGAAGCTAGCTGGCATAACCCCAGTATCCCCGTGTTCGGCCAGTGATAAAAGTGGTCTCTGCGGTGGATCCGCCGCTTACCGGAGCCGTCTGAGGCAATCGCATCTGTCTCCTTGCTAGGTATGGAGATGAGTGAGGTGAAGATGGCCCCCACCCATTTCCATACCATAGCAGGGCAGAAACGACATCAAAACATCACTTCCGTCCATACTTCTTAACCACTTCCCGACCGGCGCACGCCGATGTACGTCGGCAGAATGGCACGGGCAGGCATATTGGCGTACAGGTACATCCAATTTTAAATGTTGCTCTGCCATCGCGAGCGAGTGTGCCGGTTTGGACCCCCATGAGTCCGGTCGTGGGTCCCGCGGACTCAATCGCCGTGGGCATACCCGCGATCGCCTCACGGGGTGGCTGCCGTTGTGAACAGCATCTCCTCATTCTGCCTAGCAACAAGTGACGCTGATCTCTGCTCCATGTGATTGAAGCAGAGATCAGTGTTCACTAAAAGAAAGCCCAGCCCCCAACAGTTAGTAACACGCCCCAGTAACACTTAACCCCTACACTGCCACCCACTGGTTAACCCCTTCACTGCCAGTGTCATTTACACAAGAATCACTGCATTTGTATAGCAGTGATTGCTGTATAAATGACAATGGTCCCAAAAATGTGTCAAAAATGTCCGATGTGTCCACCATAATGTCGCAGTCACAATAAAAATCGCTGATCGCCGCCATTACTAGTAAAAAAAAAAATATTAATAAAAATGCCATAAAACTGTCCCCTATTTTGTAAACGCTATAACTTTTGCGCAAACCAATCAATAATCGTTTATTGCAATTTTTTCTTTAGTAAAAATATGTAGAAGAATACGTATCGGCCTAAACTGAGGGAAAAAAAAGTTTTTTTATATATTTTTGGGGGATATTTATTATAACAAAAAGTAAAAAATAATGTGTTTTTTTTCAAAATCGTCGCTCTATTTTTGTTTATAGCACAAAAAATAAAAACCGCAGGGGTGATCAAATACCACCAAAAGAAAGCTCTATTTGTGGGGAAAAAAAGGACATCAATTTTGTTTGGGAGCCACGCCGCATGACCGCTCAATTGTCAGTTAAAGCGACACAGTGCCAAGTCGCAAAAAAGCGGTCTGGTCTTTGACCAGCAAAATGGTACGGGGCTGAAGTGGATAAAGGCACATTTTTTTTACGTCATTTTTTCAGAATGACAACATTTTTTATTTATAAATTTTTTTTGCATTTAAATCCAAATATGAGATCTGAGTTCTTTTTGACCCCATATCTCATATTTAAGAGGTCCTGTCATGCTTAGCACCAGCACTGCTGGTTCACCGCTCCTCAGAATGATACCTCGTTGTCTCTGGAGACTGCTTGTGTGGGTTCATATGAGGCGCTTTCTCACCTGGTCTACGGGGGCCTGAGAGCTTACTATCCGCTGGCAGCTTCCATGCGCTCGGTGATAAGGGCATGGACCGTAACTCAGGAACTGGGGCCGTCTAGCCCAAGCAGGTTTTCCCTCAGTCTCCCTCTGTGGAGAAATCCTAATTGACCACACTTTTTTATAACCTGGACCCGATAGTCTGGACTAAATTTGGGATCAAGCTTTTTCATCACATAGTATTAAATGGTAACCTAATGACATTTAATGAATTGAAACTCCATTACAATTTAACTAACTCACAGTTTTTTAGGTACATTCAATTGCGGCATGCTTTTTGTTCTCAATTTGGTAGAGAACCTCTTGACCTTCAGCCCAGTGACCTAGAACTACTGATATGCAGCGACCTATTACCTGAACCAGTTCCTAGCTTATACAAAGATCTCTTTCAGGAAACTGCCAAATTGCAAGCACTCTGCATATGAGCTTGGGAATCTGTAGCCCCGGGTTTGGACAGGGATGACTTGTGGGGGACTTCATTTCAGTACCTAGTTTCTACTAGATATCCACTATAAATTCCTACGTAAAAAGTATTCTACCCCAGCTAGACTAGTTAGGATGTTTGGAAACCAACACTCTTTATGCTGGAGGTGCATAGCACTCGTAGCAAACTTCATGCACATATTTTGGTATTGTCCTCAGGTTAAACCCTACTGGCAAGCTGTTGCATGCTGTATCAGGTTGGTCACTTCTATCTCGATTCCCATGTCTATTGAGGTGTGTCTATTACATCTAGTGGAACCTCTGTCCACCACCAGGGCAATACGGACTCTTCTTACCCTATTGTTGTACTATGCAAAAAAGCGGCTTATCCTATCGTGGAAATGCTCTTCGACTCCAACATTGGAGTCCTGGAAGGCATTAGTCAATAAGGCAGTTCTCTTTTATAAAGCTACCTATCTGATCAGAGGGTCATCGACTAAATTTGACAAGGTTTGGGGGGTTGGTTGGCTTCTATGGACACAGCATCAGATTAATTTAAGGAAGGCTATAGCTACTGATCCTTGATATAGAATGCAAGAGGGCGGTGAATGTAAAGGGGGTATTGATGATTACAGTTACACTAACAATTGATGTTCTGATCATTTTGGAGTGGGGAATGGTTCTCTCCTAAGTGGATCTTAATTTCTACAGCTGTAGGGGGGGGGGGGGGGTAGGGGGACCACAGTACTAGCATTATCCGGCAGGGCTGCACAGGGTGTGATAGAGCCATACCATTGTGTTACTATGTGCCTACCTCTGGCACAAGGTTCAAGCAATGAATGTAACTGTCTAGGCAAAGTGATGTTGTTCTGAGGAGGAGTTATAGTTTTTGTTTTGTCCTCCTTTTGTTGTTTTGTTTTATGTAGACTGGTAATTTTACTGTAGCCAGAGGGTGATTTCCACAATTTGTGTTATCTGTATGTTAGAAAAATGAATAAACAGAAATGTGCAAAAAGAAAACATTCCAACAGACACACTCCTAAACCTTGTGGACAGCCTTCCCAGAAGAGTTGAAGCTGTTATAGCTGCAAAGGGTAGGCCAACTCAATATTAAACCCTATGGACTAAGACTGAGACGCCATTAAATTTCAAAGGCAGGTGTCCCAATACTTTTGGTAATATAGTGAATGTATATTACTGAATAGTACTGTAGATTCTTGTTATAGGATGAGTCTGTTCTGAACAGTTTTACACTCAATTTACAGCATGTGAATCTAGGACTGGTGCTATAACACACATTAACATAATGACAAGGAAAACAGCTGAAGGGATGTATCTATTGGGGCAGCCGGGCACAGAAGATGAATACAAGACAGAAAAAAGAGTCACTTAAATACAAATTTTATATGCGAAACTAAAGACAATAAGTTGTGGATTGTGAAAGTTGGGTTATAAATCTATATATTTAGTCAGCGCTTAAGGATTTTGGTGGATGCTTGCAATAATGTGTACTGAGGTGAAAGGTAATGTTGATTTAAATGACCTCTGAAATGGCGCTCTTGTGACTTTGCCATCATAATACAGACGCATGCTCCTCTTTCCTCTGATAAGTGTGGCCCTGACAGTGCTATGTCTGTTGTGCTCTCTTCAAAGCCCATCTACCTGAATCAGGCAAATTAAACATTACAGTCATACTAAAGAGCAGTGAGTGGAAGGAGTTCTTTAGGTGAAAGGTTTAGGCCTTAAGCCTTGTCCCCCTTAGTAAGTGGATGTTCGGTCAGGCACGAAGCGCTTGACTGACCTGTTCACACTACTTTCCAGACTTCTAGTATAGCCTGCTTTTCATCTTGAATATCTAATATGGTTCAGTGCCCTCTAGTCATGTTTGTGGCTAACATTCATACAGCAGTTATTCATGCGTGTCATTTTTTAACAAACGCTTTTTTTTAACTACAGGTTTCACTATGTAGTATTCTGAACTGCAGTGGCAGCTAGAGCTCCATTTTTTTTATAGTGGGGCAGCAAACAAACCAACCGACACCCTCCCCCCCTCCCGGTGGGTAGTAGGTTGAGCTCTGGCTTGTGCGTTGGCGGTGCAGATTCAGAGCAGAGAGATTGCTCAGATGAGGACAGCCATCTCTCGGACATCCTCCCCCAGTACTAGCCAATACTGTTGGTCGCTTCTCCTCTCAAGCAATGAGGTCTAAAGACCCACTTGCGGATTGGCCGGGATGAGAAGCGGGAAGACAATAGTGAATATTAATTTGCTATTGTCACACAACTGGGTGGGCTCAGGGCGCAGTGCTCTGTGCCCCAGCCCATGCCAATTAGAGGCTCAGGCTCTAATCAAGTGCTTCTAAAAAAAAAAAAAAATTCCCTTTGAAATCCATGCGTACAGCTCCCCTGCGCCCCTAATGGAGTGGTCACCACTGCTGCACTGCCTTGACTGAAATTCAATATATTTTACCATTAAGATTCAGTCCAAGATTTTTTTTTTTTTTGTATTTAAGAAAATAAAATGTATATTTTAAAACTGTCCTTAAACAATTATATGGGCTGAATTCCTCCAAAAAAGCATAACATACTGCCAGCGGGGGCCAGCAGGAAAATGGGGTTGAATTGGAAGGACAGAGCACATATATCTGTAGTGTTTACTTATCTATCTCCAAAGCCCTGAATCCTGTGTCTTTCTGCTGTTTCGTTCCTCTGTTATCAGCATGATAACTTTAGAGCATAGAGATAAAAATCATCCCCCTTGGTTTGGGCTTTAGAGGCAAATAAGGACAAAGTATCAATAAAAGCTATATTTTATTTACACATGAAAACGTTATTAAAAAAAGACAATAACACACAATTAAAAGCATGTATCCACATCTGTGAAAAGTTTAGCCCATAGTGGCCGAAATTTGCAGTATAATCTTCCATAATGACAAGTAGGTGAGCCCCTATGCGACAACGCATTTTGCTGATCCGCTTCTTCAGGACACAGGGGTACTATGACGGAGGGTAAATCTCAATGGGAACAGCGTATTCTATCCTCAGCCATTTCCATACAAATAAGGGTTAATACACCTGAGGCCAGGTGACAGATGCACACCGCTGGGGTTGGAAGTGCACCACTACGGTTGTGGACCCTTCGGCTGACTGCTGTGGATGGAGCTTTGGGTGGCTCAGGAAAGCAGCTCCACGTGAACACCGACATGGACCAAACAGCAAGCTAGAGCATAAGATTCCCTGGGGTGCAGAATCAAAGAGCCAGCAGGTTTTAACCAGAGCCTCTAGTGGTGAGAATGGATTTGGCTGCAGCTGACTCCAGGCTACGCCCCCCCCCCCCCCCCGGGGTCTCCCAGCTCTGGCTCACAGACTGGCTCTGTTGAACAGAGTGGAAGCAGCAGTATAGAATTAAACAAAGGATAATCAGGAGAACAAGCTAAGGTCCGGGCAACTAGCAGACAGGGATGGTCAGGAAGGCACGGCAAAATCGGGGTCACCAGCACACAGGAAATGGTCAGGACACGCCAAGGTCAGTACACTGAAGTCAGAGATAAACATACAGCAGAATACCACAACAGAAATCTAAACACAAACTTTGCTCGGCAAAGCTGGCTTGCAGTGCCCGGGGTTAAATAGTGTTTCCTGTTGAGAGGCTGGGGTGGAGCCATGCTTAACCACTTGCTTACAGGGCACTTAAACCCCCCTCCTGCCCAGACCAATTTTCAGCTTTCAGCGCTGATGCACTTTGAATGACAATTGCGCAGGCATACAACACTGTACCCAAATGACATTTTTATCATTTTTTTCCCACAAATAGAGCTTTCTTTTGGTGGTATTTAATTACAGCTGGGAGTTTTATTTTTTGCTAAACAAACAAAAAAAAAATAAATTTAAAATCATGTTTAATAGTTTGTTATAAAATTTTGCAAACAGGTAATTTTTCTCCTTCATTGAAGTGTGCTAATGAGGCGGCACTGATAGGCTGCACTGGTGGGCACTGATAGGCTGCACTGGTGGGCACTGATAGGCATAGTTAAGGCGGCACTAATAGGCACAGATAAGGTGGCACCGATAGGCACGGATAAGGCAGTACTGATGGGCACAGATAAGGCGGCACTGATGGCCAAAGATGGGCACAGATAAGATGGCACGGATGGGTGGCACTAAGGGGCTCTGATAGGTACCACTGATAGATGGGACTGATGGGCACTGATAGGTGGCACTGATAGGTGGCTCTGATAGGTGGCACTGCTGGGCACTGATGGGCGGCACTGATGGGCACTGGTAGATGACACTGATGGGCACGGATATGTGGCACTGGGGTGCAGCACCGTTGTTGAGGCAGATTGTGGGCACTGATGGGTGGCACTGTGGGCACTGATGTGTGGCACTGTGGGCACTGATGGGTGGCACTGTGGGCACTGATGTGTGGCACTGTGGGCACTGCTGGGTGGCACTATGGGCACTGATGGGTGGCACTGACGGGGGGCACTTATTTATTCATGCGGTGGCACTGGCAGGGGGCAGGTGGGCACTGATGTCCCGATCACAGCCGCCGGTGATCGGCTCTTTTTTTTTCTCCTCGCGCTGTCAGCGAGGAAAAATAGCCGATTACCGGCTCCGTTGTATCACATGATCAGCTGTCATTGGCTGACAGCTGATCACGTGGTAAGGGGTCGGGATCGACCCCTTGCTCGGATCCGTGATCAGGCGAGTCTCATAGACTCGCCGATCACAGAGCTCGCCGTGCGCGCCCCTCAGGGGGTGCAGGCCGCTCGTGCCCCTCAGGGGGAGCGCAGGCTGCTCGTGCATGGGACGACGTCAATAGACGTCGTCCCTGCAAAGGAGGTCCGCGCTGTAGCCGTCATTTGGCTATAGCGCGGATCTCTAGTGGTTAAACACTCAGGTGTGAGGGCACACTCTAAAACTGAGACAAATACCTGAGAGGTAAGCAGACAGTCAGAGGATAAAATATTACTCCAGATTCATGACAGTACCCCCCCCCCCCCCTCTTACGAGGCCTCCCCTTCCCCAGCTTGGGACCAGGCTTGGAGGGGAACTTCAAATAAAGCTTTCTCAGAAGACAAGGCACGAAGACCATCATCACCTGCTATGCATCCTGAACCCGCACTGCTTAAGCGCTACGTTTGTGAGTAACGTTTTAATGAGAAATAAACCATTTTGATATACAGAGAGCACTAGATTTTGCCTTTTCTATTCCCATGTGCACCGGACCCCATTGAGGGAAATTGTACAGGCTGGTATCCATCCAATCAGCCGGAGGCAGCACGGAAGGAATAGGAGTTCCATGACCAGTTAATCCGTTTGTATCCCAGAGAGGGAACCTGCTTTTTCTGACCTTCTGCTGAAACAGGGGTCAGAACGTGAGATGAGTGGCTAGGATATTGAGGTGGAGGAGAGCACTTGTATTTCCAACGTTTTTGCACTGGTGGTGTGTTGTGCGTTTTTTGTGCAGAAAACTCTGAGGATTATTTTTGTGCATTTGGACTCTTATTTTTATTCTATTTATTTATTTATCAAGTGTGTGGACTTTATCTTTACTGTTTATTGTTCACTATTCCCACTGAGGGAACACCTATATTTCATTATTGTGTATTATTCACTATTCCCAGTCAGGGAATATGAATATTTGATTGTGCACTCAGTATCTTGCTATAGTTCAAGTTAATCACATATTCATATTTAATGATTTATTTCTGTGTGTGCAGCAGCCAGGTGGGGGGGCATTTTTTTTTGTGTTGTGTTTTTTTTTGGTATATCACTTAGCACATATATCACTATTTAGGGATTAAGGTTATTATTTGCGCTGATAGAAATTTGTTATATTGTTTAATGTTGTGCAGTAACCTCTAGCAACCAATCATTGAGTGGTGATATTGTGCAGTAACCTCTAGCAACCAATGGGTGAGCGGTAATGATGTGCAGTGACCTCTAGGAACCAATTAGTGAGCAGTAATGATGTGCAGTAACCTCTAGCAACCAATCAGTGAGCTTGAAGAAATCAGTGAGGGTGAACCAGATCTTTGTGTTTACGTATCATCAGCTTCAGTCAATAGCAGGCTCTACCACCATCCTAGCCTTCTCCCACTGCCAGCACCACATTGCAAGGCAGGAGTTGTAGTTCTTCACGCCACACACTAGCCGCTGCCTGTGCTCTGCAGAGACTGCACCTCCCAGAATGCACTGCAGGATGCTCAAAGCAAATGTCTGGTTATTCTGCTTGTAGAAGGGGACAGAAAAGTGTATGGAGGGATCATCTGTCTGCAACCCTAAGGCGGGATCACCTGAGGCTGTGGCTCTAGTCTTTGGTGGCTGCTGTAGCAATGTAGTTTTACCATGTCAGCCAGGTGAGAGTTTACTTGTCATTACCATAATAAAACCATCTCTTGTATCATGTATGCACAGTCTCTGACCATCTCCTGTATCATGTCCGCACAGTCTCTGACCATCTCTTGTATCATGTCCGCACAGTCTCTGACATCTCTTGTGTCATGTTGGCATAGTCTCTGACCATCTCTTGTATCATGTCCGCACAGTCTCTGACCATCTCTTGTATCCTGTCCGCACAGTCTCTGACCATCTCTTGTATCATGTCTGCAGTCTCTGGGGGTGTAGCTTACAGAGGAGTCAAGAGCGGGAGCGCTGCTAGGATGGGAGTCACGGGAGTAGTCAGACATGTGTGGACTGGGGAGAGGATAATATAGGATAAAACCAGAGCCGCCAAGCTGGAGCCCCTAGAGGACCGTTTGAACCCTTCACGGTGCACCTGAAAGGAGGTCAATGACAGTGTTGCAAGGGCAGTCTGAGGAGGATTCACTGATGTAAGGAGGAGTGAATACAGTGAGGTAAGGGGGCACTAATATAAATGGTTCCCCCTTATATTACTAACCCCCCATCCCTTACCCTAATGCATTCACTCTGCATAAGGTGCTCTGTGGTCACCAGAGTCCCCCCACATGTGCCTTTCCTCCAATCATTTGTCACACAGTGTAAGCCAAGACTACACTCCTATTGCTGAATGAGGAGGTAAAAATTCTAACACGATGTAAGAATTCTGAAAAATATAGAAAGCTGAAGAAAGCATATTTAAATGTAAAACTTATGCAGGGAGATTTGTTTTATCTCTGTGTGTCATCTGAGGCTGTTCACTTCACTGGGTAAAGGAAAGGGTTTGCAACCACTTTAAAGCAGTAAGAAACCCAAATGCAAACATGTATTACATTGCAGCTTACCAATGCTTAGATGTGATGGTTGCATTGGTTTTCTTTTTTAGGCTTTCTTTTTTTCTTTTATTTTCACCAGTTGATCCAGTCAGTAAATCCTTAAAGCTTACCATGATCAACTTTTTATTTATTTATGTAAAACCTTTACCCTAAACAGTGTTGCCAACTGTCAGTATTTTTACTGGCAGACAGTAAAAAATTGGCACTTTTCTCCTGCTAGTAAATGCCAGAGACAGGCCAGTTAAAATATGGCTGTGATGCTCCAGCACTTGATAGTTCAGTCACTGTCGATTTGAGGCGAAGATCTGAAATGATTGGAAGCTCTACTAATTTCTATCATCCAATCATGTGCAAGTAAAAATTCTGTTTTGTTTTTTTCCTTGCATGTCGTGACTGCACTTCCAAATGCACTTGCAGTGCACAGTGGATTTACAACTCCTCCCCAATGTTATTAGTAAATGAACCCCAAGGTGTTGAAGTCCTTGCCATGTTCAATTGATTCTGTCTCATATATCAATACAGAGAGCTAAAACATCTTCATTTTCAAAGCACAATAACAGACAAGTGAGAGGAATGGCCCACATGGAGAGTCAGTCCCAGGAGACAAATCTTGCAGTGTCTCATGACGTACTCAAATCAAGACAGCCTTATGAGTAAGGGAAGCTGGCACTTGCTGCATGCCTGCATGATGTGAAGCCAATATTTATACATTCAACAATTAATTTAACTAGACTGTAACTGAAAATTCAATGCTCAACCCAATTATTTCATAGAACCCTGGCAGCTCTTGTACTGAGTAACTTATCACTTGACTTAATGATGCCAATATATTACTGTCTGTCATCATGCTCTGGGGCAGAAGAAGGCTAGAAAACATGTGTAGTTAGCTGCTGCCAAAAATAATATAAAGTTTGTGATTAAGCAGATAATAAATAACTATTCAAACGAGTGTTATCGATTGAAAAGAAGATTAAAGCAATCCTTTACTTTGCCCATTCAGGGCAAAGCAACAGGTTTTTTTTTAACCCCCACCACTCCCTGGCTCTCCAACTGCATATATCTCCTTTCCTTCACTCCCATATCTCTGTTTAGTTAACACACAACCAATCCTAATGCCGAGTACACACGACCGGATTTTTTGACAGCAAAGGTCCGATGGACCGAGTCCGTCGGACAATTTGATTGTGTGTGGGCTCCATCGGACCTTTGCTTGCCAAAATTCCGGCAGACTTTAGAAATAGAACATGTTTTAAATTTTCCCGCCGGAACTCCGCCGGACCGAGAAATCCATTTGTGTGTATGCTAATCCGACAGACAAAAACCGACGCTAGGGTAGCTATTGGCTACTGGTTATGAACTTCCTTATTCTAGTTCGGTCGTACATCATAACGTTCGAATCTGTTGGACTTTGGTGTGATTGTGTGTATCCAAGTTCGTTCATTCAGAAAGTCTGCCGGAACTCTGCCAAAAGTCCGTCGGGAAGACTGTTGGACCTAGTCCGCCGAAAAGTCCGGTCATGTGTACACAGCATTAGTTGTAATAGGAGAATAGCTGACAGTATGCCATTAAAGCGGAGGTCCACCCTAAAGTGGAGCTTCCGCTTATTGGAACCCTCCCCCCCTCCGGCGCCACAATTGGCACCTTTCAGGGGGGAGGGGGGTGCAGGTACCTGTACAGTACAGGTATCTGCACCCACTTCCGGCATAGATATCTGCAGAAGGTACGCCCCTTTCCGCAGAATCTACGCCCCTTTCCGAAGGTCCCCCGCTGTCTGCTGGGAAACACGCGGATCCCAGAGACAGCGGGGACCATCCTTATTGCGCAGCGCGACTCGCACATGCGCAGTAGGGAACCGGGAAATGAAGCCGCAAGGCTCCACTTCCTGATTCCCATACCCAAGATGGCGGCAGCAGCACCCGAGAGACGGTCGAGAGATCGGCTTCAGGTGCCGACATCGCGGGCACGCTGGGCGGGTAAGTGTCATTATTTTAAAAGTCAGCAGCTGCAGTATTTGTAGCTGCTGGCTTAAAAAAAAAAAAAAAATGGCGGACTCCCGCTTTCAGGCAAAGTTAAAGGAGAAGTATAGCCAAAGCTTGTTTGGCTTTATGTCTCCTATGGATCACAGGTGTGCAGTTCGTTTTGCACTCCTGTGACCCGCTCTGCTGATGTCACAGGAGTTGGACCAGGGTCCATGTCATCAGAAGTTGGGATCTGCCAGGTCTCTGACTGACACCCGGCTTAACCTCTCATGAGCCGTTAAGAGCCTGAGCCACTCGCTCCAATCCCTCCACAGTTCAGTGCTCCAATGAGCGAGGATAGGGCAGAGCAGACAGTTGTGACTGACAGTCTCCAGCTCTCTGCTTGGGGAGCTGTGAGAAACGAGTGATCGGCGGTGTTCGATCGCTGGGTTCTCAATGTAGAGGCGCCGGGGGATCGATGTTGCATCCACCTAGGTAAGTATAATTCTTAAAAAAAAAAAGAAGTAGATTTTCAGACCAAACCAAATCTAATCTTAAAAATACTCATTCTCGACTCTTAATACCTATGCTGACTAACCTGTGTAAGAAAGATGTATTTACTTAACTATTTTCATGCCACTCCGGTCCAATCACATGATTCAGCTCCCCTATGTAAGCCAGCGGCGGCTGCAAGGGGGAGGAAGTGCCAACAATGGATAGACCATAGGAGCTTATGGGTGATGTCACCTTTCCCAGGCATTGCACCCATTGTTAAGTGCACCCTCCTCTTCCCTGCAGCTGCCACTGGCTAACACAGGGGAGATCACATGACCAGACCAGAGCGGCCTTAAAATAGATAAGTACGTAAATATGTCTATTACACTATTGCACAGGTTAGTCTCCATAGGCGTTAGGAGGTGGAAGGGAGCATTTTAAAGATTAGTTGGGTCTTAACCTGAAATCCCACTTTAAAGCCCAACCAGCCCCCCCCCCCCCTCCTTTTTTTTTTTCAAAACATCAGCGGAAATGTTTTTCTTTTACTAATTGAAAGCTACAGTGAGTAAAAGAATGCAGTAAGAGTGACAAAAAAGTGGGTTGATCTTTAATCAATAGCAGTATTTATAACACAATAGCAACTAAGAAGGAAATATTTTTTCTTCTTATGAATACTCATTTTGCTAATACTTTTTTTACATGTCTGAAACCAGGCCTGGACTGGCCATAGGGCAGACCGGGCATTTGCCCGGTGGGCCACCCGCTCCACAGCCTGTTGATGATCAGGCCGCACAGCGGGAGCTAAGCGGCGGCCTGGACAGGGTTAACACAGGCTGCGGCCGCCGCTCACCTACCGCCATGCGGCCGCGGCAGCAGCCGCAGCCTGTGCCTTCTCCAGCGGAACTAGCGGCTGCATGGGCTGAGCTGTGTGTCTCTCACACACAGCTCAGCCTCAGAGCCGCGCTGACAGTTCGGCTCTCGGCCTCTACAGACTACTGCTCCTCTGTCCCTCTGGGGGGGGGGGGGGGGTGTAAGCTGTGGGCCACTGTCAGGATGTCCTCCCCTCTCTCATGTCGGGCTTGTTTGCAGCATGAGAGCTTGTTCTTCTCTCCTGATTGGCCACAGCAGAGGGCCAATCAGAAAAAAATAGTGGGGCATCATGGGAAATGTAGTAGAGATAAGCGACCCAATTGATCTCAGCAGGGAGATGGCTACATTAGCTAGCATGCACTCTGCTGGGGGGAGAAAACCTGCAATCAGGCACTACAGGAGACATGTAAAAAGAGGACTGTGCTGAGGAACTAATAGCCCCAGTACCACCAGAGAGAGCCACGCTGTACCCGCACCACCAGATAGAGCCACGCTTTACCCGCAACACCAGATAGAGCCACGCTGTGCCCGCACCACCAGATAGAGCCACGCTGTACCCGCACCACCAGATAGAGCCATGCTGTGCCCGCACCACCAGATAGAGCCACGTTGTACCCGCACCACCAGATAGAGAGCCACGCTGTGCCCGCATCATCAGATAGAGCCACGCTGTGCCCGCATCACCAGATAGAGCCACGCTGTACCCGCACCAGCAGAGAGAGCCACGCTGTACCCGCACCACCAGATAGAGCCACGCTTTATCTGCACCACCAGATAGAGCCCCACTGTACCCGCACCACCAGAGAGAGCCACGCTGTACCCACACCACCAGAGAGAGTCACGCTGTACCCACACCACTAGATAGAGCCACGCTGTACCCGCACCACCAGAGAGCCACGCTGTACCCGCACCACCAGAGAGAGAGCCACGCTGTACCCGCACCACCAGAGAGAGAGCCACACTGTTCCCGCACCACCAGAGAGAGAGCCACGCTGTACCCGCACCACCAGAGAGCCATGAGAGCCACACTGTACCCGCACCACCAGAGAGAGCCATGCTGTACCCGCACCACCAGAGAGAGCCACGCTGTACCTGCACCACCAGAGAGAGCCACGCTGTACCTGCACCACCAAAGAGAGCCACGCTGTACCTGCACCACAAGAGAGAGACACGCTGTACCCGCACCACCAGAGAGAGAGAGCGCCACACTGTACTTGCACCACCAGAGAGCCATGGGAGCCACACTGTACCCCCACCACCAGAGGGCCACACTGTACCCACACCACCAGAGAGCCATGAGAGCCACGCTGTACCTGCACCACCAGAGAGCCACACTGTACCCGCACCACCAGAGAGCCATGAGAGCCACACTGTACCCGCACCACCAGAGAGAGCCACGCTGTACCTGCACCCCCAGAGAGAGCCACGCTGTACCTGCACCACCAGAGAGAGCCACGCTGTACCTGCACCACCAAAGAGAGCCACGCTGTACCTGCACCACAAGAGAGAGACACGCTGTACCCCCACCACCAGAGAGAGAGAGCGCCACACTGTACTTGCACCACCAGAGAGCCATGGGAGCCACACTGTACCCCCACCACCAGAGGGCCACACTGTACCCACACCACCAGAGAGCCATGAGAGCCACGCTGTACCTGCACCACCAGAGAGCCACACTGTACCCGCACCACCAGAGAGCCACAAGAGCCACGCTGTACTCACACCGCCAGAGAGCCACGCAGTACCCGAGCCACGCTGTACCGCAACACCAGAAAGAGAGCGCCATGCCGTCCAGGACCACCAAAGAGAGCAGGTCAGTGTCACTGGGCAGCATGGGCACAATAGGAGACAGACAGTACTAGCATTGTATGGCCACAATAGGACAGGGACACTGTGATATAAAGGGGACTGCACTGTAATCATTACAGTGCTCCTTTACAGTGCAGTCCCCTTTATATCACAGTGCCACCCCCACGAATGTCTACCGACATCTCCCCCCCCCCGGTCCCTGGAAAAGTTGGCTGCTCAGTCTAAAATGCCCAGGCCTATTTTTTGTCCCAGTCCGGGCCTGTCTGAAACGTATTCCTTATTTTCTTTATTGTCACTTCCTTATATGTAGAAAGGTCAATTACAGGGATCACCTGGTGTACTATCTCACATTTTCCAAATGATCCTCAGATGTAGAATCCAAGAGAGTGTAGTGATCTCAGGGGCTTAGTACACATTAGGCTTAAAGTATCTGTAAACCCTAACAAAGAATAACTCTTAATTCCTCCCTTTGGGCTGGTAAATACACAGTTGAAAGAACAATGTTATGTCTGTTTAGTATCTGCAAGAAATACCTGGTGTTCTTGTCAGGAATCCAGTGAGTTCATAACGTCCTGCAAATCTGAAGTAGTATTATAAGCCCTGTCCAGGTTACTTTTGTGGACTACAACTCCTCCCCAATGTTATGGAGATGGTGAAAGGAGAGCTGTTCTGTAGTCCAAATCAGAAGAAAGCAGCATAGGGTAACAATGCTGTTCCTCCATAAATACAGTTTACTACAGAAAGTGAATGTTGGCACCTCAGGATAGGAACTGTGTTACTGGCACGATCACCAAGTGCAAATAATGAAAAAAAAACCCTGAAAACAAAAACAAATGCAACCAGCTCATCGAAAGACCAAAAAGCATTTTTTTTATTGGGTTTATACATTAACCACTTAAGGACCGCCGCATGTAACTATACGTCCGCAGAATGGCATGTACGGGCACAAGCACGTACCTGTACGTGCTTGCCTTCCAGCGGGTGGGGGGTCCGATCGGACCCCCTCCCGCTGGCTGCGGCAGTCCATTTCGCTTCAGGAGTGATCCAGGATGAGGGGATGGCGAGGAGAGAAGACATAGTAAGTGCACCAATCACTACACTGACATGTAGGTACACATAGGCACACAATTCACCCCCCGATCACCCCCCCGTTCGCCCCCCGCCACCCCCCCTTCCCAGTCACAGTGTCACTGATTGCAGTGATCATTTATTTACTGATCGCTGCATTTAGTGTCAGTTGTGACAGTAAAAAGTGTCAGGGGAGTTAGTGTTAGGTCCAGGGTAGCCCCCTCCCCCCCCCCAATAAAGGTTTAACCCCCTGATTGCCCCTAGAATTAACCTTTTCACCCCCTTTTGCCAGTGTCACTAAGCGATCGTTTTTCTGATTGCTGCATTAGTGTCACTGGTGCCGCTAGGTAGCTAGTTATTTTTTAGGTTCACCGCCAGGTTTTTATAGCGTTAGGTAACCCCATATACTACCCAGTAAAGGTTTTAACCCCCTGATTGCCCCTAGAATTAACCCTTTCACCAGCGATCACCGTATAAGTGTCACTGGTGACGCTGGTTAGCCAGTTAGTTATTTAGGTTGCCCGTCAGGTTTTTATATAGCGTCAGGGACCCCCATATACTACCTAATAAAGGTTTTAACCCCCTGATTGCTCCTAGAGTTAACCCTTTCACCCCCTTTTGCCAGTGTCACTAAGCAATCGTTTTTCTGATCGCTGCATTAGTGTCACTGGTGCCGCTAGGTAGCTAGTTATTTTTTTAGGTTCACCGCCAGGTTTTTATAGCATTAGGTACCCCATATACTACCCAATAAAGGTTTTAACCCCCTGATTGCCCCTAGAGTTAACCCTTTCACCAGCGATCACCGCATAAGTGTCACTGGTGACGCTGGTTAGCCAGTTAGTTATTTAGTTATTTAGGTTCCCCATCAGGTTTTTATATAGCGTCAGGGACCCCCATATACTACCTAATAAAGGTTTTAACCCCCTGATTCCCCCTAGTTAACCCTTTCACCAGTGATTACTGTTTAAGTGTTTCGGGTGACTCTGGTTAGTTAGTTTACCTTTTATAGCATCAGGGCACCCACCATTTATTACCCAATAAAGGTTTAACCCCCTGATCACCCGGCGGGTGATATCAATTAGGTTTTAGGGTCTGCGTCGCCCCAGGCAGCGTTAGGTTAGTGCCAGTACCGCTAACACCCACGCGCAAAGCATACACCTCCCATAGTGGTATAGTATCTGAACAGATCAATATCTGATCTGATCAGATCTATACTAGCATCCCCAGCAGTTTAGGGTTCCAAAAAAACGCATTGTTAGCGGGATCAGCTCAGATACCTGCTAGCACCTGCGTTTTGTCCCTCCGCCCAGCCCACCCAAGTGCAGTATCGATCGATCACTGTCACTTACAAAACACTAAACACATAACTGCAGCGTTTGCAGAGTGAGGCCTGATCCCTGCGATTGCTAACAGTTTTTTTTGGTAGCGTTTTATATTTAAATCCTGAAGTGCTTGGTTTTCGGGGTCCAGTACACAGCTAGGCTCCCAAAAAGTCCCACACATACGGTATCCCCGTACTCAGGAGAAGCAGCAGAATTGATTTTGGGGTGTAATTTCACTTATGCCCATAGCATGTGTGAGCAATATATCATTTAGTGACAACTTTGTGCAAAAATAAATAAATTTGTAATATTCCCGCAACTTTTGGCAAAATATAAAATATTCCATGGACTCAACATGCCTCTCAGTAAATAGCTTGGGGTGTCTACTTTCCAAAATGGGGTCATTTGGGGGGGGTTTGTGTTATTTTGGGATTTTATGGCTTTCGAAACTGTGATAGGTAGTGAGGAGTGAAATCAAAAATTTGCACCCTTATGCCGCGTACACACGACAGGACTTAAGTCCGGCAGACTTTCGACGGAGTTCTGACGGAGTTCCGACAGAGTTCTGACGGACTTTTCGAATGAGCGGACTTGGCCACACACAATCACACCAAACTCCGACGGATTCGAACGTGATGACGTACGACTGGACTCGAATAAGGAAGTTCATAGCCAGTAGCCAATAGCTGCCCTAGCGTCGGTTTTAGTCCGTCGGAATAGCACACACACGAGCGAATTTTTCGGTAGGAACTGGGTCCGGCAGAGTTCTGGCGGAAAAATTTGAAGCATGTTCCATTTCTAAAGTCTGTCAGACTTTTGCGAATCAAAAGTCAGTTGCAGCCCACACACGATCGAATAGTCTGCCGGAATCATTCCGTCAGACTTTGGATGTTGAAAAGTCTGCTCGTGTGTACAGGGCTTTAGAAATCCTGAAGGCAGTGATTGGTTTTCGGGGTGCCGTACGCGGCTAGACTCCCAAAAAGTCCCACACATGTGGTATCCCCGTACTCAGGAGAAGCAGCAGAATACATTTTGGGGTGCAATTCCACATATAACTATGGCATGTGTGAGCAATATATCATTTAGTGACAACTTTTTGTAAACTTTTTTGTTGTTGTCATTATTCAATCACTTGGGACAAAAAAAAATATTCAATGGGCTCAACATGCCTCTCAGCAATTTCCTTGGGGTGTCTACTTTCCAAAATGGGGTCATTGGGGGGGGGTTTGTACTGCCCTGCCATTTTAGCACCTCAAGAAATGAGATAGGCAGTCATAAATTAAAAGCTGTGTAAATTCCAGAAAATGTACTCTAGATTGTAGACGCTATAACTTTTGCGCAAACCAATAAATATACGCTTATTGACATTTTTTTTACTAAAGACATGTGGCTGAATACATTTTGGCCTAAATGCATTACTAAAATTGAGTTTATTCGATTTTTCTTATAACAAAAAGTAGAAAATATATTTTTTTCAAAATTTTCAGTCTTTTTCCTTTTATATCGTAAAAAATTGCAGAGGCAATCAAATACCATCAAAAGAAAGCTCTATTTGTGGGAAGAAAAGGACGCAAATTTGGTTTGGGTACAACATTACATGACCGCGCAATTACCACCATTATTACTAAAGCAGTGCAGTGCGAAACTGTAAAAAGACCTCTGGTCCTTAGGCTGACAATTGGTCCGGGGCTTAAGTGGTTAAAAAAAGTATTTGCTGCTCTTTCAAAGGAGCAGAGTCTGGGAGTCTCTACATAAGTCACTGCTCAAGGAGACCTATAAGGGAATCAATGACAAATCCATTTTAAACCTTAATACCAGGGATACTTTTCAGTGTTTCACCATTGCACCCGATGTGTCCATTTGTGACTACAGAATTGCCATTTCAAAATGACAACAGTAATATTTCTTGATTAGCAGGGCTTATTGAGTATGAAAGAAACGATTTGGTGAAGGCTTTAAATTGTTGTTCATTTGCATTTCAAAACTTTAAAGTCAATACCAATGACCCATACCTCCTTTTCTCAAGCAAATTTTCTTTAAAAAAAAAAAAATCACTCAACAGTCAGCTGTTCTTGTCCATATTACGTCTCTCTTAAATGAAACCTAATAATGACAAAAGTAGCTAAGGAAAAAAGTCGATGTGGCATGACAAATTTAACTTATTGCAAGCCATAATGGTGTTTCCATGCCGTAGACTGCTGTAGACTGTATTTATGTATGATTACTGCTGTTCGTGGATTTAAAAGGTCTGACATAATTATTATGCACTTTATTAAGCACACTTGGACTTGAAACGGAACACAATTTTCATCACCATGAATTAAAAGATTTTAAATAACTTATCCATTACAGATAAAAGATTGTTTTCTTTAGAAATACACAGCATAAACTCTGCAAGCCAAGAAACATCTCATAGATGAAAATAAAAGATCTTGATAATGATTATCTCCTTGATCTTACAAAGTGAACAGAATAAAGCACTTTAGATAAACGTATAATAAATATAAACATGTTATCTACGTGGCATTCAAGATGTTTGCTGATTAAAGGTACACTTAAACCTAAATAGTAGCTGCTTTATGGTCTGCCCACGGGAATATTTTAAATGGCAATTAAAGGGAACATGTAAGCTGTACATTTTTCTTTTTTTAAACACAATGGTTTTGCTTTAATGCTTCATCTTAACATTAAGGTCCATGAGTCGGCCAAGCCACTTACAATGCACTCTCCAAGTGGCTGTGGTGAGCTATCAAGATACAAATATGTAGATTTATTAATAACAAAATATAAAAAGCAAGCTAATAAAAGTGTGAAAGTCATATAAAAAATCAACGTTAAAAAAGAGCTGTGCTGGACATGTAAGGCACATACACATATACACATATTTTGGGATTGCCCATGTATACTCCTATTTTGATGACAGGTCCACCGAATAACTCAGCAATTTACAGTGATTTCCATTTTTGATAATCTGGCTGCTGTCCTCTTAAATCTAATACCTTTATCTAGTAAACGATAACTCAAATTCCCTCTTTTATATCTTCTAAATGTGGCAAGGCCCTACTTCAGATAAAATTTAGAAATTTCTTTATTGCTTGCTTTGATTTTTGGCTGTCTCTTAGGTTCTCCAAGTGGATTTTCCTTTAGTAAATAAGCCCCATTGTCACTGTAAACACAAAATTACTTACAAAACTGGTATTGAGCATTGAAAGAAGAAGCCACGCATTGCTGTTTCTCAAAATTTTTACTCTGTGCACATTCACATGTGCGTTTAGAAAATTGAAAAAAAATTATATATTTTTTTTCAATATTATTATTATTATTATTTTTTTTTTACAAACAGGCATGTTTTAAATCATAACATACACAACTCTGGAATTTACAAAATTCAATGTATAAAAACTGAAGGCAATATCAGACATTATAGTGTCAAAAATTGTCTTGCTATTGCCTTTGCCTTCATCAGATGGGGTGATGTCACCCCTGTAAAAGCCAAATTTTGAAGATGCACACAAATTGGGAGTCCAAATGGGTAATTTCAGCATGTGCTATATCCCATCATGGGGGATCAATGGATGTGTTTTGGGGGTGCAACCCCTTCCTCTCACTTAATAGAGTTACAAGGAAGGGATTGCACCCACAAAACGCGTACATTGAGATCCACTAATGGTAGATAGCACACGTTATCACACCGTGTGCATCTTCAAAATTTGGCTTTTAAAATGTACAAAAATCCCTTTTTTTGGGAGTTCAACAAAACTAAAAATGGATATAATTAGCTAAAAATCTAGATTCTCCCCAACACATCTATCATGTTCTTCAATTGCTGTTCCATAATATTCAGTCTATTTAGAATATTGTCAATTTCACCATCCTACTGCATGATGTCGTGGATGAGCCTTTGGGGCGCTGGCCCTATTGAAAGGTTCAGCTTCCTGTTCTACAATCAGCACATCACCTAAAAACTGGTTAAAAAACATGTATTTAGAAATATGCAGGCATACATAGATTACCTGAAGCTGGTGTGTCAGGCACTCACCTGTTGGGGTGACCATCTAGCCCACTTCCTTCACTTCTCCTTCCTCCAGATACTCGGGGGGGGGGGGGGCTTGGGCTCATTTCCTTATCTTGTTGGCGATGTGGGGGGTCCTGGGTGTCCTCTGAGTCATGTCCTCCGAGTCTTTTCTCCCCTATGAGAATGAAACAAAAGGTATACTTAGGACACAGATATTTGAGTCCAGAAATAGGAATATGAAACATTGCTTGGAAGCGGCGTACAATTGTCTGTTTGGGCAGAGATCCAAGTTGAAGACATGATTAATTCCCTTTTAACCAAGCTGGAATAATTACCTTTTTTGGACAAGTTTCACAGATGGAGACACCCCAAGTATCCACTGGAGCACCTGTGTGGGTCACCCTAAAAAAATGTGCTCTTATGTCCCACACTAGTGCTCCTGAGTCCAGATGTATAAACAGCTGCTGAGTGTCCTCTCCTTACATTCCACTGAATCAAGTTTACAATTCATTCTAGTTTCAAAGACATCTAGACAACAATGTCCTAAACTTCTTTTAATAAGACAAATTAGCATGACCAAAATGTAGTTACCCTGTTTCAGCTAAAAACATTGTATTTATTTGCAAACGAACAATGTTTCCTACGAACGATTACTGTGCCCACGAACATGAAAGTAGCCATTTAAAGCTGTATAGCAGTAAAGAAAAGCACATGGAGCAGCAGGCAAATTAATAATCATAATATTACTTTTTTGAAGCACTTTCTTTATTCTTCTATACTGATCCGGCTCCCTCATTTTAAGGTCAGAACACAGTGAGTAAGCTTGAGCAAGTACCAGAGTAGTCTTCTCAGCAACTGGGGACGGTGAAGAAGTGGGAAAGCTTCTTCAAGTGCCAAGCCAGGGATCCAGCGCAAATCATTATCGTAAAAAGAAAAAAACTGTCAAAGTAACAGGACATATGAGGGTTGATTTACTAAAACTGGAGAGTGCACAATTTGGTGCAACTCTGCAAAAAAAATCAACCAGCTTCAAGTTTTTTTTTTTTAATGTCAAAGCTTAAATGAACAAGCTGATGATAGACCATGCACAGCTGCATCAGATTCTGCACACCCTAGTTTTAGTAAATGAACCCCACGGTTTTTATAGAAAGGTAAACTGGTATCAAACTGGTATCAAATGAATGACACAGAAACATACTAAATTGTCACAACATGTTAGGTAAGGGAGCCAAGCCTGCTTAACCACTACAATACAGGGCACTTTCGCCCCCTTCCTTCCCAGCCCAATTTTCAGCTTTCATCGCTCTCACACTTTCAATGACAATTGCGCGGTCATGCTACACTGTACCCAAATGAAATTTTTATCATTTTGTTCTCACAAATAGAGCTTTATTTTGGTGGTATTTATTCACGACTTATATAAGCAATATAAGCTCAAAAAAAGCGGAAATTTGGAAAAAAAAAATATTTTCTTTTTTCTATTTTAAAAGAAATCCAATAAAATCAAATTTTGTCATAAATTTAAGCCAAAGTGTATTCTGCTACATGTTTTTGGTAAAAAAAATTCCGATAAGTGTATAATAATTGGTTTGTGTGATCACGGACATATGTACGCAAATGATCATGTATAGATGTGTGCAGGTGATCACGTACATATGTGTGCAGATAATCATTGGAACATGTGATTTTAGTGGGACATATGTGGGGGACATGTGTTTTTTTTATTTGGGGACATGTCTTTTTATTATTTGGGGACATGTGTGGTGACGTGTATTGTGTTGACATGTGTGTTTACACTGTGTGGTGATGTGTGTTTACACTAGACTGGTGATCAGTTAATAAAAAGCTGTAAAAACAGCTCATACTCACTGATCACCAGCCGGCTGCAGCGATCTGCACATCTCTCTTCAGCTATGAATTGTGTGTGAGGAGAGGAGGAGCCGATTGCCTAGCAACCGGCTCTTTATTTACATCACATGACGGCCGTGATTGGACACGGCCGTAATGTGATCAGGAGGGCCAATTACAGAGCCCTCCTGCCGATCCGAGATGCGCCGTGTCCGGGTGACACAAGCACATCGGGATCGCGCCACTCCGCGGGCATGCGCGCGCGCCACGATCCCTCTCCTTCTGAAGGACGTTGCTGAACGTCCTCTCAGAAGTAGAGAGCTCCCACCCGGCCAATGTACATATACGGCCGGGTGGGAGCTCTCTACTTCTGAGAGGACGTTGTACGAGGTAGTGGTTAAAGAGGAACTGCACCTTTTTAAAAAAAATATTAAAAGCCAGCAGCTACAAATATTGCAGCTGCTGACTTTTAATAAATTGACACTTACCTGTCCCAGGGTCCAGCGATGTCGGTGGCAGATGACGAGCAATTGTTCATCTCTCTGCTGCCCCCACCGCCATCCTCTGTCAGGGAATCAGGAAGTGAAGCATTGCCGCTTCACTGCCCGGTTCCCTACTGTGCATGCACGAGTCGCGCTGCGCGTCTCTACTGGTCCCCGCTGTATCCTGGGAACTATGTGTTTCCCAGAACACAATGGGGGGGGGGGGGGGCATCGGCAGCGATCTTGTCCCGGAAGTGGGTGCAGATACCTGGATTATCCAGGTATCTGCACCCCCCTCCCCCTGAAAGGTGCCGATTGTGGCACCGGAGGGGGGGAGGGATCAGGTGAGCGGAACTTCCACTTCAGGGTGGAGGTCCGCTTTAAAATATTCCATTGTATCAAAACTTATGCTATAAACATGAGTAATTGTTGCTATTTATCTAGAAAACAAAGTGTTCTTCAACCCCCTAGATTTAAGCACCCTCCAAGTCAGGTTCCATTACTGCAGTGGGTTAATCAGTACATCAATCAGAACTCTAATGGGCAGATCATTGTCATTGTTCATAAGAGATCTTGCTATTGCTGGCCACATACAGTAAAGGCAACCTAGCATCTTCTTTTTGATGAGCAGAAAAAAAAAATACATACACCTGCTTTTCTTATCACAATGTAGCTGTGACTCTGAGTTCTTTTGTAATAACTGATAGTAATACACATTTCCTATATTTAAAAGGGAACCTTGTTTTACTCTTAAGTAATACAATAACTTTAGGTGACAAACCTTTATTAATCAACCAGCTTCACAAACCTAAATTTATATACAATAGTCTATAGTTCTAACTTACGAAATGTCACAAGTAAAATCAGACAGCTGAAGTCACACATGTTTTGAAATATGCCAAAGCACTGGTCCTTTCTGTAACAATTTGTAGGCTGTAGCTAATGGCAAGAAACTCTGCTGTGTTTGACATAAGGGTTAATGGATAGCAACTCCCAGTCCTGCTTGTCAAGAAGGAAATTGACAGGAAAGGTCATGGTGGAAGATTAGGTATTTAATCAACTTGACTGTTTCCAGCACTGAAGGTGTTGTTAGAACTGCCCTGATTAAAAAGGATGAAATGTTAGTGCTACCCTTGTGCTCTGGCTGAATATCTGAGAAGGGGGATGGATTGCAGCTATATGATAGGACATCATGAGCTGTATCGAAAAGGGAGAAGAGCTAGAGTAATGTTTTTCAGTGCAGATAGCAGCAGCTAAATACATTTTCCCAGCACATGCAATTGCATGTTCATTTTTTTTTCAGTGTATTGTTTCTGTGTATTTAAATTTTCCATTCTCTTTTTTTTCCATGTATGCCACCCTCACAGAGGCTGTATGTTTTATGAAAATCTCTTCTGGGGATTGCGGTTGGTCCTTCCTTTTAGGAAAACCTATACACATATTGTATTATCAACTCCTTCCTGTTTTGCCTAAATATATAGCATTATACTTTTTTGTTACTGATGCTGAAATTAAATGAATAGAGTAAATATCAGTAGAAGGCTATGCACTTATATCCAGCTATCATATGTAAAGTTCAACGCTAACCTTTCCCCACTGTGCTAAAAATGTTTTCCTTTATTATACATCACGCGACACAGTGCATATTATAAATCATAATTATAGGGTTATGCTAGCTGATGATTGGACACTGGGGTAAACAAGGTCCTCAGGGTTATAGTTGCCAACATTTCATCAAAAATTTCAAGGACATCTTTTATGCTGTGCAAGCCATTGATGGCAGATAATGCACTTTAATTAGGGGTGGGGCATTCAATAAAAACAAGTGTGGTTCCAGAAGAGGAATATCAAGAGCCTATTGCACAATTTCATTTTAAAATACTGTATACACTGAAGGATTTATCATCATAAAGGCATAGCTAAGAAATCATGTTCATTAGCAAAAAAAAAAATATTTATGTATTTGTTAGCTAATTACAACTAGTAAGCTGACCATACATGACTCCTGCTGAATTGGCTGCAATTTGAACCATGGGTGGGCCTGTTTGTCACCACCGGGATCAAGTGATTTCTACACTGACCACTAATGTAAGGTAAACCTTACACCAGCCTCCAATGTAATGGAGAATTTCTACACTGACCACCAATGTAAGGGGGGATTTCTACACTGACCATCAATGTAAGGGGGAAATTTACACTGACCACTAGGGATGAGCTTCGTGTTCGAGTCGAACGTACGTTCGACTCGAACATTGGCTGTTCGTGCGTTCGGCGAATTCCGAACGTTTTGGCCGTTCGCGTCAAAATTCGAGTGACGCGCGCGCGGACCACAATGCACTGCATTGGCGCAGTGCATTGCTGCCCGATGATTGGCCAAGCATGCGGGGTCACAGCGCCGGCAGCGAGGAGAGCCATGATTGGCCACAGGCATCCTGCCTGTGGCCAATCATAGCTCAGGCTGTGTAGTGCACGCCCCACACTATATAAGGCCGCCTTTAAGGCGGCCTCCTGTAGTGTGTTACTTTGCATCTGAAGCAGTGGGTGTTCTGTGTACCTTCAACACAGTACACACCAATCGTTTTTGGCTGATTTCCTATCTTGCTGCTGTGTAGTGGTTGTTGTCTGTGCCCTGACTGCAGTATACACCACTATATTCACCTCACCTATATAGCTAGTGATCTAGCTTTAACCACTTAACAACTGCCCATTGCCGATTAACGGCTTCAGGGCGGTTGTTTAACTCAGAGAGGCCGTTAATTAACGGCCTCCCAGAATTCTGCTCTCACGTGCCCCGAGGTGTGCGCACTCGAGAGCATCCGTGACCGCCGGGTCCATAGGACCCGGCGCATCACGGTAAACGGCCGCTCATAGCGGCCGTTTACCACGTGATTGCTCCGTCAAATGACGGAGTGATCACTTGGAAACAAACCGGCGTCATGTTATGACGCCTGTTCCTCCCTCCCCTTTCTGTACCGATCGGTACAGCGGAGGGGAAAGAGATCGGTGTCAGCAGCGATGTGGGCTGCATCTGCAGTGCCCACATCGCTGCTCACCGAATTTAACCCCTCAATTCCCTGCCAATACTCTGCAATACCAGTGCATACTCTGCAGTACCCTGCCATTACTCTGCAGTACCCCGCCATTACTCTGCAGTACCCCGCCATTACTCTGCAGTGCAGTACCCCGCCATTACTCTGCAGTGCAGTACCCTGCCATTACTCTACAGTGCAGTACCCTGCCATTACTCTGCAGTACCCCGCCATTACTCTGCAGTACCCCGCCATTACTCTGCAGTGCAGTACCCCGCCATTACTCTGCAGTGCAGTACCCTGCCATTACTCTGCAGTGCAGTACCCTGCCATTACTCTGCAGTGCAGTACCCTGCCATTACTCTGCAGTACCCCGCCATTACTCTGCAGTACCCCGCCATTACTCTGCAGTGCAGTACCCCGCCATTACTCTGCAGTGCAGTACCCTGCCATTACTCTGCAGTGCAGTACCCTGCCATTACTCTGCAGTACCCCGCCATTACTCTGCAGTACCCCGCCATTACTCTGCAGTGCAGTACCCCGCCATTACTCTGCAGTGCAGTACCCTGCCATTACTCTGCAGTACCCCGCCATTACTCTGCAGTAGCCCGCCATTACTCTGCAGTGCAGTACCCCGCCATTACTCTGCAGTGCAGTACCCTGCCATTACTCTGCAGTAACCCCCATTACTCTGCAGTAACCCCCATTACTCTGCAGTACCCCCCAATACTCTGCAGTACCCGCCATTACTCTGCAGTACCCCCAATACTCTGCAGTACCCTGCTATTACTCTGTAGTACCCCGCCAATACCCCGCCAATACTCTGTAATACCCTGCCATAAATTGCCATACCCAGCCATACTCAGAGATACCCAGCCATACTCGGTGATACCCTGAAATACCCAGCCATAGACGCCCCCCACCCCTCACCGCCCTCCAGTGCTTCTACCAACTCGCCAGTACGATCAAAGCCAGAATCTTTTTTTTATTTTTTATTTCAGGCTTCCCAGCCTAGAGGTGAGATGTGGGGTCATATTGACCCCCCAGATTTCACTGTAAAGAGGACCTGTCACCCCATATTCCTATTACAAGGGATGGTTACATTTCTTGTAATAGGAATAAAAGTGATCAAAAAAAATGTCAAACTAAAATAAATAAAGTAAAATGAACAATAAAAAAATAAAATAAAAATTAAAGCGCCCATGTCCCCATGTGCTCGCATGTGCCACACATGTGAGGTATCGCCGAGAATGTTAGAGCGAGAGCAATAATTCTAGTCCTAGACCTCCTCTGCAACTCAAAACATGTAACCAGTAAAAAAATATTTAAAGCGTCGCCTATGGGGATTTTTTAAGTAGCGACGTTTGGCGCCATTCCACGGGCATGTGCAATTTTGAAGAGTGACATGTTTGATATCTATTTACTCAGCATAACTTCATCTTTCACTTTATGCAAACATTGGGCTAACAAGTGGTTAATAATAGAGCTTGCAGTCAGTAGTGTTAGGAGATAGTGCGCGCTGTCTGCGTGCTCTGTACCCAGTACATACCGCTATAATATAGGGCAGGCCCCTACTTTCAAACATCCAACTTACAAACATCTCCTACTTGCAAACGCAAGGAGACAGCAGCAAGTGAGATGAAAAAAGATGGACGACAAAACAAATTATACAGGGGTGATAACCCTTCCCTATGTTTTCCAAAAAGCTTAAAGATAGTTTTTTTGACTGGAGCTACACTTTAAAAATGTACCGGTTGAAAATGACAAACAGATTCAACTTAACACAACAAACCTACACAGTCCCTGTCTTGTTTGCACCGCCTGTATACTGCTGTTCTGAGTATATAGGGCCTGGGGGCCACACGCATTTCCTTTTTTTAATATGGGTACGGGGTTCCCCTTAATATGCGTACAAGACCCAAATAGGCTGGTAATGGGCAGGGAGGGCTACCCATGCCATGTTTCTCAATGATTTTCAACCATATTGCAGGAACCAGATATAACATTAAAACCGCAAGCAGTTTTAAATGGTGTTATTTCCGTTTAATGTCATTTTGTGCAGGGACTGTTCTAAACACGGGAAACACGTGGCACTTCACAGGCATACTACAGACACCCCGCAGGCACCATATTTAAAGGAATATTTCACTTTTTTTTTTCACTTTAATCGTCATTAAAATCAGTGCTCCCGCCAAAACGGTAGTTTTTAAAACTTTTTTTTGCAGTGACCCATGTCCCCTGAGGCAGGAGGCAGGTCGCCAAACCCTTTTTAGGACACTATCTTGCATATTAGCTGTTAAAATTAGCACTTTCCAATTCGAACGTTCGAGTCCCATAGACTTCAATGGGGTTCTAACGTTCGTACCGAACGCGGGGGTCGTTCGCAAGTTCTGGTGCGAACCGAACCGGGGGGTGTTCGGCTCATCCCTACTGACCACCATTGTAAGGAGGGACCCTACACTGACCACCAATGTAAGGGGGGAATTTAAACAGACCACCAGTGTACATTGACTACACTTGTAAGAGACAACTTACACTGACCACCAATGTATGGAGGGATCCTACACAAACCACCGACATAACCAAGGATTTTACACCAACCAACAATAAAACACATTTCTACACTAACCAACAATGTGATGTGGGATTTCTACACTGACCACAAATGTAAAGTGGGTTTTCTAAACTGGCCTTCAATGAAAGGGGGGCTTCCATTCACCACCAATGTAATAGAGGAATTTACACCGACCACCAATGTAACGGGATTCTACACTGACCATCAACATAATGGGAAATTTTAAATGACCAGGAATGTATGTGGGATTTTAACCCAATGTAATATATCTATTTAGGGATCCAACTTCCATGTGCCCTCTCAGATCTCTCAGATCTTTATGCTCTGAATTTTCAGCCCCCTATCTCGCATGCAGCAGGATCTTAAAGATCGGGACAAAATAAGTTAATCCTGGTTCAGTAGAGTAACAATCTTAAAAATGAACAACTGATCTTGCATGCTTTATACACTTCAAACCATTACAATCTCTTTACCAGACTAATTTTTTCCTCTTTAAAGACCATGATGTGCACATTTTTATGGAAAGACCCCAGAATACGCTTTTCTCTTTTGACCCTACCAAAACATAGGGAGCACATTGGCCTTCTTGACTTTTGTAAATATTACAGGACTTGTAACCTAACCAGAATTATGGACTGACATCTACACTCCCTGTTTAAAGACTGGTTATCTTTGAAACAATGATTTTCCCTATATCCCCTTGATTCAATTCCGTGGCCCCACGATCCCCATTTTTTATGTTGAATGCAATGCGACCTCTATCTAATCAATAAAAGGACCAATGTCACCAATTTAATTTAATCAGGTGTTCCCACATGGCTTACAAGGGAAATTTTAGGAAGTGCGTTGATCCAAACCTAAAATGCTGACAGGACACTTTTTTTGACAAAGGTCGCTAGGAAACATGTTACCATTATGGGCTTATTTCTATGTGAGGCATTTTTTGAACAACCCAACAGTTAAAAATGTATATGCAATACAGCATACCCCCTTTAGGTCAGTATGTTTAGAAGATGTGTCTCAAAAACATATGATTTCCTTTTGCTATTTGAATTTATTTCACAAACCCAACTGAAATAAAGATAAAGCTAGTGTTCAATGAGAACAGGATCTTGGTTGTTCATTCTCTGCAGATGAGTGGTAATCTAATAATACGAAGACACACAAAGGTTCACTGAATGTGAACATGCAGCTAAATGGATTTAAATTAGGGGCTAGGTGATGCCGTACATTGGCAGTACTATATAAATGTTGTCCTCCTGCCCAATACTTATCACCATACCAGCTTATCTGGGTGCCAATACTTTAACTATTTAGTGATGCATATGGCGAACGCTGCTAGAGTGTATGTACCTGTCCACTGGAGGAAAACACAAATGTCAACAATAGTGGATTGGTTTGCCTGCATTAATAAGATTGCCAAAATGGAAGGACTGATATACACCACCCATTATAGATAAACACAATACACTAAGACTTGTTGGAAGCTTCAGACCCCAGGCTCCAAAACAAAATCCCAATCCTAGTTTAACAAGAAACTATTGACTACAAAGTCCTCTAAGCCAGAGGAAAAGTCTTATTCACCGTGAGGGGGCTTTGCAGCCCTTTGTGGAAGTTTGGCAATGAGAACTTGCAGACAGATCAGTCATTGTAGATCAGAGATGTAAACTGGAGTTCAGAGCCTTCTCCCTCCACAATTCACACTTTCAAATGTTTCTTCAGAAAACACAAGAGAAATGTGCACAATTGTAGGCTCTCAAGCAACTTCTATCTCAAGAAGCAATTTTTCCTGTTCCTGGAACACAAAGGGTTCCAAGGTCTTTACTCCAACCTTTTCATGGTTCCAAAATTAGCAGTGTTTGCCCAGTCCTGGTTTTCAAGAAACTCAATACCTAAGGGTACAGAAATTACATATGGAATCAATGTGGTCAGTGGTGGCATCTCTCTGGCAAGGAGATTTTCTAGCATCAAGAAAGCTTACCTACATGTCATGATTTTTCCAACGCACCAAAGATTTGAGGTTTGGAATGAAATAATGCCACTTCCAGTTTGTGACACTGCCATTTAGCTTGTTTACATTGTTCTGGGGGTATCCCTGTGATAGGGTACCTGGACAAACTAGTACTGAGGGACTAGTCTGCTCCACTTTTAGAGACAACTGTGTCTCCCACGGTGTAAACTCTGGAGAGGTTTGGATGGATTCTGAAATATGCAGAAGTCTATCTTAGTTCCAGTCCAAAGATTGGAGTATCTGGGCCTAATTCTCAAAATTGTACCAGGCGCAAGTGTTCTCCCCCAGGACAAATGTCTTACTCAGGGAGCTCAGGTAAACTTACTAAAGACTGTGCTGAATCCCACAATTTGTTTTTGCATGAAAATTTTGGGGAAAATAGTAGCCCCCTTTAAGGTTGTTTTGTTTGCCCAATTTCACTCCAGACTCCTCCAACTAAATGTTTGGGACAAGAGGGCTCAGTCATTGAATTCCCCAGTGAATTAGTATCCCAGCATGAGACTGTCTCTGGTATGGTGGATCTCCTTTCAGGTTCTAGAGATAGAAAGATTGTTTCTTTCTCTATCCTGGAAGGTGCTGACAACAAACACTAGCCTAACCTCCTGGGGAGGAGTTCTGGACCGCTGTTTAGTTCTGGGAGCTTGGTCTCCATGGAAAAGGTTGTTGCCTTTTAATATTTTGGTACTTCATTGGTCAGTGTTGCTGGAAGGCTTTCCTGTGAGGGTTCAGTCAGACAACACCACAGCTATGGTATACATAAAACATGGTGGAGGTGGACCTCAAAATGACTTGGGAAGAATGTCATATTCTGACAAATAAATTGGCATGTGATTTTTCTCAGTCATCAACAGTTGACTCTGGGGGAGTGTTTAAGGAGATCTATCTTTTTTGGGGTACACCAAATGTGCTTCTTCTGGCAGCCAGGTTCAATAAGAAGCTTGACAGGTTTTATATAAGGATCAGGGATCCTTAGGCACATGCAGTAGATGTTCTAGTGACACGCCGGGATCAGTTCTCCCTAATATATGCCTTGCCACCGATGCAGCTCCTGCTTCGTCTATCTATCTATAACTTGGCTCTGGCCTGGGATTTCATTTTACAATGTTGTTTTATAGACATTTATAAGCAGCGCAGTGCTATATGAAAATTTAAATTCTATATATTCCTCTGGTTTGGGTGATAGTGCTTCTTTGCAAATTGTGTTGTTAAATGGTGTTTTTTCTATATCGAAACCATTACTTGTAAAGCAAGCTCCCAGAACTGCGTTTGACAACAGTTGCATTAAATTCAAGGACATACAAATATCAGTCTAGTTGTAAACCATGACAAAAGAAGACATGGTTATTGTTAACATATACATTTCGTTTTGATGAAATGCACTCGTTAAAATACTGACCCAGTTTTTAGCTGCCATAAATTTCAGTAAAGAGTGAGCTCATTTGCTCATTAAATTGATTAATAGCTGTACAAATATGACCGCTTGACTCTGAGCAGCAAATATAGTGTAATGCTGCATAAAATACCACATGTCAGATTAACATTGAATTAGAATGTACAATCAAACATGATTGCTGTATGGTATATAAAAAATGCATATTCAGAAAGATTATCATTATACTTATCCTTGTCCAAACTATTTCTAAACCAGAGGGAAAGGCTGCCATCCTCACATGGTAGGCTCATGCATATGACCTTATAATAAGAGATGAAGCTTGACACCCGCTTTATGTACACATATACACCAGAGAATAACAAAGTGCAGGGTGTCATGCTTCATATCTTACAACATGCTGTTCTGCATGTGACCAAATGTCATGGGTGATTAACTAAATAAGGCCAGCTACAGCCATCGGATGTCAAATGGATGCAGGGGCACATTTGCCATCATACTTTCATTCTGATTAGTACATGAACATGTCTGGTCACATTGCATTATTTTATAACCAGAGATACCATACATTCTTAGAGAAATATTTAATATATTAACCCTTTTGAGTATGTGTATAGTAGGTACTCTTGTTGTTTTCTTTGGGATTGGCATCGATACTAATGATTTTAGAATCTTGGTCTTAGACAAAACGTTCTTGGTCTATTCTCAAAACAGTTTGTAGATAGATTGTGCATATATACATATATATTTTTATTTTCTTAGCAGGCTTCATGCCTGCTTAACCACCTGCTTTTGATCGATTGCTAGGGGCCTTAGCCATTTTTACTACAGTATAATTTCTATGATGTATGTTTGTGTGTTTTCTCTTTTGGTTATGTACAGGTCAGACCTGTATTTCAGCACTACAGAGTGATGGACAGCAGCCTAATTTGTCTCTCCTCTCTTAGGCTGGATTCACACCTATGCATTTTTAGTGCTTGCATTTTTCAGATTTGCACTACAGAACGTGTTCCATAGGAAACTAGGTTATATGGACTATAGTGCAAACCTACAAAATGCAAAAAGCACTAGAAATGCATAGGTGTGAATCCAGCCTTATAACTCATAACTGAAGGTTTGTATTTGTGCTATGACTGTTTAGGTACTTCTGTCTGCTTGTTTAGATTCAACAATACTTCTGTAGAGTGCAATTAAAGAAATTTCTATATGATGTGGTATACCCACACTAATGTGTTTTAGATGGAAGCTAAATGCTGCCTCTGGTGCTTTGTTCATAAGCGGCCAATGCTTACTTCTGAGGCTCCTAAATCCCTTTTCTATTGATTTTGTTAGTAGCTAATAATGTAACCTCTCTCTAATTAACTGCCAGGAACACAGAAAGAAAACTTCTCCAAATTGTATGATTATTTTTATCCACCTTGGCTCTAACCCCAACTTATCCTCGAGGTAAAAGGGCTATTCTGCATAAATTTTTCTTATTTTTATTATGGAAAGAGCATTTACCAGCTCAAAGACCAATTTTTCCATAAATATATCTTATCTCATATTTATTATTATTGTAGTGGATCTTGCATCAGATATATTTTTATGTTTAGGTTGCTTCAGAGCAAAATACATTCACATATTCACAACATATCTGCAATACATGTACATTTCCCCACATTTTACCATTTAAAAATGCTGCTGGTACAGATAAATACCTGTTGATCTGCTAGAAATTCAGTGTGTTCCTAAACTACGGTTTTAACCTAATTTGTGCTAAAATTCTTGCCTGCATTGTCAGGCTTACCTGCTGAACTACAAACTGCTGTCTACTCCTTACTCCTCTTTTACATGTATTTTTTTCTACCTGGCAGTGAAACTACACTCTACCCCCACCCTCCTGCATTGGTGGCCAGTGGCAGTGAAAGTTAATCCCCATTTCATCTCTGCCTTGATAGTAATGGCAGTGGAAAATTACCCCACTCTCCTACACTGGTGATCAGTGGCAGTGAAAGTTAACCCCCAGCCTGATTATTGATGGTCATGGCAGTAAAAGTTAACCCCTATCCCTTCTATCATGATCACTTATCTATCACATACTCCCAGGCCAGGATTTTACTTGTACTATAGGTAGAGATAACTCTTTTGCTCCTCCATAGATAGAGGAGACACCCTAAGACAGGAAACGTGTTAATGGCCACAACACCACGTGAAAAGAAAAGAAAAGAAAAACCAGAAAATGAATATAGCCATGACATCTAAGGATTGATAAACTGCAATATATTCCAATTTAGTTTTTGGTGTGTAGATGCACTTTAGATACATGACTGACTTGCGAGTGTAATGCCCTATACACACGGTCGGAAATTCTGACAGAAAAAGTCTGATTGGATTATGAAAATTTGATTGTGTGTGGGCTCTATCGGACTTTTTCTGTCAGAATTTCCAACGGAAAAAGTTTGAGAGCTGGATCTAAAATTTTCCAACAACAAAATCCAATCAGACATTTTCTGATCGCATGTGGAGAATTCCAACGCACAAAGTGCCACGCATGCTCAGAAAAAATTTGGAGACGAAAGCTATTGGCTACTGGCCTCTATGTAGTCCCGTCGTATGTTAGGAACATCACCTCGTTCCGAACGATCAGATTTTCTGACAACTTTGTGCAACCGTGTGTATGCAAGACAAGTTTTGGCCAAAATCATCCGAAAAAATCAGACGGATTTTGTGGTCGGAATGTCCGACCGTGTGTATGGGGCATTACACTAACAGGTATGTATTACTTCTCACAGAGATCACAGTACTCCCTTTTGACAATGCCTTTATCTAATTTTCTTTCCAGAGCAATATATATCAATGTGCCTTACTGGTCCTTGTGCACTCTCCCTCTTTTTGACAGTCCACGCAATGTGCCCAATCTCCAACAAATATCGATATTCCAACATAAACATCACCAAATACCGTGTAATCCCTGCACCTTCAATTCAATGCTCTCACCTTGCTATTGGAACCCAAAAGAATTAGGTCTAATGTGTCTTCTCCTTTAAATGGGGTTTCCATTGCCATGACTGGTCTTCCCTCCAAGGCTCACTGCTCTCTCAATCTGCCTCTATCCAGTTTGATTCGGCAGGTAAGTAAGCCCAACTACACAGAAGTTAACATTTTTTTTAATCATAGCGCTATCTGCCTTAATCTATTTCATGAAAACTATTCTCTAATAAAACACTCACATTGTATAATGCACTATACTGGTGCACCACAGAAATCACATGTACTGCCCCTTATGATTTACAAGGCATCAAGGAAAGAAGAGTGACCCCTGGAAGTTGCACATCTATGGTGTCCTACTGCGATGAATGGAGTGGAAACCTCAGCCTAGACTCCGACCAGGCCACATCCCCAACGCATTTCACTCTGCCCCTCGGAGCTTAGTCATGGGGCATGATTTACAAGACACTCGGCAGGTTACAAAATTATGTTCCCCCGGTAATGCTGCCTGACCTCATTGACTCCTCCTTTATATTTCAGAATCTACTTCCTGGGCTGAAGTACCTTATTTATTGGCATATAACACCCACACTTTTTCCCCCTTAAAATCAGGGGAAAATCATGGGTGCGTGTTATACGCCGATCTCCCGCCATATCAAACCTTCTCTGCCGCTCTCGGCGGCTTTCGCCTATTTTCGGCTGCATGCGGCCGTTCTCGGCTATTTTCGAGTTCGGTCAAAAATAGTCGAAAGCCGCTCTGTATCTCTGCGGCCCCATTTTTAAATGGCAAAGACAATGACAAGGCTGCAAACGACTGACAAGGCTACAAATGATTGACAAGGCTGCAATGGAAGGCTTCAAATGACGGACAAGGCTGCAAATGACTGACAAGGCTGCAATGCAAAGCTGCAAATGACACTGACAAGGCTGCATTAATGGGCATTTAAATGCAAGTTTTTTTCCTTAAACTTCCCTCCTAAAAGTTTTTTTTCTTTTAAATTCCCTCCTAAACTTGGGGTGCGTGTTATATGCTGATAAATACGGTACTTGCTCAGAGATGCAACAGTCATGTAAATCCTGATGTCTGTTCTTGGCTGTCAAAATGTCTGACAAATATCACCCTCTACTGCTGCATCTCACCTGGTGATCCTGTGACTACTAAGTTACAAGTTGTAGTCTGAGTGGAAATGCTTTCTTCTACCTGCAGCAGATTGATTACATCATTTGTAAATTTCCCCATCCACACATTCAGTGTGGATAGGGGAATACTTTCCTCTGAGCTTTTGTTTTCTGACGGTGGGGAAACTTCCCCAATGTCAGAATACAATGGTCAGTGTTGCCAGCTACAGCTGATCGTTTGACAAAAACCTGATGGTAGGTTGTACACAAGCCGATTGATTGCCTTTTGTACAACCAGCCTGCCCATACATGGATTCAAATTCAGACAGTCTTTGTTTGACCGGGTGAATTTTGATCCACCTATAGCTGTCTTAACTGGAACTTAGGCCGCGTACACACGCGGGGACTGTTCGCCCAACTTTGTCCGCTGAACAGTGTTTCGGCGGACAGTCCGCTCGTGTGTGGGCTTTCAGCGGACAGTTTCAGCAAACAGTCCTCTGAACAAGGTTTTTCGGAAATTCCGAAAAACTGTCCGCTGAAACTTTGTTTGTTTCAGCGAACAGTCCCCTCGTGTGTAGGCTTGTTCGTCAAACTAAGTTCCGCGCATGCTCAGAAAGGATTTACACGCCGAAGTTTGCATTGCAGTGTATAGGACGTCGTTTTCTAGTCCCGTCGTACGTGCCGTTCACGTCATCGCGCACGGTTTCAGCAAACTGTTCGTTCGTCGTGTGTGGCCATGTCCGTCCATGCTAATTTTGAGCGGACTGTTTGCTGAAACTGTTTGACGGACAAAGTTGGGCGAACAGTCCCCGCGTGTGTACGCGGCCTTAGACTTGTCAATTCACTAAAAAATGCATGTGAGAAATCCATCTGATTCACACAGTAAGGCCTCTTGCACACTGCAGCTTGAAAATTTTTTTTTGGTCAGTAATTTACTTCTGTGCGCAAATACCCATTTATACATGGTGCAGAAAAAAAAACGGGAGAATAAGTTTTCGCTCGTGCACGCGAAATTTGCTTGAAATTGCACAAACGCATATGGTAGATGCTCAAATAGGAGTATCGTGTGCAAGAGGCCTAAATTATAAAAAAAAAAAAAAAAGTAAGTAAGAGAATAAGTTTTCGCTCGTGCACGCAAATTTGCTTGAAATTTAGCAAACGCATATGGGCAAAAATACATACAAAAAACCTGCTGAAAAGGTAGATGCTCAAATAGGAGTATCGTGTGCAAGAGGCCTAAATTATAAAAAAAAAAAAGTAAGCAATACACATTATTGAAAATCATATGCGCAACTACTATATGCGCTTGGCTTTTATGAACTAATCTACGCAAAAAAACAAAGAGATTTAGGAAACAAAACATGCCTTGTTTCATTTATTCTTGATAGAAGAGAAAATATGGACACACTGAATGTGTGGATGGGGGGGAATACTTTCCTCTGAGCTTTTGTTTTCTGACGGTGGGGAAACTTCCCCACTATCAGAATACAATGGTCAGTGTTGCCAGCTACAGCTGGCGGCACTGATCGTTTGACAAAAACCTGATGGTAGGTTGTACACAAGCCGATTGATTTGCTTTTGTACAACCAGCCTGCCCATACATGGATTAAAATTCAGACAGTCTTTGTTTGACCGGGTGAATTTTAATCCACCTATAGCTGTCTTAACTGAAACTTAGACTTGTCAATTCACTAAAAAATGCATGTGAAAAATCCATCTGATTCACGCAGTAAGGCCTCTTGCACACTGCAGCTTGAAAAAGCTCAGTACAGCTTTTTTTTCGTCACTGATCTAAAATACAGCCCATTAATTGTAATGTGCCTGTGCACACAGGCGCATAAAGAAGGGCCGTGCATTCTTCAGAAAAAAATAAAAAATAGAAAAATCTGCATTTTTGGTCAGTAATTTACTTCTGTGCGCAAATACCCATTTATACATGGTGCAGAAAAAAACGGGAGAATACGTTTTCGCTCGTGCACGTGAATTTGCTTGAAATTGCGCAAACCCATATGGGTAAAAATACATACAAAAAACCTGCTGAAAAGGTAGATGCTCAAATAGGAGTATCGTGTGCAAGAGGCCTAAATTATAAAAAAAATTTAAAAAAAGTAAGCAATACACATTATTGAAAACCAACTACCAAATGCGCTTGGCTTTTATGAACTAATCTACGCAAGAAAATGAATAGATTTAGGAAAAAAACATGTCTTGTTTGATTTATTCTTGATAGAAGAGAAAATATGGGCACAGTAAAATATGCTGGGCCTGGTCAATGGCAACGGGAGGAAAAACACAGTAAAGAATTTGACCTTAACAGCCAATCATGTTTTATCTCCTATTCTGATAACACGTGTAATCAACCCACTTTGTTATATGTCAATTTAAGCTATATTTAAATTAGTTAAGTGAGTAATAGGTTAAATTTTTGTTTCTGAGTAGCTGAAAATGGCTTACAGTAAATCAATGAAACATCTTTTAATGGGTTGAACTAACAACAATAAGTCAATAGAGATATGTATTTGCTAAGTAGATTGGGTGTAAACTAGAATGAGCATAATGCATTTAGTGCCTGTGGGATATAAGTGCGCTGTTTATTATAAGGGAAGTTACCTGCTAAACAGCCAGGGATAGATATGTTTGAATAAATAAAATATTTAATGGATATTCTTTGTTTTAACAGAAGTGCTGAATGTAATGGCAAGCTTTCATAAACACGAATGTACAAAGCTTGCTTTTCAGTCATCATTTTATGAAAAAAAAAAAAAAAAGAATAATAAAAAAAAATTCACCATCATCTAGCTGTATTTACTATAAGGCCTTTGTTGCCCAGTATCTAAGACAGGAGGGTGAGTAAGAAGCAAACATTGAAACAAATAAATTGTTATTTTGCTTCTATCCTTTAGCCATCTGTGTGCCTACATTCAGCAAAAGAACTGTAGGTAAAGGGTGTGTAGAGGATGACGAGAGAAGTCAAAATCACTTTATATTTTTAGGAAACATGAAACCATCTATTTTCTCTTGTCTGGTCTAGCAGTAGCTTTTAATAAAATAATTACAAGGAAAATACAAGGGATACGGCCATAGTTGTGCGCAGCCTATTGCATTAGGGCAGGGGTGCCCAACCAGTGGCCCGCGGAGCCCTCTGATGTGGCCCGCGACCTCCCTTTTTGGGATGGTGGATTGGCAAGCCCAGATCATGGGTTGCGGACGCGCCATTCCAGAGCATCTGTGTTGTTAATTAAGAGAGCGGTAGAGAAAGCAAGTGGCTGCGGAACAGAGCTGTATAAGCTGATGCTTCCTGTTTAGTGGCGGCTCCTGTAACAGGCGGAGTGATACCAAATGCACTCTGCCTGGGACAGCAACAGCAGGCGATACCTGAATGGAAGACTGTTATTAAAGGTCAGTTTATTACTAAAATTGCAGGGTAAGTATGGGCATATCTGTGCAGTGGTTAATGCTTTCAAACTGATCCGCAGGTGCAGCGCACCTTCAGGTTACCTGCACTGAGGCATAGACTTCTGTTATTACCTGCGGGTTTGGTGCACTTTCAGAAAGTGCACCACACCTGCAGGATATAATCAAAGTGTAGCTAACCCATACCTCCCAACTTTTTGAGATGGGAATGAGGGACACCTATCAGCAAAAGTATGCAGGCATAGGACACACCCCCTGCCACGCCCCCTTAATGGAGAATTGTACAAAAAGATAAGATTGGTTAAACCCACAAGTGCTTTTTTTTTACCACTACTGTTCCTTTATATTGGCTTTTGGAATTTACAAATGCCGCAATTTAGAAATCAGATGAAAAGTTTAGCACTGAGAAACACTTTTTGATAACACCAAACACCATCCAAAGGAATAGGGGCTGGGCAGGCTGCTCCATGTATATGGCTCCGTCCCCTTTCTTAAGCAGCCCAATTATTGGCTGGTGTTTTATAGCTGATAGAAAGGGGGCGGGGCCACATACACAGAGCTGCCCGCCTAGCCCTCGACATCAGCGTGTTTGACAGGCTAGCTGTTTGGTCCCGCCCACCCCCGACATCAGCCCTGAGTTTAGACAGCTCCTATGTGCAGACCTTGACAGTACATTACAGTTTAAAGCACAAAGTGGCTCTTACATGCTTCCCTGATTGCTCAATGGGAAACTGTCTCACACGCAGCTCCCTATACAGTCTCTTGCAGCATCTTACAGTAGGTCTCCGGATACACATTAGGGTGTGCCCAGGCACACACGACACACCCCGTGTGCACACGTATGGATACGGCTATTCTAGGGTGGTCATCATTTAGGTATGCCTAGGGCAGTATGATGTCTAAATACAACTCAGCTTACATTCAGGTAAAACTAGTGCTAAGGGGGTTCTATAACAGCTAGCTGTGATGATAGGACCTCTAGTTCTCTATACTTCATCTTATAGGTATTCCAGATAGAGAAATGTGATATATTTAAAGGGAAACATTGCATGGTACCTGCTTCTTCTATAGCATTCAATTCATGACTACCGAGCTACAAATCCATTCATTTTATTCAGAATTAGGGCAAAACTTATTTTTTAAAGATTTAGGTAAGGTGGTGAGGAGTTAGAACATTTGTCAGCTTTTAATTGCTCTCTATGTTCCCATTGGGAAGACACACTATTTCTAATTGCCCTGATCACCATTGTCACCTAGAATGACAGTGAGGGTGAATCCAACATTTTAATTGTCAATAGAACAGGAATAGAAGGGAAATCTTAAAATGAGGACACTTGTTCCCCTGACAACTAAGATTGGATTTCCCAAATCCCCTGATGAATGAATGAATGAAATACTTGTATAGCGCACAATGCGAACTGAATCGCCTCTAGGCAATCCCCTTACACATAAGTCTTGGGTAACCTCTGTAGGCAGTTTGCTACTTTTGGAAAGCCATATTTACCCATGCAGGGGCTTCTTGGTACATTCTAAAAAGTGTGGTGACTGTGGAGACTGTGGTTAGATACCCCTGGTCTCAGCCCAAGGGAACTTCTATACCCGAGAATATTTGTTTTCCTGGGTAGGCCATAAGTGTATGACTGTGCATTTAATTAAGACGGATCTCTGAAATAATACCTTATTCTGCGTGGGAAAATGTATTGTTTCACTGTGTAGATGGTATTTTGGAAATGGACTAGATAGCACCTATATCTGTATTCAACTACAGTATGTGTACGAACATATTTCTTTGGTTTTTACTTTCATACAAATTTTTATATACTGCCTTGTCCTAGATTGTCAAAATGTTTGTCTTTAATAAACATTTTTCTGATTTAAAAAAAAAAGGATTGAATACAAATGATTGGATTTCCCTCACAATGGAAAGATATCCTCTTGCTTCCTGTTCAGACTGAAGTACATTATGTAAAAGGGAATTTTTAATTATATGACTCAGGTGCCTAAAAAAAAAACTGACAGAGGTTTTAACCCTTGCTATCCAAATTTATAAAAGCTTTGTCGATATAATAAAATTTCAGGTTATATTTAGCATTCCAATTTTGCATAGAATTAGTATAAAAATGTTTTGGTTCTTTGTGTTCTTCATTTTCACAATCATACCCCAGTATTACTTATCCTGATGTAATTACATCTCAATAAAATAATCTGACTTGATTATGAATGTTGTGTTGCCAGGTTGAAGTCTAATATGAGTGAAATGCATCATTCAATTGCTAAAGATGTCAAATAGAATGGAAGTGGGATGAATGGTGTGTTGAATGGTACTCAAAGGTCGAAGGGGCCTTCTTTAATGCTTCATATATTTAATCAATAAAGCAGATAAGGTCACCGTACTTAGTACTTAAATGATGTCATTGGCTCAAAGAAACAATAAGTTAACATATTTCTTCTCCTTACTATTTCTTTTTATAATTCAACAACAGACTCTTTATCCTAACTTTCCCCTTATATCAATGCATCTAGTGTTGATTGCTTGCTTCTGCTTACCACTGCTATGTTATTCCATTTTTTTTGAAAATGTGACCTTATCATGGGATCTTGGTCCAATCTATGATTATGATTGCGGCTGATTCATTAGAGTGAGTTCATCCAATGGGAAATGGAGAACAATGAGGTAATCTTCAGGTCACCAGGAGAAAATAAGACTCCTTTCTAATACACTGAGTCATTATCACATGGTGAAGTAATCTGCAACAATATGTGGGACACAATTACCCTTTTGAAAAAGTGGGGATTGGGCTGTATAAATATTTAATACCTAGACAGAAATATATTTAAAATGAACTATATTTCAATTATACTAATTGTGTGTGATATTTTGGGATATATTTATCAGCTTTTTTTATCCTGCAATGTAGTGGAGATTTATGGGTTGATTTACTAAAGGCAAATAGCATTTTCCAGGGAACAGCCGTTCCAAAAAAAACACACAGATGTGCCCCAGCAACTCCAGGCCTTTTAATATATACTGTAAATGATAGTCACTCAATGTGAATGGTACTTGCTACATGGTTCTGTGCTGCTGTAACATATTTCTATTGTTTGTTGATTTACTGTAACTGAAAAAAAAAAAAATATGATTAAAAATATATAATTTACACTAGGAAATTCTACTGTTGCTGTGCAAAATGACTTTTGAAAATGCATCTTCAAATTAACCGTCTAATGGCTTCCTTGGGGATGGGTGTTAGGCCAGCTATAGACAGTTAGGATCTCGGCTGGTTCAGCAGGAACTGGTCAAGATAGGAACCATGTATGGGCAGGCTAAGGCCCCTTTCACATGGAAGATCCGTTTAGGTCCACCTGTCAGTTTTTCAGGCGGACCTGATTGGAGGCTCCACAGAGCTCTATGGAGCGTCGGATGTCAGCGGTGACATGTCCGCTGACATCCGAGCCACTCCGATCCAAAAAAGTGTGATGTAGGAAAAAGCTATTTTTCCATCCGCCATCGGATCGGATCGGGTGACGACGGACACTGTGGTCCGTCGTCACCCGATCTCCCATAGGGGAGAGCGGCGCTGTGACAGGTCCATCCCTACGCAGTGTGCAGAGACAGACCTGTCATCTCCTTGCTCAGCGGAGATCGCTCCGGCGATCCCCGCTGAGCAAGCAGATATCCACGTGTGGATATCCCCTGTGAAAGGACCCTAAATCTACCAAGTTGATCGATCAATCAACTTGAGTACAACCAGCCTGATTGTACATGTAACTATCACTAGCGGCTGGTATAGCTGCTAGCATTAATCACTGTTTTTCTCCAGCGAAAGGGATTCCCCATTAACATTGTCTGTGTTAAAGGGGGAAAATAAGAGGGATTCCCCTGTCAACACTGACTGTCTGTGGTTGCAGGAAATACATTTGTACTGCGCATGGCCTGCGTACATTCCCTGACATTTATAGCTACACGGGTAAATACCTCACCTTAATCCATTCAGCATAGTGTCATAAAAGTGCCAAGGCATTGTCTAAGAACATAACAGCGGGTGTGAAAGTTTGTGAAAACACATTGGTCTAATTGATGGAATATGTTACTAACATACTAACATAAATATGACTACAATGGCAGCCGGTCAATTATGGGTGCAGGAGTGTCACCCCCTAATCCATGCGTCCGTCCCCTAATCTACATGCAGGGTGCCGAATGCATGGATTTCAATGTTTGTTAGTTTTTTTGACTGAGTGATGCATGGTCCACCTGAGGGGGGGAAGGTGTCAATGGGTGTCTTGTCACCAGCAGGTTAGGGTGGTATGGCCAGGTTAGGGTGGTATGGGCAGGTTAGTGAGGTATAGGGCAGGTTGGGATGGTATAAGGCAGTTTGGGGTGGTATAGGGCATGTTGGGGTGGTATAGGGCAGTTGGGGTGCTATAGGGCCGGTTGGGGTGGTACAGTGCAGGTTGGGGTGGTATAGGGCAGTTTGGTGTGGTACAGGGCAGAATGGGGTAGTATAGGGCAGTTTGGGGTGGTACAGAGCAGTTTAGGGATCTATGCAGTGACAGTTTTCAGTACCTTATAACATAGCTGAAGATGAAGACACTCGAGACTGCTGTGACCTCGCCTCTTTCTCCTCCTTCAGCCACGGGATCAGCTAGAGCAGTGGTTCTCAACCTGGGGGTCGGGACACCCTTGGGGGTCGAATTACATTTTGCCAGGGGTCACTGAATCCTGGGCTGAACCTGAAGCCCACACCGCTCTCCCAGCCTTTTTGCGGCAGCCCAGCAGGGCTATCCCTGGAGCTTGTGGCCACCCAGCTGGGCTGTTCCTGGAGCCCCCAGCCGCCCACTCAGGCTCTTTGCAGCTGCCCATTCAGTTCAGGGCATGGCTGGGGGGCACAGACTAGAGGTCAGCTGACTGTTAAGTGGGAGGGGCTAGAGGAGACCCTATCTCCTGATTTTGGCATAGGTGTCACTGCTACGAGACAACACAAAGTCGGAGACACAGTGAATCCGGAGACAGCTGTCTAGGGGCAGGCAGGGTGAGGATGTCAGCAATAGCAATTTGGCCACACCCACTGTTTGCTGTGGCATGCTATGTGCACCATATTACTACTCTCCTTGGGGCACCCAGAAGTGTTTGGGTTTGGCTTGAAGAAAAGGTGGCAACCCTAAGTGGAAGAGGCAGCCACACCCCCAGCTCCACCCACGAACCCTGGCTGAAGGAGATATTGAAGATCCCAGAGGGTTAGCTTCACTGACTGGGGAGTGTTACAGGCAGCCTCCCTCGCAGGGCTACGTGTCCTGCTCACACCTCTCCACTGCAGCTCTGCAAGTGCACGCAATATAGTGTACTGTGTAGCGGCGGCCCAGGTGTCACCCCTCTCACAGGTGTCACCCAGTGTGGGCCACACACCCCGCTCCCCTATAGTGACGCCACTGATCAATTGTGTGTTTTGAGGTGTTTCTAGAAGGTTATATAGTGTTGTTTGATCCCTGCCTAGTAGATTTTCATAGCCAGATATAAAGAGCTGACAAACCAAGGAAGCTGAATTGTATGCACACTAGCGTTTTTTAAAATGCTAGAAGCTGGTATTAGCATTTGTTTTCTGCTCCTAGAAGCTAAATTGTGTTATCGTATGTGTCCATACACAATACTTTAGGCTGTTAGTTTTTTTTGAGCTTCAGCGTCTAGCAAAAAATAGTTTTTATAGTTTCTTGGAGCATTTTTCCAGCAGAAACGCTGCTAAACGCTGCTAAACATTCCTAAACTCTTTTTTAGCTAAAAAAAATGCTAGTGTGCATGGAGCCATAAGATGAACTTAGATTTTAGGGGGCGGAGCCAGCGTGGAACATGTGAGGAAGTGCAGGACCTGAGCTCCGTCTGCAGACTGACTATCCTGCAGTGATCCTGTGAGAGCAGCACATTATTTTCAAACTTCGCTGCTGGGGATGTGTTCTGGGACCCCCAGGGCACCTCCGGGGATAGTAAAGTACGGCACCCCTTGCCCTAAATCGACTGGAGAACAGCTGGCGCAATTCGCCTGGGCTCTTAAAATGGGGCTGGTACGCAGGTGGAGGAGGAGGACTGGCTGCCGCTGCAGAGATCTGTGGAGGCCCCGCAGCGGACATCTCCCGCACAGGACAGGGTGAGTCCTAAGCCCCAAAGGGAGACAGAACTGAGAAGGGGAAGATCGATGGGCCAGAGCTAACAAGGAAGTGGAGGGGGGAGATGAGCAATCCCTGACACAGATAATGGCGGCCATACAGGGGTGCCAGAATAAGCTTATTGACCACTTTGAGGAGCTCAGAATGGAGTTCTCTTTCATGAAGCATGATATGCAGAAGCTAAGGGAGAAGGCACAGACCACTGACCGCCGAGTAGCCTCCCTGGAAGATACTGTCAGGCCATTAGACGCCGCGGCACAGGTGACAAAAAAAAGCATTCTCTGAGCACACGTTAAAGATGGCTGACATGGAGGATAGAATGCGAAAGAACAATATAAGATCTGGTGGGGTTCCCTGAGGGAGTGGAAGGGAGGCATCTGGAGGAATTCTTAGAGAAATGGCTGACTGAGCAAATGTTTGCCATTGAAAGGGCACATCCTATCCCAGGTTGGGAGCCTCTGAAGGGAGCCCCCCCCCAGATCTATGATAGCGGAGGAGCTTCACTTCCGGGACCGGGAGAAAATCCTGCGGGGGGCTAGAACGCGCCACGAGTTGATGGCTGAGGGGAATCGCATATCAATTTATCCTGACTTTTCAGAAGCTACCCAGAAGCAGAGAGCTTCCTTCCTGCCTGTAAAGAAAAGACTGAGGGATCTCAGCCTGAGCTACAGTATGCTATACCCGGCCAAGTTGCGAATAGTGGAAAATGGGAAAACCTATGTTTTCACCAATCCCACTGAGGCCTTGGACTGATTGGACACATGCGGACGCCACGGAGATAGAGCATCTGCCCGTCCTGCTACTGGAGCTTGGACTTGGAAAAAAAAAGGTTTGCGCATTTGGAGGATGGAGGCCAATTGGTTACAGGAGGAGTATATAAAGATTAAGTGTGCAGAGGCTATCAAACACTTTTGGGTTAAAAATGCTGACTCCAAATCCTCTCTGAGGGAAGCCTTCAAGGCTACGCTCCGAGGAGTGTTTATGACTGAAGTACAGGGTTTCAAGAAACAGTTGGCTTCCACAATTCAACTAAATTCAAAGAAACAAAGGTGACGTTAGCGGAGGCAGAATATGTTAGGGACCCCACTGGAGAGAGACTACTGACTTTACAGACCAGAACTAGGGAGTACAAGATAGTCCTAATGGATCATACCACAAAGCTCAACCTCGCACAACGGAGGCGCATCTTTGAATTTGGCCAGAAGAATTTCAGACTCCTGGCATACTTGGCGCGGCCAGACTATGTTGCAGTCTATATTAATGTATATGATAACTCCAGAACTGAAATATGTGAGCTGATATCCTGACAGTATTTGCTCAATTTTACAAAGAACTGTACAGGTCTTTTACCACTCTGGGGAGGGAGAACCTGGTGAATTACATGGCAGACATTGACCTACCTAAGTTATCTGAGGAGGACAGTCAAGACTTGGAAACCGGTATTACGGTGGAGGAAGTGGAAAAGGCCTCTTTCCCCCCTAGGAAGTCTCCAGGATTAGACGGCCTCCCCTCGGAATGTTGCAATGCCTTTGGGGCCTGGTTTGGCCCCTCGATTATTGAAAGTGTTCAATGCTGCGAGGTCGAACAGTAGACTTATCCCCCTCTATGAGAGAAGCCTCGGTTGTCCTGATCCCCAAAGGGGGGAAGGATCCACGGGAATGTGATTCCTATCGTGCGATAATGCGATTCCTATCGTCAAATCTCGCTCATGAATGTTGACACAAAGATTCTCGCCAAAATAATAGCGGGTAGGTTAGAGTCCGTTATTCTGTGATTAGTTGATCTGGATCAAACTGGCTTTATTCAGGGAAGATGCACACAGATGAATGTTAGGAGAATTTTTGTAAATCTACAGACAGCTAACGACAACTCCGGGACCAGAATAGTGGCTTCCTTGGATACAAAAAAGGCCTTTGATTCGGTGGAGTGGCCGTTTCTGTTCCACCTCCTTGAGTCATATGACTTTGGCCCTGTTTTTGTCTCCTGGGTGTGGCTCTTGTACAGAGAACCGATGATTAGATTTGAGGGTTAATGGTATTATTTCAGTTTCATTTCCTATATTTTGGGGCACCAGGCAGGGGTGTCCACTTTCACCCCTCCTGTTTGCCCTGGCTATAGAATTTCTAGCGATTAAGCTGAGGACCACTCAGGGGTTAAATGGTCTGCGATTGGGGGAGTTTGAAGAGCGAGTATCACTTTATGCAGACGACATGCTCTTGTATCTGCATTATCCGGGCCCATCGCTTTCAGAAGCCTTCCGATTGATTCAGGAGTTTGGGGATTACTCCGGATTCCGAATTAATTGGAAAAAATCCTCCCTCTTCCATATTGATGAGGCAGTGGCGGTTCCAGTGGACTGCCCCATCCCATTGTCTACCTCCTTTAAGTACTTGGGGATAGAGGTTCAGCTCCCCATCTCTAAGTTTCTTGAGACAAACTTAGTGCCAATAATGACGAACTTTTGGGGGAAGGTACAGAGATGGCAGAATTTACCGATCACCGTGATGGGACGGATACATTTGTTTAAGATGATTTGTCTCCCCAAATTTCTGTACATTCTCTCGAATTCCCCGATTTATGTGACATTACGAATATTTAAGAAAATTGATTCCATTATTGTGAATTTTTTGTGGGGCTCCAGGGCACCCAGGGTATCTTTTGCAGTTTTGAAGCTCCCAATTAGAATGGGTGGGATGGCCCTTTCTGATTTACGGTCTTATTTCATGGCCTCACAACTAATCTATTTACACTGGTGACTTTTTCTGCAAACGCCAAATGGCACTACCCTACTGGAGGCTGCAGTTGCCACCTCGCAGGAAAATCTACAAAATATGTTGTATAGGAAAGGGATCCCAGGGAGGAAAGTGGGATCGATTATGGCATTGCCTGGGAAGGTGTTTCACCTATGCTCACAATGGAGGAAAGATGATCCCCTGTGGCTATCCCCAAACTGTCCCCTGTGGTATAATAAAACCCTAGGGGAGTTCCTCAAGTGGGCAAAACATCTGGGCTAAATATGGCATAAAATACTTACATCAAATACTCCAGGATAATCATCTTTGTACCTTTGCACAACTGAGAGAAAAGTTTGGAGTCCCAAAGTCTTGGGTCTTTTGATATGCGCAGCTGCACCATGCTGCGATTGCACAGTTTGGGGGTGAGACCATGGTCCAGATCACGGATTTGGAGGTTCTGATTGATCCGGATCCGGCTAAGCGAATCTCTAGGTACTATGGAGCGGTAGGCCTAGGGGTGATGACTTTAGCTACTAGGCCCATGATGAGATGGGTGGCGTTTGTCCCAGAGTTGTCTGAGGAGATGTGGCAGGAGGTAGTGGACACATATTTGGTGTCTGTTTTCTCCTCCATGGACAAAATGATTCAGTTCCGTTACCTTCACCAACAGTATTATACACCAGTTAGACTTTATCGAATGCAGAGGAGGGAAACGCCGAATTGCCACAAATGCAGGGGGGGTGAAGGCACTTTTTTACATATGGTTTGGGACTGCGAAAAAGTGAGACCGTTATGGTCACAGGTGACTCAATTTATTTCAGATCACTTCCATTTGCCAAACATTTGCTCTCCTTTGAGATGTCTTCTTGGGATCTTTGAGGAAGAAGAGATCAATGCATTCACAAAACTTTTCCTCAGGATCCTGTTTTTTGGTGTGAGGAAACTCATTGCCAGACGCTGAATACATGATGAACGATTGACACTGGGGATGTGGAAGAAAGTGGTAGATGCAGATATGCTGATGTATAAAATGACATATGAGGCTAAAGGGGCTCCTAAGAAGTTTAGGAAGGTATGGTTCGATGGGTTGACTCTGAACATACACTGGCAGAATAGGCAAGATAGCATAGTGGGTTATTTAGGAATACTCTTTAAGCCTTGGAGCTGGGACGGTGGCATGGCAGTTGGTATACTTCATGAAGTAGACAGCGACAGTTTTATTTTCAGTATTTACTGAACATAACACTGGAAAGCAGACACTCTCTTGGGAGGGGGTTATGCAAGGGTTCTGGTTTGCATTTATGACTGTAAAAATGAAAAAGAAAATGCACAAATGTTTTACTGTATGATGAGGGGTAGACATTAAAGGCTCAGAAGTGTGCAAATGGGTGTATATAATTTTATTACTACTAATGAATTTCGATTTCCCCTATTGTAGGGGGTGTCTATATCCTTGATGTACTGCTCTGTATACTACTTATGTGTGCAATAAAAGTCTTAAAAAAAAAAAAAAGATGAACTTAGCTTGGGGTCCATAAAGGACTCACCAACACAGACTACAATGAAAATATAGCTAGAGATCAAACTTCCCAGCCTGGGCCACACTCCACACTACATCCCAAGTGGAATTTCCTTTAAACAGATATTACTTTATAAATCTTTACATATCTATCTCTTGTGGGTCATTTAGTGGTCTTAGTATAATAGATTGTTTTGAACATAAAAATGGTTATATTATATACGATTCAGCTACTTGTTCAACAAAGAAAGCACAACAGAAGGAGATTTGACCATATCATATGGCTCATATGGATATATAATATCCATGTTAGGGCAATGTTAACTTGTTTTATTTTTTGTTTTTTTCAATAATCTGTTTATTAATATCTTTTTCTTCATTACAAACTCATCATAAAACATACATGAGAAAAAAAAATATTTCCCGAATACATACAAAAATAACACATTACATTATATACACAGCAACCCCACAAAAAGGAAAGGGAAGATATGAAGAAATCTAAAAAAGTAGTAATGCGTTATTCACCTGTATATAAAAAGGCAAGTATCTGCGCTTAGGATTAAAAAGCTGAACTGCTGCCTCCCTAATAAAAAACACCACCTAAGTGAAGTCCAAAAAAACTATAGAAATTCCAAATAGGGAGAATGGCGTTGTTCAATGAAAAATGCATATACAAAATCATATATGTGTGTATGAGTACTGGGGAAATATTATAAAGTACAAGTACTGGCAATCATGCTATAAAGTGGAAATGTGCATATACAGTAGCTGTGAAATCAGCATAAACTGTATGGTGAATGTGCATATGAAGACTGTACATGTGAAAGAATGATAAATGACTGTACATGTGAAAGAATGATAAATAAATATATAAATGTAATATTTATAATAGAAATGTATTAGCACAATATATATATATATATATATATATATATATATATATATATATATATATATTTATGGTCCAGAGCCCTCAGACCGATACGGATAAGGATGACAAACAAGGTTAACATAAACTCGCTTACTTGAAATGGACCTGAAAGTGTGCCCTGGTCTAACGTACGGTATGCCAAAATAAGGGGGCATACCTTAAAATGAAATGAATATGAAATGGGTGAAATGAGTACTCACTTGAGGAGTATGCTTAGAGAAATGCCCTGATAAAGGGGATGGGTGGGCGGGTATCGCGCACCGGAACCGACGAGGAAGACAGGCGGACAGCTGGTTATATACTCCACCGGGCTCCTCCCATAATTTCAGGCCACCATACTGGCCTTTCTATTTATGGTCCAGAGCCCTCAGACCGATACGGATAAGGATGACAAACAAGGTTAACATAAACTCGCTTACTTGAAATGGACCTGAAAGTGTGCCCTGGTCTAACGTACGGTATGCCAAAATAAGGGGGCAAAACATCCAGGTAGGGGTTGCACTTTGTTGAATCAAGACTGTCACTGGGTGAGTTTGACAAAGGCCTGGGCCATCTCTATTTGCAGATTGGGTATGTAACGGGCAAAACAGGAGGACTTCCATCTACCCAATTTCTTGATAACATGGACCGGGACCCCTTGGCGGGAGGCCGTAGAAGCTGCTTCGATACGGAATGAATGTCCGGAGTAGTGAGCAGGATTGAGGTGAAAGATGCCCAGGAGTATCCTGACATGCTCCATGCACTGGGCTGCGTTGAGAGTTTTCGTGTGAAAAGGCAGAAGCGGGCCAGTTCCTGTTTGGTTGGCCAAAAAGGGGGCAACAAGCGGATGAGAACAGTGGCCGGGCACCAGCGGTTGTTGGTTTTATAGAAGTGTATGTCCATACCCGAGCCAAGCTGCCGCGTCTTGGAGACTGCTAAGTGTAAGATGAAATGGTCTTCGTATCGGACCAGGTGGTGCTTGTACAGCATGCGTGCTGTGAGGCTACTACAAGTAAACTGGCTTGGCCGTAAGAAGCCGTAGAAGGCCAGGTGTATGGCTGCTTGTAAATGCCACTCATGTGGAGACCGTAAGGTGAAGTGGCCAGGATATCTGAACGTCTCCTGTGAAAGGCGGTGGTTTGGCGCCGGCCATCGGCTGGCGCTTCTGGACACTGCGCACACCAGCCCGAACGGTGTGGTAAGAAAATAAGGAGGGTACGGTAGGGCCCTGGAGGGACGTGAAATGTTGTACACCGGTCAGGTATAGCCGGATCGTATTAACGGATAACACCAACTGCGAGTGGCAGTAGGAAATGAAGGCTACGACTTGCTTGACACGGGACGTCACCGTGCTGTGATACGTGATGAAGCGGTTAAAGGCCATCCAGGCTGACTGATAGGCCTTGAGGGTATTGCGGGAAAGGGAGTGATCGATAAGTTGGGTAGCCGCTAGGAGGTGAGGGGCTAATCCAGGGTTAGTTGAGACCAGTCCGGGATAGCTGCTGATGTTGGTCCGGCTCCGGGTACCTGATCGGAAAAGAGACAAGGTTAAAGCGGGAGAGGGCGTCCGCTGCCTGATTGAACTTACCGTGGATACAGGAACAATGGATGTTGAACTGAAACAACAACAAGAGTTGGACCAGTTGACGTAGGAAGGACATAATCAACAGAGAGGACGCCTTGGCGCAGCCAGGAATTGCCAGTAACTGGGGAGGCCGGGGAGCTGCGAGCCGGAGGTGGCCAAAAAAAACAGCCGCAAGCCCGTGGAGGCCGCTGCGTCGGTCATCACCTGGGGCGAAAGGGAAGACACGGAGGGAATGAACAGGGAGACGCCATTCCCAGACGACAGGAATTCCTCCCGCATAGCAAGGACTGCTATTGCCGTGGGATCCAGGCTGAGGACTTGCTCTGGATCCTGTGAGAGGGACAGTAAGACCAATAGGCGTGACACAAGGCGCGACCCTGAGGGATGATGCGCATAGCGAACTCAAGATGCCGTGTAGGGACTGTAGGTGTCTTTTGGACGACTAGACTGGAGAATACGCGAGGATATAATATGCCCCTAAAGATGGCAGTTGTGATGGCGAGCGTTTGCCGTTGGCTATGGGCTGATGCCTCTGGACGCCTCGTGGTGGGGATCTTGCTGTATGGGCCGTAAGGACAGATGGCTCTCCGTGCACTGTAAGGATAAGAAATGCTGAACGCTGGCTAGAAATAGCCTGGGCGTGCTACAGGAAGAAGCCAGTTGCGTGTGACAACATGATCCTGGTGCGGGACGGAAGCTGAACTCAACTGTCCTAAGGAAGAGACGGATAGACAGACAACAGTGAGTAGTTTGTAAGAAAAGCCACAGGAGACGAGTGGCCAATTAAGTGCTGCTGAAAATGACGTGTAGCCAGTTTGTGTGCCACTGAGAACGTGCTTGCCAACGAATGATTGCAAGAAGTTATGCCAAGTCGCGAGCCTTGGCATGACTAAAAGTTGCGTTTAAACATGTGCTTGCGACAATTGCCCGGGAGTTTGTCACTGGAGATGTATACGTAGTGACTGTGAGCAATTCGTGTTACCGCATGTGCACTGCGAAGACTACAGGAGTTGTGCTTGAATGCATGTTTGGATGCGTGCTTGCGATGATTGCAAGATGTTACCCAGGATGCGTGCTTGCCACGACTGCAAGATGTTATGCTAGGATGCGTGCCTGCAACGACTGCAAGGAATTATGGTAGGCTTCATGAGTAGCCAGGCCGGAAAAGACAGAAGTCCCTCCGGTCCAACCAAATCAAAATAAATAAGGTATCACACCCCCCGACACACCCAATTCTACGCCCGTAGCTGATCCAGAGGAAGGCAAAAAACCCCCAACAGAGCATAGGCCAATTTGCTACAGCCGGGGAAAAAATTCCTTCCTGACCCCTCGAGAGGCAATCGGATTTTTTCCCTGGATCAACTATACCTATAAATATAAGTACCCCGTAATACAACGTACATTTAGGAAGGTATCCAGGTTTTCCCTAAAGCAATCTATTGAGCAAGCCAGAAGTGCCTGCCAGCAATGATTGCAACAAGTTGTGCCTGGACACCTGCTTGCAACGATTGCAAGAGGTCTATGCTCGAATGCGTGCTTGCCATGATTGCAAGAGGACTATGCTCGAACGCGTGCTTGTAATGAGTGCAAGAGGTCTACGCTCGAATGCATGCTTGCAATGATCGCCAGAGGTCTATGCTCGAATGCGTGCATGCAACGATTGCAAGAGGTCTATGCTTGAATGCATGCTTGTAATGAGTGTAAGAGGTCTATGCTTGAATGCGTGCTTGTAATGATCGCGAGAGGTCTATGCTCGAATGCGTGCTTGCAGCGATTGCAAGAGGTCTATGCCCGAATGCATGCTTGTAATGAGTGCAAAAGGTCTATGCTCGAATGCGTGCTTGCAATGATTGCAAGAGGTCTATGCTCGAATGCGTGCTTGCAACGATTGCAAGAGGTCTATGCTCGAATGCGTGCTAGTAACAAGTGCGAGAGGTCTATGCTCGAACGCGTGCTTGTAATGATTGCGAGAAGTCTATGTCTGGATGCGTGCTTGCAACGATTGCGAGAAGTCTACGCTTGGATGTGTGTTTGCAACGATTGCAAGAAGTCTACGCTTGTATGTGGAGAAAACAGCGAGACACGCCTAAACAAAGCTGTGTTTTCTCTTTTGAGGCAATCTATAATGAAATGAGGCCGAGGAGCAAGGCCCCCGGCAGGCATCCAAACATTGAAGAATCAACTGGACCCAAGCCGGGAAGCGGTATGTGACAGTGAAATGAGAGAACCTGCCATGACAGAGATCCGGATCGCCATGCCACAACTTGCGACCGAGCACGAAACGGATTCTGGAGCATGTACTGAAATGAGGCCATTCCTGGGGCACGCCGAGACGAATTTGGTACACAGATGTGACTATTCGTACCGGAACGTGATAGGTGAAATGAAATGAAAAACCCATGACAAAGACAAGAATCAGAGGACGAGCCCTTGAACTAAACAGATGAATCCTGTCTTTGGAGCATGTACTGAAATGAGGCGTAGCAGCTGGGCACACCAGAACGAATCGGTGCATAAGGAATGCGACAGGATTCGAATTTGGAGCGTAATAAGTGACAGAAATGATATGCCATGACAGAGACAAGATTCAACGACTGGACTGATGGTTACGACAAAGAATCCGTCTCTGGAGCATGTACTGAAATGAGGCGTAGCAGCTGGGCACACCAGAACGAATCGGTGCATAAAAGAATGCGACAGGATTCGAATTGGAGTGTAATAAGTGACAGAAATGATATCCCATGACAGAGACCGGATTCAACGACTGGACTGCAGGTTACGAAAAAAGAATCCGTCTCTGGAGCATGTACCGAAATGAGGCGTAGCAGCTGGGCACACCAGGACGAATCGGTGCATAGAAGAATGCGACAGGATTCGAATTGGAGCGTAATACGTGACAGAAATGGTATGCCATGACAAAGACAAGAATCAGGGACCGTGCGTGAACCTGCGAGTGACTCAGTCTCTGGAGCATGTACAGAAATGAGGCCGAACCCTGGGGCACTTCAAAGCGAATCGGTGCACCAGAGGTGCGACAGGATTCGCGCCGGAGCGCGGCTAGTGACAGAAATGATTTGAAACGGTAGAAATGAGTGGGACTGAAATGACTTGACATGAGATGAAACGAGATACATAACACAACTGCATGAATGATGAGATATATTCGAACTGGAGCAGACCAACCGATACGTGCGGACTGCTTGCTTTGTCGTAACAAGCAGTCGGCTGTGAGTCGAACGATTCGACCGATACTAATAGAAATGCTCGGGGAGTCGAACGGTTTCGAATGTCGTACCTGCGAATGAATCGCCTGACGTGGCGTGATCGACCGAAGGTGATAACGACTACATCGAAAGTAGAAACAGTGACATGAGTACGAGAGTCACAGTAAAACATCCGAGCAGTTCGTGCGTTCAGGGAATGTTGATGGGACATCGTAATACATGAACCGAAAAGGGGGTGCCGAAGCCCTACCTGCGACAGCCGGCCCGACGTGTAACGACAAATTCGATGGGTAAGACGACACTCCGACGAGCAAACCCACGGACGCTGATGAACGGGAAGACGGTCAAGACGGAGACGAACAACGCGGGAACTCACGAACGGGCTTACTGCGTCTGGTCTAGGATAGTCGGCCCTTGATATCTGACGTATCAGGTATCGCGCACCGGAACCGACGAGGAAGACAGGCGGACGGCTGGTTATATACTCCACCGGGCTCCTCCCATAATTTCAGGCCACCATACTGGCCTTTCTATATATATATATATATATATATATATATATATATATATATATATATATATATATACATACAATTAATAATTGATAAAGTGACAAGTGCTAATATCTGCCAAAGTCAATCCCAATCCATATACTGTATGTGTTGGCACATTTATAAGTGTCCAAAAAAGAAAACAAGAAAAAATGATTGGTATGAAATCCTCCAAAAATAAATAGCAAACACTCTGTGAATGGTGATCCGTGTACAAATAGAAAATAGTAAATATCAAATAATAAAGGTGACTTCCTCTGTGCTACCCTCCTTCGTGTGCGTCCCCTCTTATGACTGCACTCACCAGATCTCCTCACCCCTGCAAGGGTAAAAGGAGTAAATAGCTGTATCCCAGCAGCGATGTCCCCCTTGCCAGGATATCCCTCAGGTCTGGACAGCTGTAATCCTTCAAAGCGGTATATTCCTCTCGGGTGTAGTTCTTAAAATCCTCAGTACCAAGCACCCACATGTATAAAAAGGGTGGGCTTCATAGTTTAAATCCGTAACCAAAGCTTTTTATTTTTAAAAGATTGACATATGAAACTATGTAATTCAAAAGTTAAAAAGAGCTCCAATGCTCTTGCTGGCAAAGAACGGAACACTTCCGCGATTCTGGCGTGTCAACTGCTTGTGTTCCACAGAGGAAGTCACCCTTATTATTTGATATTTACCATTTTCTATTTGTACACGGATCACCATTCACAGACTGTTTGCTATTTATTTTTGGAGGATTTCATACCAATCAATTTTTTCTTGTTTTCTTTTTTGGACACTTATAAATGCGCCAACACATATGGATTATATACATATATATATATATATATATATATATATTTGTGCTAATACGTTTATATTATTGATATTACACTTATATATTTATTTATCATTCTTTCATATGCACAGTCATTTTTTAGTCTTTGCTGACTTCATATGCACATTCACCATACAGTTTATGCTGATTTCATAGCTACTGTATATGCACATTTCCACTTTAGAGCACGATTGCCAGTACTTGTATTTTATAATATTTCCCCAGTACTCATACACACATATATGATTTTGTATATGCATTTTTCATTGAACAGTGCCATTTTCCCCATTTAGAGTTACTATACTAGAGGATATCCATTTCATTGCTATCAATTTCCTTGCTATAAATAATATCCTTGTAATGGGGAGTCTAATTGTCGGAATATATATTTATTTTTCTAATTGTCCTAGCAAACATATTTCTGTATCTGTCTGTATCTGTGTTTGATACACCTGATTAATGGTTTCTACCACATTCTGCCAATATCTGAACAGTTTAGGGCAGTTCCAAAGTATATGCATTAAGTCAGCGGATACTCTTGAACATCTTGGACATTCAGATGTGTCCCGCCTCCCCCATTGGTGTAATTTAGCTGGTGTCCTATAGGCTCTATATATTATATATAATTGGGTTAGGCATTGCTGTGGAGATACCAATACAGACTGTACAGATTTCAATATACCCAGCCATATTTCATCTGTTGTTTTTCCAAGATCTTTTTACCATCCTTTTCTGGCTAAACAACTATTTGTTTCTCGTGACTGCTTAGGCAGGCAACCATAAGGCCCCTTTCACACGGGACGGATCTGTAATGATCCGCCCTGTGATGATCCGCTTGATCAGCAGAGATTGCTCCGTTTATCCCTGCTGAGCCGGCAGATGACACGGCGGTCCCGGCACACTGTGCAGGGACCGCCCTGTCAGATCTCCGCTCTGCTCTATGGGGGATCGGTCCGTGTTCATCCGATCCGCTCTGCAGATGGATAGAAAAATAGGATTTTCCTCCGTCTGCAGAATCAGACCATAGCAGAGACGGACGATATCGGGTGTCTGTGGATGTTCATCCGCTGACACCCGCTATCCCATAGGAATACATGTATGTCCATATTTCAAACGGATAGATGAAATAAGGACATACGGTCCGCATGTGTGAAAGGGGCCTAAAGAGAAGAGATCAAATCCCTCTTAACCTGTATCTTTGCGAGGACATCCATAAGTGATATATTTTGTATCTTAACTTTTTTGTCTTTTTAATTTTTTTTTTTGTGTTTTTTTTTTTTTTTTTTTTTTGCTACATCAGCAAATTTATCGGCGAGGCTCTAATCAACTTGACGTTCATTTAGTTTTCCTCGTCTTCACATCATTGTAGCCCATCCCTTTATATTAACATTACCAACAGTAGTCTTTATTTAATCATGTATAAAAAGAAGAGCCCAACTATTCTATACTATCCCTGATAGTTGACCCAAACAACCCTCACGCTTCATCTTTACATTATTTTACCCCCCCTATCCCCCCCCACCTCTTTTATTTCCTATGCGGGTAGAAGAGAGAAAAAGGAAACCCAATGAAAGAAACAAGAAAATAAAAAAACACCGATCAGGCCTCCTCCCGTTATCCCTTTATATTCTGACCTGCTCAGCATAACTCCAGGTTTTTTTAAACTTTTTCCACTTCTGCCAACTATCTATTGCCAGGTCTTTATCGTCATATTTATCCCTACGTCTGACCATTTGGTAAGTTTCTTCTACCGCGTCAATCCATTCCCAGATTGGTGGACTTTCCTCTTTTTGCCAGTTCTTAGGGATCACTCTTTTTGCAGCATTCAGAAGATGCGGGACTAATGACTCTTGATATTTTTTAATTTCTCCTTCAGTGCCATGGAAAAGAACGATCCACGGATCCTCCGGGATTGTATTATTAGTAATTTCTTTTACATAATATAAAATCTTTTTCCAATATGTGTTAATTTTTGGACAACTCCACCACAAATGAGTCATCGTCCCTGCCACTTTACACCCTCGCCAGCAATCCCCTGACCTACTCGGTTGGAATTTATGGATTTTATCTGGTGTAGCGCACCATCTTGAAATACATTTATAATTCATTTCTGCAGTAAAGCTATCCGCTGCCGAACTATGAATAAGTTTAAAAAAATTTCCCTGTGTACCTTTATCACATTGTGAACCTAATTCCCTTTCCCATTTTTGTATATAAGGCGGGCTCTCCAGCTCCTCCCCTTCGGTCAGGAGCTCATACAGCCTAGAGACAATCCTCTTTGGGTTGTCGGTTAAACACAGCCTCTCCAAAGGAGAGAGCTCACTTTCCATTTTCAGTGGCTGCGGTAGGCTCCCCACGAAGTGGGCCAGCTGGAGATACCTCCACTCATCTATTTTGCCTATTTCTCCGTTATATTTTAACTCGTATAGTGACCTCATCCTCCCGTTTTTTATTATATCTTTTACCCGCACCCTCCCCTTTTTTAACCAATTCCCACTATTAATTTTTAATCCCGGAGAAAAATATTCGTTCTCTGTTAACTCAATAAGTGGCGAGTTATACTGACCATTCAATTTCTTATATACCCCATTCCAAACCTTAAGTGCGTTTAGTGTTAAAACATTTGTATTTACATCTAGTGTCCTATACTTTGGTGGATTCCACACTATCTTATTCAACTGTGCCCTACTAAAAGTGTTCTCTATATCTATCCATCTTTTCTCCTTATTATTCCCCCTGACCCACTCCACTACTCTTGACAGCACGATAGCTTTATAGTATTTCTGGATGTCCGGAACCGCTAATCCCCCTTTTTCTTTACTTCGTTTTAATGTAGTGAAGGGTATTCTCGGTTTCTTATTATTCCAGATGAACCCCATTAATAAGGATTTCATCTTAGAAAAATAATACTTTGGGGCTGCTAAGGGGATCATCTGTAATTTATATAGTATTTTTGGCACGATATACATCTTTAATGCGCAGATACGTCCTATCCAGGTTAATGATCTATTGGCTAATCTTTTGCTTTCTTTCTTGATTTCCTCTAACAAGGGAAGGTAATTTAATTTATACATTTTATCTATAGAGGTTGCTAATTTTATTCCAAGATAGTTCAATTCCTTCCGCCAAGGACACTCGAACTTTTTTTGAAGCTTCTCTTTGTCCAATTTACCCATGTTTAAATTCAAGATTTCTGATTTTGCTTGATTAATTTTAAAATTCGAGAGTTGACCGTATTGTACTATTACTTCCATTAATTTGGGCAAGGAGACACCGGGGTTGCTGATGTAAAATAAAATATCATCTGCGAACGCAGCCAATTTATGTTCTTCCTTTCCTATTTTGATTCCTCTAATCTGTGGGTCATTACGGATCGTGGCAAGCAGTGAGGGACAACACAAACAAAATGGGTGATAGAGGGCATCCCTGCCTCGTTCCGTTTTTCAACTCGAAAGGTAGGGACAACATGCCGTTAACCCTGACCCTGGCGGTCGGGTGGCTATATAATGTCCTAATCCTCTTGATCATTTTGGGACCTACTCCCATCATTCCCAGCGTCTGAAGCATAAAACCCCAGCCCACCCTGTTGAAAGCCTTCTGGGCATCAATCGACCAGAGTAGGCTGGGGCCCCACCCCCCGTTTTCCTGGGACAGAAGGAGCACCGTTCTCACCCCATTATCCTTTCCTTCCCGCCCTGGTATAAAGCCCACCTGGTCTGGGTGTATCAATGTGCCCATCAAGCCCTTCATTCTTCCCGCCACCACCTTAGCAAAAAGCTTTGTATCGGCATTGAGTAATGAAATAGGCCTATAATTAGGGCACCTTGTCTCATCCTTCCCCTCCTTCCAGATTACAGTTATAGTAGCAGAAACTGCATCTTTACTCAACTCATAGTCCATACCCAGTCCATTCATATAGCTACATAGATGCGGAATTAATATTTCTTTATATTTTTTATAATAATATACCGTAAACCCATCCGGGCCTGGGCTTTTCCCCGAAGCTGATTCCATAAGTGCCCTATTTAATTCCTCCTCTGTTATGGGTCTATCCAAATCTTCCTTGTCTATTTCCGTGATTTTTGTTAGCTGGGCCTTTTCCAGGAACTCTTCTCTTTGTGTTTCCTTATCTTCCCCCACTAGTCCCTCTAACTGCGCTACTGAGTATACTTTCTCATAATAGTTTTTAAATGTTTCCGCTATCTCAGTTGATCTAAAAACCATTTCTCCCTTTCCTGATTGAATCCTTTCTATAAAATTCCTGGATTTTTCCTTTTGTAGCTTTCTTGCTAGGTATTTGGTGGGTTTATTCCCCCCGTAATACCTATCCCTGGTTCTCTGGCTGAGGGTTTTTTGAGTTTCTTGTTAATTTTTGGAGGATCCCTTTATCTTGATTCCCATTTTGTTTATGTTGTTTTTCGATTGTATGTATTTCCTCCATTATGGTTCCTATTTTGGCTAATCTCTCTTTTTTCTTCCTAGCTCCCTGAGATATCAGGATCCCCCTGATATAAACTTTGTGGGCCTCCCATAAATTTTGCCTAGATATATTCTCCGTATTATTTATAGCAAAGTACTGTTTTAATTCTTTCTCAATCTCTTTTCCTACCTCCTCATCTTGGAGTAAACCCTCATTCAGGCGCCATGAGAAAGGTATCCTTTCCTCTCCCCTTACTACCATCTTCATTCCCACCGGAGCGTGGTCAGAAATAGTAGTTATCTCGATCCTGGTCTCCGCAATCCTTTCTAATAATCTATGTTCAACATATATATAATCGATCCGGGAGTACGTCCCATGCACAGGGGATAAAACATATAATCTTTTTCATTTTGGTGTTGTACGCGCCATGCATCCACTAACTGGGATGCATGTCATTTTTGTTTAGTTCTTTTAAGTTGAATCCTACTAGTCCCCTGTACACAGGACGTACTATCCAATCTCGGTTCCATACTGAAATGTAGATCTCCCATCAAAATTACCGGACCTTTCTTAAAATCCCTCAATTTACCCAGAAAGTTGACCAAATATTTTGCAGAATCACGATTTGGTGCGTATAAATTAGCTAAGGTACACTCCATTTCTCCCAGTTTACCCTTTAATACTAAGTACCTTCCCTCCGGATCGACTAATCTATCCTCCAACTTGAACTGCACCTTCCCTGCAAACCCTATAGCCACCCCCCTACTCTTATTTGTTATAGCGTCGCCATAGTACCAAACTGGGAAGTCTTTGGAATATAGTTTAGTGTTCGCTTCATGGGCAAAGTGGGTTTCCTGCAGGCTGATCACATCTGCTTTATAATATTTGAGCTCTTTTAAAATCTTGTGCCTCTTACTTGGGGTGTTCAGCCCTTTGACATTATACGTCATAAAATTTATAACAGACATCTAGTATCCCCTTTTGGTCCTGTCACTTCCTTTTCTCTCCCTCCAAACCTCCATCCACCCTCTTCCCCCGCATAGGTTACTCCCCCCCTCCCAACTCCCCCTCCCCCCCGCCCTCCCCCATCCCCGGCCTACAGTCGGCCTTTAACTCGCTGATGGTTCTAAAATACTTAACCATCATTGAGTCTCCTCTCCAGGGTAAACCCACACACGTGCCCCGTCCCCCCTCCCGGCCCCCAACATGTGGGGGGGCCGGGAGGGGGGACAGAAGCCCACTGACTCTCCCGCTCTCCAACCCATCCCCCCCCCCACTACCCCATCTCCCCCCCATACCCCCATCCCGGGAGATCTGGAACCCGTAAGTCCAATTTTTTACAAAAATCCTCTAATTCCTCCGGGAATCTCAATCTCGCTGACACACCGTCCCCAGAACCAATTAAGCATGAGGGGAAACCCCAGTTATATTTGATATTTTTCTTCTTCATTTCTTCCAGCAATGGTTTTAATAATCTTCTCCTGGTCAGCGTCTCGGGGGCCAAATCCGTGAATATTTGTAGCTCTGTGTCCATATATAGGGGGACCACCCCTCTCCTCAACTTCACCCCAATATCTTCTTTGTCCTTATAAAACCTAAATCTCACAATAATATCCCGGGGTCTACTCGCGCCGTTATTTCTCCATTGACCGATCCGATGTACTCTCTCAATTGCTGGGAAATCCTCCTTATCTTTCTCCAAAAATGGACCAAATATTATTTTAATGATTTTGTTTAAGTCTTCCCCTCTAGATTCTGGTACTGATCGAATTCGCATATTTTTCCGTCTGTTACGATTTTCTTGGTCTTCTAATCCATATAATAATCCCTTCTGATTTTGCTGGGAAAGTTTGACCATTTCTTTCAACTTTGTGACCTCCTGGGCCAGGTTCTCTACTCTTTCCTCCGTCACCTCTACTCTTGTTAACAAATGACCCAAGTCGACCCGTAGCAGATTAATATCTGCTTTAATGGACTTTTCCATTCGTGTAAACATTTCCATCAAATCGCCTTTTGTTAATATTTGGTCCTCCGTTCTTCCTTCCCCTAATTTACTTATTTCTGTATCACTGTCATTTCCTAATTCTTCTAAGGACTGATCTGGGGTCTCCCCGAGTTTATCTTCCCGTCCCTTTCTCCTCACGGTCTTAGGGTGTTGGTGTCTGGTTCCTTCCTGGTCTCTGGGACTCGAACCCTGTGTCATGAACTGTCTTATTGAACTCTCGTTCCCTCTGTCTTTAGGAGTTTTCAAGGGACCTCCCTTTGTTTTACTTGTAGATTTGCTCATTGTTACTTCCTTTCCTTTTCTTATTCGCTTCCCCAGTTTCCTCTACGAATGGGCGTCTATCCCCTTCTTAGGCCTATTATTATTTTTGGTGGAACACTATCCCGGTTCTTCCAGTTTCCCCTCTAATCTCCTGTTACTAGGCCACCGGGTCTGTTTGCATGCCAGGTAATCCACTTGTAAATGCACCTTCTATACTCCGTGGACTTCTGGATATTTAGACATTTATTCCCTGGTTCTTTCATTATCTGTCCATACACTGTTCTTTTTATGTGTTGGCTCATATAGGGTTATTGGGAATCCAATTCTTTAGAAGCCCTTCAGCTTATAGTAAACTCGTAAGGATGCAAATTCCTTTCCTCAACCCTTTATACCATGCTTCTACAGGGGGGTCCAGGACAGTCGACTTGATTACCGACTTTTAGGATTTTATCAGGTTACTAGCACCGACCTTCTGCTGAACCTCTTTTGAGTTCTCCCGTTTTCCGGAGCGATTCTCCCTGATGCCCCTATTTCCTCCTCCTCCTCAAATCACGTTCTATTTAATAGGGTTTTATGTGAACCATAAAAACTCTCAGGCCTCCTATTAGGGGGTAAGATTGCCACTGGGCGGTTCCACCTTTTGATTTGAAAATGTCGCATAGTATTCCTCCCTATTCATATTTCTTTCAAGCTTTCCATGCCATTATACACATAGGGAAAAACGCTCAAACATAAAAAAAGAGGAAATAAGACAGATCCTATACACCTCGTGCTTCTCCTTTAAGGGGCAGCTCCACTCACTTTCCTTTACAGGTTTGAAGATATCAAAAAAGATCATTTGTTCATAAATGTCAGAAAAGTCTTACCAGTCTTTCCAAATTTAAGCAATAGTCCCCAACTTTCAGCCGGCGGGTCTTTTATATCCCCTTAATATTAACTCATACCTTATTGTACCGCACTTTAATCAGGAGAAGAACTTATCATATCCAGATTTGCTTCCCTCTCTTGTCCCTTGGTCTCCTAGCCGTGCATTTATCTTCAGCATCCATAGCATACAGGCAGACAGGCAGACGGAGAGAGAGGGAAGGGGGGGGGGGAGGGAGGGAGGGAGGGAGGGTACACGAGCCAGCAGCCACCTCACCGCTCCGGAGAACCTCCGATCTTTTCCTTCTCCCGGGGCGCAGAGTCAACCCCTGCGTCTCTTCCGACGGTGCTGGCAGTGATTACGCCGCTCAATCCGTGTCTCGCTCGGAGCCTCTCACGCTCCGATGCCGACAGACCCTCGCGTTCCCTCACTCTCGGGCTTCCGCAAACGCATGTTGGCTCCTCCCCCCTGGTCAGAGGTCACGTCGTCAGCTCGTCATGACGCTGCCTGCTCTGTTAATGGGGACTTTTTTGTCTTTAAACTGGCTCTGTAGCGCATGGCATAATTATAAATATTGACAAAAAGTGTGAGAAGACAGTACATATGTGTTCTGTGAATCTTGAAATGTTTTTAATATATTATCTGTATAAAGCTGTGCAATATATTGTATCCCTTTTTCTCTTCATACTCCAAACCCTTTTAATTTATCCAATTCCTCAAAATTTTTATTTCCCCATAAGGGGGAGTATACTGAGATATGGTTATATTGCATAATAGGCCTCATTTCCTGACAAACCTTATGTATGAGTCCAAGAGTTAAACCTTACGCCATATCAGCAAAGTTGCCTGATTCTATTCGAGCTATCAAATGGTATTGTGAGGATCTACTCAAAACTATCGATTGGATAGGATCTGTCCATCCTATCACTGCCCATCCTGAAACACGTTGGAGTTGTGCTGCTAAGAAATACATTTTAGACCCCCCCTTATCTTTAGGGAGTTGTAATGTATTAAGTTTGTTTCTAGCATTTTGCCCTTTCCATAGCAATGTTTGAAATAGGGAATCTATTTTTTTTTTTAAAACCATTTAAGTGGTATCCAAATCGGTGAATTATGTAAAACGTAAAGCAACTATGGGTCCCAGACCATTTTTATTAGGTTTGCATGTCCTACCACCGATAAAGATAATTTGGACCATACTTTGATGTTTACCTGTTAGTCTATAATATATAAGTAAAGTATATTCAAAGTCTCCTGTGTGCTAGTTTAATTGCTTAAGCCCCGGAAGATTTTACCCCCTTCCTAACCAGAGTACTTATTGCGATTCAGCACTGCGTCACTTTAACTGACAATTGCACGGTTGTGCTACATTGCACCCAAACAAAATTGTTGTCCTTTTTTTCCCACAAATAGAGATTTCTTTTGGTGGTTTTTGATCACTTCTGCGGTTTTCATTTTTTGCGCTATAAACAAAAAAAAGAGCGACATTTTTGAAAAAAAACGCATTATTTTTTACCATAATAAATATCCCCCAGAAATATATAAAAACAAGATTTTTTCCTCAGTTTAGGCTGATACGTATTCTTCTGCATATTTTTGGTTAAAAAAAACGCAATAAGCATTTATTGATTGGTTTGCGCAAAAGTTATAGCGTCTACAAAATAGGGGATCGTTTTATGGCATTTTTTTTTTATTAGTAATGGCGGCGATCTGCAATTTTTATCGAAACTGCGACATTATGGCAGACATATCGGACACTTTTGAGACTATTTTGGGACCATTCTCATTTATACAGCAATCAGTGCTATAAAAATGCACTGATTATTGTGTAAATTACACTGGCAGTGAAGGGGTTAACCACTAAGGGGATATGAAGGGGTTAAGTGTGTCCTAGGGATTGATTCTTACTGTGGGGGGATGGGCTTCAAGTCACATGACAGCGATCACCGCTCCCGATGACAGGAAGCCATGATCTCTGTCATGACACAAGCCAGAACAGGGAAATGCCTTCTTTACATAGGCACTTCCTTGTTCTGAGGCTCCATGACACGACCACCGGGATACCACGGTCACGCGCACACCTCCTATCCCCGGCTCTTAAAGGGGATGTATAGGTGCACCTATTTGCCCACCGCTACCATTGTGCCCACGTATATCGGTGTGCAGAGGTCGGAAAGTGGTTAAACAAGTCTCATATCCAATGTAATGCAAAAGCCTTTTACCTCGCCTGTGTGAGCCAAATCCCCCTTTTTTTGTGCCTCACACACTTCACCAAGAGACTGCAGCTCACTGTATAGACAGTGATGCCAACCCAAAAAGAACTGGGCAGAGCTATGTGTAGCCATTCAGCATTGACCAGGCTAAAGGCACACCCTGGCAATGTCTCTTCATCCTGTTATAGTGCAAGTGGTACAGCATATATGAGGGTGAGAATGCTGATCTGAATTTATGAGCAGTGCAACTTCTTAGTCACATGAAGCTGCATGAGGTGGTCTTCACTGCCAGGATGAATAAAAATGTGTGAGAATTTTCAGGGGGCAAAGAGAAAACTGTATGTGCAGGTTAACTTTTAGGCTCAATTAAAAAAAAACTGTGTTGGTTTGATATTTAATATTAACAGAATCATTTTAAAGCTAAATAAACGTCCTGATACTCCTCTTTAAAAAAGCTGTATGTAACGTGACAACGTTATTTCGTTACGACGGGACTACGTTCAGGCTAGTAGCCAATAGCTTTGGTCTAAGAATTTGATCTGAGCATGTGTGGCACTTTTTCCGATCGGACTTTGTCCGATTGTGTGTAGAGAATTCCGATCGGAAAAAGTGCCAAACATGCTCAGATCAAATTCTTCATCATCATGTTGTCGGAAAGTTTTATAGCCCAGCTCTAAAACTTTGTCGGTCGGATATTCCGATGGAAACAGTCTGATGGAGCCCACACAGTCAGATTATCCGACAATGCGGTCCGATTGGACATTTTCCGACGGAATGTCCGACCGTGTGTACAAGGGCTTAGATGTGGTGTCTTTTTTTAAGGGCTTTTTTCCTTCTGTTTTCCCCTGGTGATCTAGCCAGTAACACAACTACTTTGAGTACCTACATTCTGAATGAAGGAGCACAGGGGATTGGACAGCAACATTGTTAATCTGGGGCAAGGGAAGTGTTAGATGGACTTGCAAATGTCAATGCATTAAAGAGGAAGTAAACCCTGATGGGTTTACTTCCTCTTTCATTCCCTGCAAAGGCAAAGCATAATGGAGTACTATGCATCGCATAGTAGTCCATTATGTGTCACTTACCTGACACAGGAGCCAGCAAAGTCACCGCGATACCCTGTAGTCCGGCGCATCCATCTTCTCGGTGGGGTCTTGCAGCTCCGCAGCTGTCATTCGGCGAAGCCGCGATGACGTCACTCCCACGCATGCGCACGGGAGCCGACACGCGCGGCAGCTCCGTCGTTGGAAATGTCGTACTCAGTGCGCCTGCGTGCCGCTGTCTACGGCGCATGCACCGTGCCTGTCTTCGGGCAAATATCTCCTAAACCGTATAGGTTTAGGAGATATTTCTTGGACCTACAGGTAAGCCTTAATCTAGGCTTACCTGTAGGTCAAAGTGTGTTGTAAGGGTTTACAACCACTTTAACCACTTGCCGCCCGCCCTATAACAAAATGACGGTGGCAAAGTGGTTTCATAATCCTGATCGGACGTCATATGACGTGATCAGGATTATGAGCCGCTGCGCGCCCCCGGGGGCACGCATCGCGGCGATCGTTGTTGCGGGGTGTCAGTCGATGGAGACTCTTTACCACGTGATCAGCCGTGTCCAATCACAGCTGATCACAGTGTAAATAGGAAGAGCCGGTGATCGGCTTTTCCTCACTCGCGTCTGTCAGACGCGAGTAGAGGAGAGCCGATCGGCTGCTCCTTTGACAGGGGGGACCTGTGCTGATCGATTATCAGCACAGCCCCCCCGAGGATGTCCACACTGGACCACCAGGGACGCCACCAGACCACCAGGGATGCCCAGGATAAGGTATGCCACCCTAGACCACCAGGGATTCCAGTCAGTGCCACAATGGATGCCAATCAGTGCCCATAATGGATGCCAATCAGTGCCCACAATGGGCATCACTGATTGGCATGCATTATTGTTTGGCACTGATTGGCATCCATTAGTACAGTATATTATAATACAATGCCGCCTATCAGTTCCCATCTGTGCCGCCTATCAGTGCCCATCCATGCCCACTTGTGCCACCTACACATGCCCACCTATGCCGCCTACCCATGCCCATCCATACCAATCCATGCCAGCTATCAGTGCCAATTTGTGCCACCTATCAGTGCCCATCCGTGTCGCCCATCAGTGCCCATTAGTGCCACATATCAGTGTCCATCAATGCCACATCATCAGTGCCACGTCATTGGTGCCACCTCATTGGTGCCCATCAGTGCTGCCTTATCATTGCCCATCAGTGTAACCCCATCAGTGCCCATCAGTGAAGGAGAAAATTTACTTATTTACAAAGTTTTGAAACTGAAACAAAAAAACATTTTTTTTTCAAAATTTTCGGTATTTTTTTTATTTGTTTAGCAAAAAATTTAAACCGCAGAGGTGATCAAATACCACCAAAAGAAAGCTCTATTTGTGGGAAAAAAATGATAAAAATTTCATTTGGGTACAGTGTAGCATGACCGCGCAATTGTCATTCAAAGTGCGACAGCGCTGAAAGCTCAAAATTGGTCTGGGCAGGAAGGTGTTTAAGTGCCCTGTATTGAAGTGGTTAACAAACTGAAGCCAAACTCCAGCTCAAACTTTATAAGCAGTTACAGCAAACTTTTTTGTTTTCCTTTTGGGATAAAGGTTTTACATAAATAAAAAAGCGTATCATTGTAAGCACCTCTGTCAGTGGTAAATGGTTTGTCTTATCCCTGTAACTGATACATCTGCAGTCATCACATCTAAGAATTGGTAAGAAGCAATATAATAAATGTTGGCTTTTGGTTTTATTACTGCTTTAAGGTCTTGATTTTGCCCCAGTATTAATAATTTGTTAGTCAGTTGAAGCCCTCATCATCCCAATTGTTTTAAGCTAAGTGTAAGCTTTGGACTCATTGCTAGTATTAGAATAATGTTCTGAATTAATGTTAATTATGTATAAATACTTAAATGATTATTTTTCAGACAAAGAAATACTCTAACAATGATCCCAGAATGATGATTTCCTAGAACCTATTTGGTACAACATTGCAAATAATTACCAGAAGTTTTTTTTTGCTTCGCCTTAGGGAAAACATCAAGTAAAATTATTTACTATAATACTTCTATTTTTTCCCCTTCATAAAACAATTTTCCATTTCTGTTGCAGGGTTTTTTTTTTCTCCAGCTCAAACTGAAATTTGGTTTTGCTAAGAATAAAAGAAGAATACCTTCTGGGCCAATGATATACATTGCAAAGGTTTTGGTGAACTTTACTAGTACTTTAGTAGATATACACCCAATCAATAAAATGTCATTATAAAATAAATGTTTTACCTGGTGATGCTACCATCGTCTTTGTTTATGCATTTCCTATTATGGGATGACAACTGTCTCAGAGTTGTCATCCTGTCACACATGCTTCTTTTTTTTTTTTTTTTTTTTTTTTTTTTTTTTTTCTTTGGCTACTTCAGCGAATTATTCATGAGGTCCAATCAGATTAACGTTCATATACGTTATCCTCATTTCCACATCATTGTAGCCTTTATTTTCTAATTGAAATCCCAAACATAGATTTCCACTTTTTTTTTTTTTTTTTTTTTTTTTTTTTTTTTTTTTTTTTTTTTCCCCCCCTCCCTCCCTCACGTACAAAAAAAAAGGGGAAAGCTACTGTTATCTGGAGGGAAAGGTATACCAACAGAACAAAGCAAACAAGGGGAAAACATTATATAATTCAACCCTACCGTTTCTCCCCTTCTTCACTCCCTTACATCCCACCCCCCCCTCTCCCCCCACCCACCCTCTCCCACCACCTATGCGTAGAAGTTCCAACCTTCTCAGAATCTAACATGTTCCGCGTAGCTCCATGATTTTTTGAATTTTTTCCACTCATGCCATAGCTCTACTCCTGTCTGTCCCCTATCCTCCTGGCTTTCCCTTCGCCTGGTCATCCGGTAAGTCTCTTCCACAGTATCGATCCATTCCCATGTTGCTGGGCTTTCCTCATTTTGCCAATTCTTTGGTATCAGTCTCTTGGCTGCATTTAAAAGATGTGGTACCAAAGAATTCTGATATTTTTTCGTTTCCTCCCTCGTACCATGAAATAAGACCACCCATGGATCCTCGGGGATTGAGATATTTGTAATTTCTCTTATATGATGTAATATTCTTTTCCAATATTCCTTTATTTTGGGGCATTTCCACCACAGATGGGCCATTGTTCCTACTTCCCCACATCCTCTCCAACAGTCCCCTGATTTACTTGGATCTATTTTATGTATTTTATCTGGGGTAGCGTACCATCTAGAAATAAGTTTATAGTTCATTTCTACTGTTCTGCTATCAACTGCAGATTTATGTAAAAGTTTAAAAATTTTCCTCTTAGTGTTATTATCACACAGTGTTCCCATATCCATTTCCCATTTCTGCATATAGGGTAGACTCTCCAGCTCCCCTTCCTCAGCCAGGAGCCCATACAGCTTAGAGATCGTTCCCCTGGAGTCTTCTGCCAAGCAAAGCTTCTCCAGGGGTGACCACTCCTCCTCTGTTTTTAATGGCTGTGGTAGGCTCCTGACAAAGTGAGCCAGCTGGAGATATCTCCACTCGTCTATTTTACCTAGGTCCCCTTTGTGTTTCATCTCGTGTAGTGTCAAAATCTTTCCCCCTTTTATAATATCCCGCACCTGTGCCTTTTCTTTCAACCAATTCCCGCTATTTATTTTTAACCCTGGCGGGAAATATTCATTTTCTTTTAATTCTAAAAGTGGCGAATTGTATTGTTTATTTAAATGCTTATAGACCCTATCCCAAACCCTAAGTGTGTTTTGTGTCAGTATACTAGTGCCAATATCCAATGTCCTGTATTTAGGCGGATTCCAAACTATTTTATTTAACTGTGTTTTACTCAACTCATTCTCTATGTTAACCCATCTTTTTTCTTCATTATTACCTTTTACCCACTCTATTAATCTCGACAGTACGATAGCATTATAATACTGTTGTATATCTGGTACCGCAAGTCCCCCTTTAAGTTTACTTCGCTTCAGGATATTGAAGGAGACTCTAGGCTTTTTTTTGTTCCAAATGAATCCCCCTAACAGGGTTTTGATCTTCGAAAAAAAAAACTTCGGTATCTCTATGGGGATCATTTGGATTTTATAAAGAATCTTAGGGACAATAAACATCTTTAGACTAGTAATCCGTCCTAACCAAGTCAGGGGTCTATTAACCAACCTATTACATTCTTTTTTAATTTCATCTAGTAATGGAACAAAATTTAATTTAAATAAGTTCTCTAATGGGATTGTAAGTTTTATTCCCAAGTAATTTATCGCCTTTCGCCAGGGAAAACAGAATCTTTTTTGAAGCCCCCTTTTTTCGAGTTCGCCCGTATTGATATTAAGTACCTCTGATTTGGCAATATTAATTTTAAAATTCGAAAGTTGGCCATAATATGCTAGAGCTTCCATTAGTTTAGGCATCGTACTACTTGGCTCCCTAATGTAGAATAGCACATCGTCAGCAAACGCAGCCAATTTATGCTCTTCTTGTCCTATTAAGATTCCTTTGATCTGTAGATCATTGCGAATCGAGGCAAGAAGAGGTTCTAGGGATAGCACAAACAGCAGGGGTGAGAGAGGACACCCCTGCCTTGTGCCATTTTTCATCTCAAAAGGTAAAGAAAGCGTACCATTGATCTTAATCCTGGAAATTGGGTGATAATAAAGGGTCTTAATCCTTTGGATCATTTTAGGTCCCACGCCCATCCTCTCCAGGGTTCTAAACATGAACCCCCAGTCTACCCTGTCGAAGGCCTTCTGGGCATCTATCGACAGGAGTAGACTCGGGGCCCCTCCCCCCTCACTCCTGGACATAAGGAGCAATGTTCTCACTCCGTTATCCCTCCCCTCCCTTCCGGATACAAAACCCACTTGGTCTGGATGGACTAATGACTTCATTAAAATCTTCATTCTACTGGCCAAAATTTTTGCAAACAGCTTTGTATCGGCATTCAATAACGAAATAGGCCTGAAATTAGAGCACACAGTCTCTTCTTTTCCTTCCTTCCGTAGAACCGTTATAGAAGCAGTCCTCGCCTCTTCACTCAGCTCATACTCGGTCCCTAGATTATTCAGGTAGTTACATAAGTGGGGGATCAGCAACCCCCTGAATTTCTTAAAATAGAATACAGGGAACCCGTCTGGTCCTGGACTTTTACCAGATGCTGAGTCCATCAGAGCCTTATTTAATTCCTCCTCTGAGATGGGTTTTTCTAAGATTTCCATTTCTATTCCTGAAATTTTTGTCAATCGGGCTCTTTCCAAATATTCCTCTATTTTTAGTTCCTTTTCTTCAACCTTGAGTCCTATAGGCTGGTCAACTGCATATAACTTTTCATAGTACCCCCTAAATATTTCCGCGATCTCGCTTGTTCCATAGACCATATCCCCTTTACTTGACTGAATTTTTCCTATATAGTTCCTGGATTTAGCCCTCTGTAATCTTTTTGCTAAATATTTAGTGGGTTTGTTATCCCCATAGTACCTATCCCTAGCTAATTGATTAAACGTTTTTTGAGTTTCCTGTTCCATCAAAGTTCTTAATTCCTCCCGTTTGGTTACTAATTTTTGAAAAATTTCCTTATCCTGGTTCGGGTATTTTTTATGTTGCTGCTCTATTCTAAATATTTCTTCTATCAATGTTTTAATTTTTTCCGATCTCTCCTTTTTCCTTCTAGCCCCCATTGATATCAGGATCCCCCTAATGTAGGCTTTGTGGGCCTCCCATAAATTCTGACTTGAAATATGTCCAGTATTATTAATCAAAAAATATTGTTCCAATTCTTTGCTAATCTTCTCCTCTCCTTCTGCATCCTGAATCAAACCTTCATTTAGCCTCCAAGTGAAGGGCTTGCGCTCTCCTCCCCTTAGTTGCAACTTCATCTTAACGGGGGCATGGTCGGAGAGTGAGACCACCCCAATTGAGGTCTCTACCACCATTTCCAGAATTCTATGGTCTACAAGGATATAGTCAATCCGGGAATACGTCCTGTGCACAGGGGAGTAGAACGTGAAATCTTTCTCATTTGGATGCTGTATTCTCCAAACGTCTACTAATTGAGAATTATGAAGTTTTTGTTTTATTCTTTTTAATTGCACCTTACTAGTCCCCTGTGCCCTGGACGTACTATCCAATCCCGGATCAACACAAAAATTCAGGTCCCCCATCAAGATTACTGGTCCTTTCCCAAAATCTCTTAGTTTCCCCAAGAGGCCCTCTAAGTATTTTGTAGGATCCCTGTTAGGGGCATAAATATTAATCAGTGTGCATTCCGTATCTCTTAATTTCCCTCTCAGAATTAGATACCTTCCCTCCGGGTCCACCATTCTATCTTCTAAGTTAAACTGTATCTTCTTTGAGAAACCAATAGCTACTCCCCTTCCTCTACTTGTTATCGCATCGCCGTAGTACCACACGGGAAACTCCCTTGAATATAACTTAATATTAGCCTTATGAGAAAAATGGGTTTCCTGTAAAAAAATTACCTCTGCTTTATAAAACCTCAATTCCTTCAATATCTTATGCCTCTTACTAGGCGAATTTAACCCTTTGACATTATATGACATAAAGTTTATGGCTTGCGTTATTAAAACTCTAGATTACCTAATAAAAATATCTTTCTTACCTCCTCTACCATAGGTTTTCCTTCCCTCCCCCCCCCCTGTTTCTCCCTTTCCCTACCCCCTAACCCCCCCCCTCCCTCCCCCCCCACCTCTCCCCTCCACCCACCCCTCCCCCCACCTCCTCCCACTCCATCTCCCCACCCCCCATCCCCCGGCCTAGATCTGGCCCTTGGCCCACCGAGTGATCCGGTAATCCCGACCCTCGATAAGTCCTATAGATTCTAGGGTACAGAACAGTTTTCGGCCTTCCCACCCCCTCTTCCCCCCCCCAAGGAATTTCCAAGGGGGTGGGGTGGGGTGGTCAGACCGGCCCCCCCCTCCACACAGATACTTAGACATACTTTCACGTACTTCTCTCCCCTCCTCCCAGCCACCCCCCTCTTCCCCCCGACACCCCCGGGTCCCCTTCTATCCAGCCTGGCAAAGCCGGTGCCTGGATACCCAAACTCTCACAGAAATCTAGCAACTCATCGGGAAAACGCAGCCTAGCTGTCTTGCCATCCTTGAATCCTATAAGACAGGCCGGGAACCCCCAACTATAACGAATGTTCTGCATTTTCATCAGCTCTAACAACGGTTTCAACAGCCGCTTTCTAGTCAAAGTCTCTGCGGCTAAGTCAGGGAAAACTTGTAGATCTGCTCCTGCATAGTTTAAAATCTCTCTCCCCTTTAATTTTGACCATATCTCATCTTTATCTTCACAGAATCTGAATTTTACGATAATGTCCCGAGGCTTGTTTGATCCTCCGTTCCTTAATCTACCTACACGATGGACCCTTTCAATTTTGGGGAATCCATCCTCTCCTCTGCCCAGGAGTGGATTAAATACGTTTTTAATAATCTCTCTCAGGTCTTCTTGCTTGCTTTCAGGAACTGCACGTATCCTTAAATTTTGTCTGCGATTTCTATTTTCTTGATCCTCTAATTGATACAAGATTTTCCTCTGATTCTGGTTAATTAATTTAATATGATCTTTTACTCTTTCTATTTCTAGGGCTTGCTTATCCATATTAGACTCCACTTCTTCCACTCTGTTTAATAGGTGGCCCAAATCTCCTCGCAATAAAGCAATTTCTGATTTAATTGCGACTTCAAGATTAGATAGCATTTCTCTCAGAACTTGTTGAGTTAGAGGCAGGTCTACTCCCTGGTGCTCACCATCTCTACTCGACTCCATTTCATTTTCAGTTGTGAGATCATCCCTTGAGAGTTCCCTACTTTTCTCCTGTTTTTTATCTTGACCCTTCTTTTTTCCTGTGTTCGGGGGTATTTCTTCCGCCCCCTCCCCTTTTGGGCTTCCCCCTGGGGTCAAATATTGCTTAATTGTGCTGTCCGTTGTGCTTTTTGGGGTTTTAAGGCCCCCTCTTCGTCCATTCTGTTTGGAGGATTTATTCATTTTATTGCACTAGGATTACAAATTTTTAAATTATCTCACAATACGTGAGACGGGACCCCCACCACGTTGTGTCGTCCTTAAATAGAGCCTTCCACCCTCCCCTGCACTCCTAGGTTTTAAGGGGGGGACTTTCAAGACTGCCCAATTAGGATATAGAACTCTGCCGCACTTATTTAAATAAACATACAGGATAGTTTGCTTTTTAGTCCGGGCCGATAGGACCAGAAGAGAGCACAGAGGGAGACACACACCAGCGGAGTCCCCAAGCCCGTTTTTACCACCTTATGTCCACCTCATATCAGATCATCAGATATTGAGGAAAAAGAGAGAGAGAAAAAAAAAAAAAAAAACAAACAGACCAAAAAAAACATTAAATTAGATATCCCCCACAGCCGCCGTGCCTTATTCTTTTGGGGTCTGAGAAGAGTTTGCACACCAAATATTTAGTATAGTCCCCCACAGTGTTGCCCAACCAGGCTAGGTTTTCAGTTAAAGCCTCAAGTGAGATGTCATTACCATTGCAACTTTCCACAGATCAGCATTTAGGTTTTGCATAGTCGCACCGCTATTTTTGGAATGCTCATTCACTCCCCTGACCCAGCAACTCTAGCAATGACCGTTCAAGCACTTTTTTTTTTTTTTTAAAAAACCTTCAGCGCAACTGCAAGATCAAAACTACACAATCCCAAAATCATCATTGCTTATCTGATCCACGTTGCCATCTGTTTTCAGTCCTCTCCTTCGTTTTAGGGTTACGGTGGTTAAGAGCCCTTCTCACCGCTATATGCTAGCGGCGTCCCGAGCGGCGAGGGGGGGAGAGAGAAAAGACAGCTGGGACACAGGGAGCCTGGTTTGCATCTTCATTTAGCCTGTTTCCCGTGTGGCTTCCAGCGAGGGAGGGGGGGCCGGTCTCCGGAGCGGTGGCGTCTAAGATGACACCGGGATGGATGTTTCCTCCAGCTGGAGCCTCTCACTACTCCAGCTGTCCCTCGCACAGCACGCCGTCCTCTCGCTCCGGCCGGCTTCTCACTGCTTCCTCCCCCGGAACCCGCGTCCTACGTCCGTCACACATGCTTCTGATAGAGACTATAGTCGGTAATGCTGACACATGTTGTATAGACATGATCAATTGCTGTCACTATCAGTAAACCCACTTAAAGGAATGACTTGTAGATGACAATCCAGCAAGTACATGTAGACACTGGAAAAAGTACAAGGTAGGAAAAGTGAAGGATGACTAGCAGCACTGAGATGCTAAGAAGGGTGAAAGGAAAGCAGAAAATAAAATTTTATGAAAAAACCTGTGTTAAAAGGGAAAGAATTTGGGAAGTGCCCATTGTAGAACTCTTCTTTTGTGAATGCCAGTTCTCTGGCTGTCATGCTTAAGTTTTGTCTTCAATACTTTAATGCCGCGTACACATGATCGGACTATCTGGCGGACGACCTGCTGGACTTTGCAGAGGAGGTTCGCCGGACTTTCCGAACGAGCGGACCTGCACACACATGACCGGACTTTTCCAGCGGACTAGGACTGGCGGAAATACCCGCTGGACTATGGCGGGAGTCCGCCGGACTTTTGAAATGAACGGACTTGCCCACACAGGGAGAAAAGTCAGTTCATTTTGAATGCGACTCCAGGTAGGCGGGACTAGCGCAGGAAGTCAATGTCGCTGCCTCCATCGGTGAGATTGACACCTCGCTAGCCCCGTCACCTGGTATGGATTTAAAGGGGAAGCCCTACGCCGGAAAAATGGCATGGGGGTCCCCCCAAATTCTATAGCAGACCCTTATCAGAGCACGCAGCCTAGCTGGTCAGGAAAAGGGGTGGGGAGGAGTGAGTGCCCCCCTCCTGAGCCCTGGCTGGTCTTCTGTTGCCGCCATCGCTGCTTTCTGCTTCTTCTTTTCTTCTTCTTCTTCCTTCTTCCGATGTTGGCACGATGTTCTCTCCGGCTGTAATGCTGGGGACGCATTGTGCGGCGACTTATATAGGGGCAAGGGGCGTGGTCACCGGGTGATGTCACATGGTGACCCCACCCCTAATGATGTCACAGCCCCAGCATCCTCCTGCGGCAGTGGTGGTGGCAGCACCAGAAGACCGGGCCAACGCTAGTAAAAGAGCTGGAGGAAGAAAGCGGAGGCCCGGCAAGAGGAACCGAAGAGCGGGACAAGACCCACGAAGGAGAAAGCTGGGCTCCTCCGCTAGTAAAAGAGCTAGCAAAAGAGCAGAAGATAGCGGAGAAGTAAAAACCTGTGTTGTGTTTTTTTATTTACACTTTTTTCCCCAGGTAGGGGTACATTGTATCCCATACTCATTCACATGGGAACAAAAAGTCCACCGGAGCCCACACACGGGCGGATTGTCCAGCGGACTCTTGTCCGCCGGGTAATCCGATTGTGTGTATGCGGCATAAGAGTCACTTTTGCCGTAGCAAGTATAAGGATAAGTAATTCTGTCACTATTCTTTCATTTATAGCATGCGTGTTCTGTAATTTAAAAGAGTCTGGGCATACCTTTACTCTTGGCATAATGAGTATGTGTAACCTCATGTTACATATCCATACAGTATATATTAGAGTGCCTACAATCTGGATGAAGAAGCACAAGGGCATATATATCAAACCTTAGGAGAAAGAATATACCTGACACCCTTCTGCTTAGGTAAGGGTGATGTCATAGGACTTCTGGAGAGTACCTGGTAAAGCTGAGGATCTCATATCCTGCAGGAAAGCCTTCCTGTATTGTGAGTATATTTCTCATTGATACACCATATTTTCTTTCCCCACATAAACAGTGGTGTGAAAAAGTGTTTGCCCCCTTCCTCATTTCCTGTTCCTTTGCATCTTTGTCACACTTAAGTGTTTCGGAACATCAAACCAATTTAACCACTTCAGCCCCGGACCAATAAACACCTTAAGGACCAGAGGTCTTTTTGCAATTTCGCACTGCGCTGCTTTAACTGGTAATTGCGCGGTCATGCAATATTGCACCCAAACGAAATTTGCGTCCTTTTCTTCCCACAAATAGAGCTTTCTTTTGATGGTATTTGATTGCCTCTGCGATTTTTTTTTTTTGCAATATAAATGGAAAAAGAGCGAAAATTTTGAAAAAAAAAGATATTTTCTTCTTTTTGTTATAAGAAAAATCGAATAAACTAAATTTTAGTCATACATTGAGGGCAAAATTTATTCAGCCACATGTCTTTAGTAAAAAAAATGTCAATAAGCGTATATTTTTTGGTTTGCGCAAAAGTTATAGCGTCTACAAACTAGAGTACATTTTCTGGAATTTACACAGCTTTTAATTTATGACTGCCGATCTCATTTCTTGAGGTGCTAAAATGGCAGGGCAGTACAAATCCCCCCCAAATGACCCCATTTTGGAAAGTAGACACCCCAAGGAAATTGCTGATGGGTATGTTGAGCCCATTGAATATTTATTTTTTTTGTCCTAAGGGATTGAATAATGACAAAAAAAAAAAAAAAATTTTTTTTTACAAAAAGTTGTCACTAAATGATATATTGCTCACACATGCCATGGTTATATGTGGAATTGCACCCCAAAATATATTCCGCTACTTCTCCCGAGTATGGGGATACCACATGTGTGGGACTTTTTGGGAGTCTAGTCGCGCACGGCACCCCGAAAACCAATCACCACCTTCAGGATTTCTAAGGGTGCAAATTTTTGATTTAACTCCTCACTACCTATCACAGTTTCGAAGGCCATAAAATGCCAAAATAGCACAAAACCCCCCAAAATGACCCCATTTTGGAAAGTAGACACCCCAAGCTATTTACTGAGAGGCATGTTGAGTCCATGGAATATTTTATATTTTGCCACAAGTTGCGGGAATATTACAAACTTTTTTTTTTTTGCACCAAGTTGTCACTAAATGATATATTGCTCACACATGCTATGAGCATATGTGAAATGACACCCCAAAATACATTCTGCTGCTTCTCCTGAGTACGGGGATACCACATGTGTGGGACTTTTTGGGAGTCTAGTCGCGCACGGCACCCTGAAAACCAATCACCACCTTCAGGATTTCTAAGGGTGCAAATTTTTGATTTAACTCCTCACTACCTATCACAGTTTCGAAGGCCATAAAATGCCAAAATAGCACAAAACCCCCCCAAATGACCCCATTTTGGAAAGTAGACACCCCAAGCTATTTACTGAGAGGCATGTTGAGTCCATGGAATATTTTATATTTTGCCAAAAGTTGCGGGAATATTACAAACTTTTTTTTTTTTTGCACAAAGTTGTCACTAAATGATATATTGCTCACACATGCTATGGGCAGAAGTCAAATTACACCCCAAAATAAATTCTGCTGCTTCTCCCGAGTACGGGGATACCACATGTGGGGGACTTTTAGGGAGCCTAGCCACGTACGGGACCCCGAAAACCAAGCACTGCCTTCCGGATTTGAATATAAAATGCTACCAAAAAACCTGTTAGCGATGGCAGGGATCAGGCCTGACTCTGCGATCGCTGCAGTTATGTGTTTAGTGTTTTGTAAGTGACAGTGATCGATCGATACTGCACTTGGGTGGGCTGGGCAGAGGGGCAAAACGCAGGTGCTAGCAGGTATTTGGGCTGATCCCGTTAACAATGCGTTTTTTTGGAACCCTAAACTGCTGGGGACGCTAGTATAGATCTGATCAGATCAGATATTGATCTGTTCAGATTCTATACCACTACGGGAGGTGTATGCTTTGCGTGTGGGTGTTAGCGGTACTGGCACTAACCTAGCGCTGCCTGGGGCGACGCAGACCCTGACCCTAAAACCTAATTGATATCACCCGCCGGGTGATCAGGGGGTTAAACCTTTATTGGGTAATAAATGGTGGGTGCCCTGATGCTATAAAAAACAAACTAACCAGAGTCACCCATAACACTTATACGGTGATCAGTGGTGAAAGGGTTAACTAGGGGCAATCAGGGGGTTCAAATTTTTATTAGGTAGTATATGGGGGTCCCTGGCGCTATATAAAAACCTGACGGGGAACCTAAATAACTAACTGGCTAACCAGCGTCACCAGTGACACTTATACTGTGATCGCTGGTGAAAGGGGGTGAAAGGGTTAACTAGCGGCAATCAGGGGGTTAAAACCATTATTGGGTAGTATATCGGGGTACCTAGCGCTATAAAAACCTGGCGGTGAACCTAAAAAAATAACTAGCTACCTAGCGACACTAGCGACACTGATGCAGCGTTCAGAAAAATTATCGCTTAGTGACACTGGCAAAAGGGGGTGAAAGGGTTAACTAGCGGCAATCAGGGGGTTAAAACCATTATTGGGTAGTATATCGGGGTACCTAGCGATATAAAAACCTGGCGGTGAACCTAAAAAAATAACTAGCTACCTAGCGACACATGCAGCGATCAGAAAAATGATCGCTTAGTGACACTGGCAAAAGGGGGTGAAAGGGTTAACTAGCGGCAATCAGGGGGTTAAAACCATTATTGGGTAGTATATCGGGGTACCTAGCGCTATAAAAACCTGGCGGTGAACCTAAAAAAATAACTAGCTACCTAGCGACTGTAGCGACACTAATGCAGCGATCAGAAAAACGATCGCTTAGTGACACTAGCAAAAGGGGGTGAAAGGGTTAACTAGCGGCAATCAGGGGGTTAAAACCAATTATTGGGTAGTATATCGGGGTACCTAGCGATATAAAAACCTGGCGGTGAACCTAAAAAAATAACTAGCTACCTAGCGACACATGCAGCGATCAGAAAAATGATCGCTTAGTGACACTGGCAAAAGGGGGTGAAAGGGTTAACTCTAGGGGCAATCAGGGGGTTAAATCTTTATTGGGGGTTGATAGGGGGCTACCCTGGACCTAACACTAACTGTCCTGACAGTTTTTACTGTCACAACTGACACTGAATGCATTGATCAGTAAAGAAATGATCAATGCAATCAGTGACACTGTGACTGGGGGGGGATCGGGGGGCGATCGGGGGGGGATCGGGAGGGGGTTTGTGTGCCTGTGTGTACCTACATGTCAGTGTAGTGTTGGTGCACACTTACTATTAGTCTTCTCCTCGTAGTCCGGTCAAAAAGACCGCCCGAGGAGAATGACATCACTTCCTCCTTCCTGTGTAAACAATACACAGTGGGAGGAAGCTTCTCATTGGCCAGGAGCGATCCAGAGGGGGTGGCCGAAAACCAACGGCCATCCCCTCATCACGGAGCGCTCCTGGAGCGAACCGGACCGCCGTAACCAGCGGGAGGGGGTCCGATCGGACCCCCCACCCGCTGGAAGGCAGGCACGTACATATACGTGATTGTGCCTGCCTGTGCCATTGTGTTGACGTACATTGGCAATACGGCGGTCCTGAAGTGGTTAAACAATAGTCAAGGACAACACAAGTAAACACAAAATGCAATTTTTAAATGAAGGTGTTTATTATTAAAGGTGAAAAAAAATCCAAACCATCATGGCCCTGTGTGAAAAAGTGATTGCCCCCCTTGTTAAAACATACTATAACTGTGGTTGTCCACACCTGAGTTCAATTTCTCTAGCCACACCCAGGCCTGATTATTGCCACACCTGTTCACAATCAAGGCATCACTTAAATAGGAGCTGCTTGACACAGTAAGGTCCACCAGAAGATCCTTAAAAGCTACACATCATGCCGAGACCCAAAGAAATTCAGGAACAATTGAGAAAGAAAGTAATTGAGATCTATCAGTCTGGAAAGGGTTATAAAGCCAATTTCCAAAGCTTTGAGAATCCAGCGAACCACAGTGAGAGCCATTATCCACAAATGGCGAAGACATGGAACAGTGGTGAACCTTCCCAGGAGTGGCCGGCCGCCCAAAATTACCCCAAGAGCGCAGCGACGACTCATCCAAGAGGTCACAAAAGACCCCACAACAACGTCCAAGGAACTGCAGGCCTCACTTGCCTCAGTTAAGGTCAGCGTTCATGCCTCCACCATCAGGAAAAGACTGGGCAAAAATGGCCTGCATGGCAGAGTTCCAAGGAGAAAACCACTGCTGAGCAAAAACAACATCAAAGCTCGTCTCAATTTCTCCACAACACATCTTGATGATCCCCAAGACTTTTGGGACAACATTCTGTGGACCGATGAGACTAAAGTGGAACTCTTTGGAAGGTGTGTGTCCAAGTATATCTGGCGTAGAAGGAACACTGCATTTCATAAAAAGAACATTATAAAAACAGTAAAATATGGTGGTGGTAGTGTGATGGTCTGGGGCTGTTTTGCTGCTTCAGGACCTGGAAGACTTGCCGTGATAAAAGGAACTATGAATTCTGCTGTCTACCAAGAGATCCTGAAGGAGAATGTCCGACCATCTGTTCGTGTACTCAAGCTGAAACGAACTTGGGTTCTGCAGCAGGACAATGATCCTAAACACACCAGCAAGTCCGCCACCGAATGGCTGAAGAAAAACAAAATGAAGACTTTGGAGTGGCCTAGCCAAAGTCCTGACCTGAATCCTATTGAGATGTTGTGGTATGACCTTAAAAAGGCCGTTCATGCTCGAAAACCCTCTAATGTAACTGAATTAGGACAATTCTGCAAAGATGAGTGGGCCAAAATTCCTCCAGGACGCTGTAAAAGCCTCATTGCACGTTATCGCAAACGCTTGGTTGCAGTTGTTGCTGCTAAGGGTGGCCCAACCAGTTATTAGGTTTAGGGGGCAATCACTTTTTCACACAGGGTCATGATGGTTTGGATTTTTTTTCCCCTTTAATAATAAACACTTTTATTTACAAATTGCATTTTGTGTTTACTTGTGTTGTCCTTGACTATTGTTTAAATTGGTTTGATGTTCCGAAACACTTAAGTGTGACAAACATGCAAAGGAACAGGAAATGAGGAAGGGGGCAAACACTTTTTCACACCACTGTAACTGCCCCTGGGAGCTGTTTGCCATAATTTTGTTACCATATGTACAACAGGTAGTAAAAAATGATCTGCCCTGGGTGTCAAATACTCTATGGTATCTATTCCAGATAGCAAGGATACCTTGCCACACATTGGCAGTGTTGAATTGTAAGGCTTGTTAACTTGCTGCGCATTTTCACTGGCAAGTTGTACACTTGCAGAGCACTTGAAGCACAAGTTCTAGTTGACACTTTTCCAATTTGTGGCAAGAATGTGTGGCAAGTCTCTAGCAAGAGCAAAGTTGCAGTAGTGAGTCTACAGCAAGAGCTCTGCAAGTCTACAGCATCAAAATTCAGCCACAGTAACCCCTGTGGCGAGATGACTATTGCAAAACATAACTGAACCAGAACTTGCAGCAGACTTGCAGAATGTTTTCAAAAGTTGATCTGGAGTCATGCATTGCGAACTTACTGCAATTGTACAACAAACTTGTAAATCCAGGCATGTCTAGCAATAGCTAATCATTTTCAAACTTGCAGCATGATAGCATAGTAACTCGATGTGTAACAAACCTTGTTTTTTTTTATGTACGGTTTGGTTTAAATCAAGTTTTAAGGAGTGCAGGAACATCCTGAAAGCCTGTTTAAGATTCAACTTGATCTCCCCTGAACCAATATCATAAAGATTTGCATGCTTACAACATAAAAATAAATCAAACTGAATAATGGGCTTTTTACTGAGAGAGGCAGGTCAAGGATGTGTGTACCTCAAAGATTTTTAGCCTTGCTACCTATTTTGTTTTGGACAATACAATTGAAATGAAACAATAAAATGTCTTCATATAGGAACACAAAGCCAGAGATATACAGAATATACAGAAGCACAAGGAGGTATAACACCACTGAATAATGTACTCTGTCCTGCTGCAAACATTCTACAGGCTGACCCACAATAAAAACTAAAGCAATACTTATGCTATATCAAATAACTAATCCAGGTATGAATGATACTTTTGAGAAATTATGTTAGTTGTATGTTCACATTGAAAGGCTGTTCTGACCTAGAGCTCATATTAGAACTGATGACATTAGCTTGGACTCCATGATCCATAACCCATTTAATAGGCTTTATATGCTACATGTTCACCAAATTGGCTTCTTCTTCTCTCAGTAAGTAAAAACAGCAATATAACACTCAAAGTGTATTTAATTACAGCAATATAATGGCACTTTGCTTGAACCTGATTCATTTCAGAACCACTCATGTTTTCCTGTGAAAATACTTGTAAATTTGCCACTTTATAATTACGTTGTACTTAGAAAGAATACCCATAGCTACTTTCATAATAATGTTAATCATTTAGCTTGTAATATGAAAATTTAACAATATTGCCTATTAGGGTGTTAGCTATGAGAAGGAAGTTCAGTTCTTAATATTTAGCCTTATAGTCTAACCCATGCAACCATCAAATAGATGCACAGACACAACTAGATTTAAAGGATTTAAAGACTTCAAAGTGTTAAGCACCAGGGATTATTCATGCAATAAAGAAATCTTTATGCTTTCAGTTTTACAGTTTTTTTTTCTTTTTATGCTATTATTTTTAACAAAACTTTAGTTTGTGACATTAAGGGTTAGAATTAGGTGTGCAACGAATCAAAAAACTCACGGATCGGATCGTTCCTCGGATCACAGTCAAGGATCGGATAATTTTTCGGATCAGCAAATAATAATTGAATTTGCAAAAACCTGTGAAAATTCCACCACCATATAGTCCCCATTGTAATATCCACAATCTCCCCCACTGTAATATTGGCTGAGTATGGCTGGGAACGGCTGAGCATGGCTGAGTATTACAGAGTATGGCTGGGTATGGTAGAGTATTGGCTGGGTATGGCAGAGTATTGGCAGGGTATTGCTAGGTATTGGCAGGGCATGGCAGAGTATTGGCAGGGTATGGCAGAGTATTGCAGAGTATTGGCAGGGTACTGCAGAGTATTGGCAGGGCATGGAGGGATGGCTGTCACAGAGCAGCAGCTCCACTGCACAGATCAGTACAGAGAGGGGAGAGAGGAACCGGCGTCACATGACAAAGCGCTCACATTGTAAATGGCCTGGGTGTAGAAAGATGGCCGCCGCTTTGGAGCTAGGCCGAAGCCGTGGCCTATCCTAAGGCCAAAACCGTGGATCGCGGCGTGTGCCGATCCGAGTGGGGTGACCCGCTTGGATCACGGATCGGTGACAATCCGTTGCACCCCTAGTTAGAATATTTTGTCCTCAAGCTGTAAGAGCTGACGTGTATTACAACTTAAAAAGTACAAAGGATTTATGCACCCAAATATTATACATCCTCTTCCACGCAAGCTAGAATTTAAATGCCCACCCCCACCCTCTACTCTACACACATACACACACACTCATAACTCCCACATAGCTTTCTGTATTGGAAGTTATTGAATGAACTATATAGTAATGCAAATTTCGTATCGGTGTATTGTACTTTCAGTGTCAACATGGACGGTAGGCAGACTGAAGCGAGACTTATGCTGTCCCTGGAGGGCACTGTCTGAGTCAAGATTTTTAACTTGCCTTATGCTTGGAATAACTAAGAGATCACCCTGAGAACTTCATCTGTAAATAAATAAATCTTTATTCTTAAGTTATTCAATCAAAACTCCACTTTTTGGTGACACATGTTTATATAGCCCTTTCTTAATTTATAGTTGCTGAGTGGAGATGCAAAGCATACAGTGCATCTGGAAAGAATTCAAAGCACTTCACTTTTTCCACATTTTATTAAGTTACAGCCTTATTCCAAAATGGATTAAATTATTTATTTTCCTCAAAATTCTACAAACAATACCCCATAATGACAACATGAATGAAGTTTGTTTGAAATCTTTGCAAGTTTATTAAAAATAAAATATGAAAAAAATCACATGTACATAAGTATTCACAGCCTTTGCCATGACACAAAAAAATTTGCTCAGGTGCATTCTGTTTCCACTGATCATCCTTGAGATGTTTCTACAACTTTATTGAAGTTCCCCTGTGGTAAATTCAGTTGATTGGACATGATTTAGAAAAGCACACACCTGTCTATATAAGGTCCCACAGTTAACAGTGCATGTCAGCAAAAACCAAGCCATAAGGTTCAAGGAATTGTCTGTAGACCTTGAGGACAGGATTGTATTGAGGCACAGGTCTGGGGAAGGGAACAGCAACAATTTCTGCAGCATTGGAGGTCACAATGAGCACAGTGTCCTACATCATTCCTAAATGGAAGACATTTGGAACCACCAGGACTCTTCCTAGAGAGAGCTGTCCAGCCAAACTGAGCAATCAGGGGAGAAGGGCCTTAGTCAGGGAGGTGACCAAGAACCCAATGGTCACTCTGACAGAGCTCCAGCATTTCTCTGTGGAGAGAGGAGAACCCTCCAGAAGAAAAAACATCTCTGCAGTACTTCACCAATTAGGCCTGTATAGTAGAGTGGCCAGATGGAAGCCACTCCTCAGTAATAGGCACATGACAGCCTGCCTGGAGTTTGCCAAAGGGCATCTGAAGGACTCTCAGATCATGAGAAAAAAAATTCTCTGGTTTGATGAAACAAAGATTGAATTCTTTGGCCTGAATGGCAAGTGTAATGTCTGGGGGAAACTAGGCATCACTCATCACCTGGCATATACCATCCCCACAGTGAAGCATGGTGGTGGCAGCATCATGCTGTGGGGATGTTTTTCTTTCTTTATCATCCTAGAGATAATTGTACTAGTTTGATTCCTGAAATGTACAAGTTTTGTTTGTGATTTCCCTGTTATTTTTATCTTCCAATAAAATAAATCTTTGATATTAAAATAAAAACAATAAAAGGCTTCTGCAGTTATCCAAAAAGCTTCAAAATGGCGTCAACTGACTTTTTTTAGTTCGGTAAAACACAAAGTCTACCTCTACTGCAACATCTTCTACTGAGAAAAATCCCAACCTCCCCAGCCCTCACCGCTCTGAACATTGTCTGGTGGCTTCTCTGATTGTGAATACAATAGAGTGCCCACTTAGGTAGAGGGTATTTGAAGAGCCCCTCCTCAAATGGGTTGTACAAAGATGATAAATGTTCATGATTAAAATAATTACCATGTAGGTTAGACAATGGGTAGGCAACATTTGAGAAATGGAGAGCTACCTGGACAACTGTTAGTTTTAATTTTATATTTCAATATTTTTATTGAAAAAGATCCAGCAATAAGAAATATACCATATAATTAATAGCCTGTTCTCGGGTTGTCATTATATCAGAGACATACAGTGCCCTGAAAAAGTATTCATACCCCTTAACATTTTCTACATTTTGTCATGTTACAACCAAAAACATAATTGTATTTTATTGGGTTTTTATGTGATAGACCAACACAAAGTGGCACATAATTGTGAAGTGGAAGAAAAATGATAAATGGTTTTCATTTTTTTTTTCACAAATAAATATCTGAAAAGTGTGCCATACATTTGTATTCAGCCCCCTTTACTCTGATACCCCTAACTAAAATCTAGTGGAACCAATTGCATTCAGAAGTCCCCTAATTAGTAAATAGAGTCCACCTGTGTGTAATTTAAATTTGGTAAAAATATAACTGTTCTGTGAAGTTCTCAGAGGTTTGTTAAAGAACCTCCTTAGTGAAGAAACAGCATCATGAAGGCCAAGGAACACACCAGACAGGTCAGGCAAAAGGTTGTGGAGAAGTTTAAAGCAGGGTTAGGTTATAAAAAAATATCCAAAGCTTTGAACATCTCATGGAGCACTGTTCAATCCATCATCCGAAAATGGAAGGAGCATGGAACAACTGCAAACCTACCAAGACATGGCTATCCACCTAAACTGGGCAAGGAGAGCATTAATCAGAGAAGCAGCCAAGAGGCCCATGGTAACTTAGAAGAAAACCTGTTATGCTGCGTACACACGATCAGGCTATCCAGCGGACTTAGTCCAGCAGACAATCCGCCGGACTTTGCAGCAGAGGTCCACCGGACTTTCCGAACAAGCGGACTTGCCCACACACGACCGGAATTTTGGCGGGGGTCTGCTGGACTTTTGAAATGAACGGACTTGCCCACACATGGAGTAAAGTCTGTTCATTTTGAACGTGGCTCCAGGTAGACAGGACTAACGAAGGAAGTCAATGTCGCCGCTTCCATTGGCGAGATTGACACCTCACAAGCCCTGTCGCCTGGTATGGATTAAGGAGGGGGGCGCTCGCTCATCCCCACCCCCTTTCCTGACACGCCGGGCTGCGTGCTCGGATAAGGGTCTGGTATGGACTATGGGGGGAACCCCACGCATTTTTTTTGGTGTAGGGGTTCCCCCCATAGTCCATACTAGACCCTTATCCGAGCACGCAGCCCGGCCTGTCAGGAAAGGGGGTGGGGATGAGCGAGCGCCCCCTCTCCTGAGCCGTACCAGGCCGCATGCCCTCAACATGGGGGGTGCTTTGGGGAAGGGGGGGCCCTGAGTACCTTGTCCCTATGCTGACGAGGAGAAGGGCCTCTTCCCGACAACCCTGGCCGTTGGTTGTCAGGGTCTCTGGGCGGGGGGCTTATCAGAATCCGGCAGCCCCCTTTAATAAAGGGGCCCCCAGATTCCGTCACCCCCCCTATGTGAATGAGTATGGGGTACAATGTACCCCTACCCATTCACCTGGGGGAAAAAGTGTTAATAAAAAAACACAAGACAGGTTTTTAAAGTACTTTATTAGACAGCTCTGGGGGTCTTCTTCCGTCTTCGGGGGTCTTCTCGCCGGGCTCCTCCACTATCTTCTGCTCTTTTACCGCTCTTTTGCTAGCGGAGGAGCCCGGCTTTCTTCTTCTTCGTCGCCGCCGTCATCTGGGGGTCTTCTTCTGACTTCGGGGGTCTTGTCCTGCTATTCGCTTCTTCTTGCTGGACCTCCGCTATCTTCTTACAGCTCTTTTACTAGCGTTGGCCCGGTCTTGTCGCTGTCCCGTCGACGCCTCCCGGAGGATGCTATGAATGTGACATCATAAGGGGCGGGGTCACCATGTGACATCACCCGGTGACCCCACCCTTTATGCCTATATAAGTCGCCGCACAACGCGCCCCGGCATTGTGGCCGGGGAGAGTGTCGTGTCAACATTAGAAGGAAGAAGAAGAAGAGAAGAAGAAGGCAGCGACAAGACCGGGTGAGCTGTAAGAAGATAGCGGAGGCCCGGCAAGAAGAAGCGAAGAGCGGAACAAGACCCCCGAAGTTGGAAGAAGACCCCTGCACGGTGGCGGCGACGACGAAGAAGAAAGCCGGACTCCTCCGCTAGCAAAAGAGCGGCAAAAGAGCAGAAGATAGCGGAGGAGCCCGGCGAGAAGACCCCCAGGACTGTCTAATAAAGTACTTTAAAAACCTGTGTTGTGTTTTTTTATTAATATTCTTTTCCCCAGGTGAGTGGGTAGGGGTACATCCCGGATTCCAATAAGCCCCCTGTCTGCAGACCCCAACAACCAACGGCCAGGGTTGTCGGGAAGAGGCCCTTGTCCTCATCAACATAGGGACAAGGTGCTCTGGGGTGGGAAGGCTGCAGGGCCCTCCTTCCCCAAAGCACCCCCCATGTTGAGGGCACGGTTTGGCTCAGGAGGGGGGGCACTCACTCGTCCCCACCCCCTTTGCTGACCGGCCCGGCTGCGTGCTCGGATAAGGGTCTGGTATGGACTTTGGGGGGACCCCACGCCATTTTTTTCAGCGTAGGGCTTGCCCTTTAAATCCATACCAGATGACGGGGCTCGCGAGGTGTCAATCTCGCCGATTGAGGCGGTGACATTGACTTCCTTCACTAGTCCCGTCTACCTGGAGCCATGTTCAAAATGAACGGACTTTACTCCATGTAGGAAAGTTCGTTCATTTCAAAAGTCCGGCAGACTAGCACACAGACAGGCGGATTGTCCGCCGGGCTGCCGAGTTCGGCGGACAATTTTGAATCAAGACTTCTTTCTATGTCCGCCAGATTTTTGGGAAGAAAAAGTCCACCGGATAGTGCAATCGCGCGGCAGTTTACAAAAGACTTGAGACTGGGGCAGAGGTTCACTTTCCAGCAGGACAAGGACCCTAAACATACAGACAGAGCTACAATAGAATGGTTTAGATCAAAGCATATTCATATGTTAGAATGGCCCAGTCAAAGTCCAGACCTAATTCCAATTGAGAATCTGTGGCAAGACTTGAAAACTGCTTTTCACAGATGCTCTCCATCCAATCTGATAGAGCTTGAGCTATTTTGCAAAGAAGAATGGCCAAACACTTTACTCTCTACATGTGCAAAGCTGGTAGAGACATACCCAAAAAGACTTGCAGCTGTAATTGCAGTGAAAGGTGGTTCTACAAAGCATTGACTCAGGGGGCTTAATACAAATATCCAAATCCAAAACCTAGTCAAGAGGTAGCATTGCCACCAGATGTGATGCATTGTCCCCAACTGACCACTGCATCGAAAACAGGCGATGTGTGTGGATGCATTTAACCACCCGGGTAGGGAACAAATACAGTGTAGAAGTGTTTTATACTTAGCTCGAATTATCTTTGTATTAATGGAGACTTTAGCTAAAGCATAAGCAATATCTTGCCATTCAAATCAAAGGTAAGATTCAGATCCCTTTCCCATTGATTCATATAAGAAAGCATTGAATTCGGCTCAGTGAGGTAGGCATACACTGCAGATACTTGTCCCTTCAAAAGGCCCCTTGTTTGGCAAGATAATTTAAAGGCGTGAGTGTAAGAGGCCCAACTAATAAATTAAGTTTAGATATGACAAAGAATGCAATTTGATTATGTTGGAATATTGCACTAGCGGGCATTGTATATTTAAAATGTTATAAGGAATATAATTGGTCCCCATTAAGGTAGTCACCAATTCTTAATAATCCCTTGTTGAGCTATTATTGAAATTATCTAGGTACCAGCCCTTGTAGATTGGAAAAACCAAGCCCATCCCCTGGTTTTGAGGTATATAATGCTAGTTTGTTCATCCAAGTTTTTCTATCCCACTCCCCCCCCCCTTTTTTTAAAGAAATTAACCAGCAAGCCCCCAATAAAAACATGAGACAACATGAAGAAAACCTAGAAAACTAATGTCACTGTAAAAAAATATAAACTTAGCCTACCTTAAAAGTTAGCTTCAGTGAAAAATTCGGCATTCATTTTCATTCACAATTCTTTCATGTCTGGGGAGTAATTGGTTTACCCCCACAAGTCTTATGCTGGAGTTCATCATGAAAGTAGAAAATCTGGTACTGCAAGCTGATTTCCTTGACTATTTTCATACCTGGTTATCTACTCTGATTTCTGGCCAGTGCAGGAAGTATGTACGGCAGCATCCAGGGCTCAGTAGTAGATAGGGCAGCCTATAGAGATCAGTAGTTTGTAGGGCAGTGTACAGAGGTCAGTAGTAGGTAGGGCAGCGTACAGAAGTCAGTAGTATGTAGGGCAGTGTACAGAGGTCAGTAGTATGTAGGGCAGCGTACAGAGGTCAGTAGTAAGTAGGGAAGTGTACAGAGGTCAGTAGTATGCAGGGCAGTGTACAGAGTTCAGTAGTATGTAGGGCAGCATACAGAGGTCAGTAGTATTTAGGTCAGTAGTATGTAGAGCGGCATACAGAGGTCAGTAGCATGTAGGGCAGTGTACAGAGGTCAGTAGCATGTAGGTCAGATGTATGTAGGGTGGCGTACAGAGGTCAGTAGCATGTAGGGCAGCATACAGAGGTCAGTAGCATGTAGGGTAGTGTACAGGAGTCAGCAGCATGCTTTCCCCCGCCTCACAACTGCACATACTGTATGCAAGGGCCAGGGGCTGCTTCTGCAGCCAGGGAGTGCGTGAATGTGCGCAATGCCCCACTCTGGAACAAAGTCGGCAACAGTGGGACAGCTTCACAGTATACCCGTCACCTGTCGGCAGGTTGCTGACCCCCGGGTTAGACTATCAGTGGAGCTATGGTGGTAGCAGACTACTGGTGATGCAAACAAATACATAAAAGAAAGAAACAGGATCAGCTGCCACATACAGAAAAAAATATTACCTATAAGAAAATGTGGAATAGTCTTCCAGAGGAATTGGTTCTAGCTGACACTAGATTAAAAAAAAAAAATCTGTATGTGATTTTCCAAATACCCAAAATACAGTATAAAGATAGCCACTGGTGTTTGTAGCAGAGGGCATTAGTATCTTCTCCCTTGCTTGAGCAAAACTGGACCAACTATATGATGCCTGCTGGCCTAAGCGATTCTGTTGCCAACTGAAGAGATTGTAGGTAAAAGCAGTAATATTTTAAAAATGCTTACCTGCATTGGTTTTCCTTTCCATTTTTTTTTTTTTATTATTATTTACTTTCGCTGTGCCTTTATACTTTCTAGAAATGTTGACAATTCCAGGAACAGTCAGTTTCAGAGAACAGCCCTCTTGCCATGTCACAGCCCTCTCTTCTTCTAGAATTTTCTAATTCTCTGTTGAGGCCCGCCTCTCTACAAAACCTTTGTCGGCTGCTGACATGCATCTCATCTAAAATGGTGGAGACTGAAAGCAGTCTCTGGGGTTTTAGATATCTACACAAGGGAAGCTTTCCAGTTATATAACATGTATTAACTATTAACTGCATCTTACAGGAAGATTTTTGTTAAAATGAATGGTCTGACAACAAAGTCTCTTTATCAAATTGGCTGCTACAATAGAACCTGTGCTCACATAAAGAATTTTAAGAAAACTGTAACTTAAAAGGTGTTTTTCAAATACTACATCACTGGTCGGAATCTTCCAATGATTTCTGAAGCAAGAGAGCATACATTTGCTCTTTGTCTCCTTTGGCTTGATCGTCCATAAACCAGCTGCAACATTATTTGTATATCACTGCATGTAGGGCTTGAAACGCAATAAGGAAAATGTGTGTAAGTTGCTGATGACTGTAGGTGTTCTAAAAAGTTTATTTGTACTGCTCATGCTAGCAGAGGTTACTGTGACAGACCCACCCAGGACAGGGGCTTTTGGGGAGGACTAGGGGCAAGCCTCCTACCAAACTGATTATGGCCCATGGAGAAAGCAGATCATTCTATAATAATGGACAGCCACTTAATGAATGCTGAGAACATGGTTTGGATTACTTCTCTGAATAAGGACAATAAAGGTTCCCTTCTGGAGTGGATGGAAAGGTGTAATTGGGAACCTATTAGGAGGGAATATGGTGGCCCTCCTGCAGTCTGGGTTGGGGAGGCTCCTTCACTTGGGACAGAAATATTTATCAGCAATATCCCTTTAGAAATCTATGAAGATAAATTAATTTGACCTTTTCAGACTGCTGGAAAATTGTAGGCGTTTGTCTCATAGTAGACTGTTAGTCTGTTAGTCTGAGGTGGGGTGACATTTGTTATGTGTTTATTGTTAAGTAGGTCTTTCCCATTGTTCTATGCTTCTGTCTGTCTGATCATCTCTTGGAGATGAGATTAATCTTGTGACCACTTTAACTTATTGCCAGATTGTTGCGGGATGTTATATGTTTGTTGATTAACTTACTGTTTAATTAATTTATTGTTTTGGTGTTTGAAGTTTACATTGTCATGCTAATATCCTCAAGAGGGGAATGTCCTCCTGTTGATTATAAAGTATGTGTTTCAATAAACAGTCATTCCTTTGGAGTTTACCTCAACATCTTGTGTACAATGCTTGGGGTAAAAGGCTGGTAATAGCTCTTGGTCTACTGTAATGGTTTTGAGGGCAGGAGGCTCTGTTTGGTGGAAGGAAGCACCCAAATGGGGTGCCAAAGCAGTTCCGTCACAATTACATAAGCATTTCTGAGACCAGCAATGTGGTCATCGATTTGAATGTCAAATACACAACAGCAATGTAAACATATGTGGAGGGATGCCTGTATGGTTATAAAGCTCATAGTCATGTTGCTGTCCACCAAAAACTCTATGTAGGCAGGTTGTCTACTGTGAGTTAGCTAGCCAGCTAGGCTGCCCAATTAATGGAAAAGGAGTTAATGTTTTTTCTGCCTTCTCTGGGTTTGTTTGTGGGTTTCTTGGGGTCCAGTCTCCCATCCTGTGGATTATAAAAGGAGAAAGGTCCGGGTCTTCGACGCATGTGAACTATTGATGAAGAAGGGGGTGCTGGGACCTGTTGTGCGCTCCAGGGATGTCAACTCATCAGGACACCATAGTTATGGACACTACCACTATGAATCTTCCAATTATGGACTTTACCCTTAAGGACTCTACCTGTGCAGGTATGCAGGGCTATAGGGAAAGGACATTTTGCTCTATTGTAACTGGTATGCATAACTGTTATATTAAGTTTACAGTAAAATTGTTTCAACTACTTTGAGCCTGGTCTGAAGTTATTCATAGGGGTGCATTATGGGTTCTGGCATATTCAAAAGAACCTGGGTCTGTAAAAGCACTATGGGGTATGAAAAACTCCACTATGAAAAGTTAACTTGGCAAGTACAAGGAAGATTAGGTAATTTCCATGGGTAATCAAAAAGTACAACAACAACTACAGCAACCATTTTGGTGCGACACCTGGTTAGGTGACAGGTCCTCCGGTAGCGAGGGGGTCGGTGCTCAAGCTCCCTCCTTAGCTGTCCGTCTCCTTTGGCCACAGGGAGCAGACTAGCATTATGGAGATGCAAGGCCTGATCATGAGATATGGAAAAGAGAGAGTTAATGAGCATGCATGAGACCAGCTAGGTGATATAATTAACATGTTTTGCACTGAGATTTTTGTGGCCACCTTGAGGTATTGTCACTGCACTCCAATGTCAAATCTAATTATCTTGAAGTATTCTAATTTCTCTAGTCTACAAAAGCATCTCTTGTAATGCTTTATTGGCCACCTGTACACATGGACACCAAGTGATGAAAAGATAAAGAGACGTTTGACTGTAATCCTTCTTGACAGTTTTGGTTAGGATAATTTGACAAAGTTACACAGACCCTAGAGAGCACAAGTGATAACTTCCATCTGACTTTACCATGCGACTCAAAGATTAAGAATGCATGTCGCAAGATTATTTAACACACATCTGTCAAAGCTGAAAATGTTTTGCAGCTCTCTATGGGCAGTTTAATGCACAGCAGAGGAATCCTCAGGAGTACACTTCAGTGAAACCCTTGCATAATGCAAGAGGTCTACACACTCCATTGATGGATTCTTCTCTTATTAAGAATGTCAGCTTGCATCTCCATTTTTCTAAATGAATTGCGCACTCACGCCTTCTTAAAACGAAGCATGTTTGCCATTTCAGGATTCTTGTTTGTTTGTATTGATTGGGATCAATTTAGAAAATTATTTGTAAGGGATATAAAGATCAAACCTTGTATGTAATCTACAAACATAATATATGCTAATCAACAAGAAGATGCAACTGTAAAAATAAATAAGGGTATATGAAAACCTTAAGACCACTTTCACACTGGAGGTATTTTTCAGGTGTTTTAGCACTAGAAATAGCACCCGTAAAGCATCTGAAAAACACCTCTCATGCCACCCCAATGTGAAAACCCGAGTGCTTTCACACTGGGGCGATGTGCTTGCAGGACGTTCGAAAAAGTCCTGCAAGCAGCAACTTTGGGGCGATGAAGGATCCATTGAAATGAATGGGAATTTAAATGATTGGGCAGCACTTTTCAGGTGCTTTTAACCCTTGATTTTGCCGCTAGCGGGGCAAAAAGCGCCACTAAGACGCCGCTAAAATGACAGTAATGTGCTGCTAAAACTAGCAGTGCTTTACCGCTAATGCGGCCTGCTGTCAGTGTGAAAGGGGTCTTACAGTGAACTTCTCTTATGTCCCCCTTTAGGTCTGTTTATTATATCATTGATAGTGTATTAAAATCATAAAGAGAGAGCACACTGGCCTTGTTCATCACTTTTAGCACCACTTTAAAATCCAAGAGGATGCTCACAAAAATGTTAAAACTATAGATAGGTAATCCTCTATCACATTCTATAGACTGGAGCTCTGAGGAAGAGGGCTTATCCCTCAAAATGCATCTGCTAATGTATCCAAAATCAACATAAGCCAATCTCCTGCACTGTGTGTGCCTCTATGCGACTGTAAGCTCTTCGCTTTAACACTTGGTGATGGGTAATGCACTTCTCACCATGTTCAACATTCAGAATGTTGAATCCAAAACACTAGGACATGAAACGAAACAGAAGGCATGTGGACCTAGCACATTATCCTCAAACAAAGGTTTTTATTTGAATTAAACAGTGATTATCATACTCACATAGACATGGTAAAAGCATATCTTAACAGGTCCTCCACATGAGTCCATGTAATCGTCCATACCACATGGGACTACTTCTTAGGAGGCATTAGCTGACCTAACACATTTTGAGAATATTCCTCTTCCTCAGAGGCTTTGAGAAGAGGAATTTTCTCGAAACACGTTAGCAGGCTAATGCTTCCACAGAGGTAGTCCCATGTGGTGTGGACAATTATGTTTGTGAGTATGATAATTACTCTTTTATTCAAATAAATACCTTTGTTTGAGGATAATGCTCTAGGTCAGTGATGGCAAACTTTGGCACCCCAGATGTTTTGGAACTACATTTCCCATGTTGCTCAACCACACTGCAGAGTGCTTGAGCACCATGGGAAATGTAGTTCCAAAACATCTGGAGTGCCAAGGTTCACCATCACTGCTCTAGGTTCATGCGCCTTCTGTTTCTTTTCATCTGCTAATGTATACCTGCATGCTGCATGTTACCAAATAAGTATTTTATTGATTATTTTGAGGATGGAGATGTGACTCTGAGGAAGTCCTTTTCATAGCATATGATGGAGGATTTCATGCCTGCAATCTTTGCATTTTTGTTGACATTGTGAGTTTCTTAGCAGATTTTACAAATAAAGTGGTGCTATAAATGATGCACAAGGCTGATGCACTGTCCCTGTTTTTGATTTTAGTACAGTTTAAAGATTTCCTGGATCTGAGAGGAGCTCACGCTAATCGGATTACTGAATGAGAAGAGTTTCCAATTTTGTGCTTTGTGCTTTGTGTTTACATTACAACCCCCTTTAAGATTACATTCACCCCATTTACATCACACCCACCTCATTTACATCACAGTGCCCCGACTCCATTACAGCACCCACCTTTTCATAGCAGTGCCCTTCTTCACATTTCAGCCTCCCTTTACTTCACAGCACCCCCTTTACATTACAGCCTCCCCCTTTACATCACGGCACCCTCCTTTAAATCACAGTCCCTTCCTTTACATTACAGACCCCCATTTATATCAGTTTCCTCAGTCCCCCCCCCCTTTACATCACACCCCTTACCAGTCCTACATTACATAGTAGGACAGAGGGTGGGAGGAGCAACAGGTCTGGATGGAGTGTGGGAGCTTTCCACCTTTTCCCATTAACAAGTGGGTGATTGGCTGCTAGGACCATCCTGCACAATAACAACCAGTCACATGCTTGTTCACTTGAAAAGTTGGGCAGCTTCCGCCCTCTATCCAGACCTGTTGTACCTCCTGCCCTGCTGTGAAGATGACAACAGTTACAAAGCAGCAACAGCAGTGGCAATGCAGAGACAGCAGTGGTGGCAAGGGAGAAGACACACAGGCTGGACCAGACTACGGTTTGCCATTTAGTGATGCCTGCTGTATGAGTTAGAAAACATTTCCCCCCAATGTTATAGTGAAGAGGAGAGATGGCATTTTCTGCAGTCCTGTCCTAAAGTAACAAAGCCACTCTCTTAGATATAGTATGACGAGTGAGCATTGTCACCCTAGTACAGTGATGGTGAACCTTGGCACCCCATGATGCTCAACTACACTGCAGAGTGCATGAGCATCATCAAATTTAGTTCCAAAACATCTGGGGTGCCAAGGTTCCCCATTGCACTGCCCTAGGACATTGTTACTAGCAGAATCATCAGATTAAAATAAAAAAAAAGAAGCCTTAAAAAAAGCCTGCAATATATTATATTTTTGCTCTTGGGTTTAGATGCACTTTAAGCATGGTATGCACATGTGTGACATTACAAATTATGAGGCCTGTTCCCTAAAGCCCAACTCCAGGCAAAGTTTTTCCTTGCAATAGGGCTGTGCCCACACTGCAAGGGTTAAGTGCTCATTTTGTCCAGGGGAGAGGAGAAAGCCTTATACTTAACGGATCCTCTGCTCCACCGGCAATTGGCGCTCCCCCATGATGATCCAGCGCTGGACTGTTCCTGGCGACCTTACATCCAGAGCAGGTCTATGGAGCCTGGGGTTGATGATGTCAGGAACAGTCCACAGCTCAAGAAGATCACTAGAGTGCAGGGGTGCAAGAGCTGCAGGGACAAGTCTTGTGCGGGGAGGATGGGAGAATTAGGTAAATATATCTCCTTTCATCTCTCTCCTACACATAAATGAGCAATTAGTCCCACTGCAACAGAAACGTTTTTTTTTTGCCCAGAGTTCAGCTTTAACTAAAGATGAACAATTATACATGTCTTTAATTCTATGCCAAAGCTGATAGGATGGCCTCCAGACTGAGGACACTACTTCAGCATTGTCCCAAATATGTAATTTATTCTCTGATCAACTTCCTCTTTCAAGCCTTCCAATATTGGGAGCTTGCAGATGCATCAACACAGTGTTAATACAGAATACAGAATACTTTATTATTCCCAAAGGAAAATTGGGAAATTATTAAGACACAGACACATTTAACAAAGACAATACAAGATCACAACAATAAACTGAACAAGATACAAAAACACAACACAATTACCAATAACAGCCATTAGCAGCAAATAAAAAATAACATTTTAAAGGCCATAGACTGATACGCTCCACTTTGTTCATTACCCAATCAAGGGGGTTCTTGGTGTTCCTGATTTATATGTTTACTATAGGGCAGCGCAATTAACCACTTGCTGACCAGCCACTGTCATTATACAGTGGCAGGTTGGCAGGATCCCGTGAACAACCGTAGCTGTACATGGGCTCCTTTAAGCGGGATAGCAGTTGCGGGGGTGCCAATGCTCGTGACCTGCCACTCGCGATGATGGGCATGAGAGGCAGAACAGGGGCGTGTGTGTGTAAGCACACAAGTGCCTGTTCTGTGAGGAGAGAAGATACAGATCGTGAGTTCCTAATAGCTAGGAACCATGATCTGTCATCTCCTATAGTCAGTCCCATCCCCCTACAGTTAGAACAAACACTAGGGAACAAAGTTAACCTCTTGATCGCCCCCTAGTGTTAACCTCTTCCCTGCCAGTGACATTTATACAGTAATCAGTGCATTTTTATAGCACTGATCGCTGTATAAGTCTCAAAAATGTGTCAGAAGTTTCCGATGTGTACGCCATAATGTTGTAGACCCGATAAAAATCGCAGATCGCCGCCATTACTAGTAAAAATAATAATAATAAAAATGCCATAAATGTATCCCCTATGTTGCAGACACTATAACTTTTGTGCAAACCAATCAATATACGCTTATTGGGATTTTCATTACCAAAAATATGTAGAAAAATACATATCGGCCTAAACTAAGAAAAAAAATAGCTTTTTTTAAAAAAAAAATGGGCATATTTATTATAGCAAAAAGTACAAAATATTGTGTTTTTTTCAAAATTATTGCTCTTTTTTTGTTTATAGCGCAAAAAATAAAAACAGAGATGATCAATTACCATCAAAAGAAAGCTCTATTTGTGGGAAAAAATAGGACGTCAGTTTTGTTTGGGTACAGTGTCGCACAACCCTGCAATTGTCAGTTAAAGCAACGCAGTACCGTATCACAAAAATGGCCTGGTCATTGAGCAGCCAAATCTTCCGGGGCTGAAGTGGTTAATGCAACTGTCGGTCATTTATTCTCGCCACAAGAGGCCAGACTGGGTTCAAATGGAGTGTCAGGCTATTTCGTCCTTCACAATTGATTTCCTTTTATGGCGACCCCTTAAAGAGAGGACCTTAATATTATCACCCACACTATCCCATTTCTTTGGTCTATGGGATTGTTTGTGTTCTAGCCTTTTGCTGACCTCCACATTTACCCCTCTTGCTCATATATTTCATAACCCTGATTCTCGTCCCAGTATAGACATTGGGGCAGTCAAGTGGTGGACAGATAAGGGTCTATATCATATTGGTCACTTTTTTACTCATCGCAGCCCCCTTTACTAATTTCTTTGTTCCTTGGTTCTGGAGATGTCTCAAACGGAATGGTTCTGTTTTTATCAAATAGCCCATTTTTTAGGTCCAATATGGCCCTCTGGGGATGCCCCTGCCCTAACAACATATGGCCAATGGTGCACTAAAGATATGGGTTCTCAAGGGGGTATTTCTATGTTATACAAGTCACTACTCTCTCCACCGCAGAAACAACCATACATGCTAGCCTGGGAGAGGGACCTTGACTGTGCTGAGGACTTGGAGTCTCCATTGAGCAACAACCCAATCTAGCAATACTTAATGACCTACCATCTGGGAGGCCACATCCACTGAAATGCCTAATTTTCTTCATACTGCTAGTAGCCAAGATTATTATAGCAGGAGCATGGAAGACATCTCAGTATCCTTTAGACGACGGGAACATAAAATCTCTTGGATTATGGTTCATGAAAAGATCGCAGTAATTATTAACGATCCAAGTAAGTTGTTTGACCAGACTTAGGCGACCTATGTACATGTTCCCTTATCCATGATGCCTGGTACGGTACAAACACAGGACCCATCACCTTTTACACCAACTTTATTTCTAACCCAGGTCTCCTTGTGTCTTCTGCTCATTTTTCCAGATTTTCTTCTTCTTTCTTTCTTCTCTTTTTTCTCTTTTTGGACCACTTGTTGTCCCTCTCTAATATCCATCATCTTATCTTTGTTCATGTGGCATTGATAGTGACTTATGGTATTTTGCACAGATCAGGAGTGCCTTACGAATACCTTGTTGTGTAGCATGCTCTGTAGCAATACCAAGGGCTTTATATACATTCTCATGCCTTTCGGGGGTTTTGGTTATTGGTTCTTGATATTGACTTCAGGTCAGCTATTTTTTGTTTGTAATTTTGCAACTACAACCTTGTGTTATGGATTTATGTTACATGTGTTGTTTTCAACAATGTGATATTGTTGACGTGTTACTGTTTTTCTATGCTGAGATAAATAAATAAAAAAATTGAACTTAAAAACATAAATTTTCAGTGATTTTAGTGTTAAGCGGTAATAACAAAATATATATATATATCTGAGTTACCCCAGTTCTTTATTTATATAACGCCATGCGTATAGTGCTTTATGTCTGTATATGACCTTAGCAGGTCATATGAACCTTTAAGGGTGTGACTAGGGCTCAAGATGGCAGCATTTTCAATATGAAGCTAAGATCAAAACCTCAGGGACATGACCTCAAACTAGCAGGAGTAAAGTTAAAAACTAATCTTAGAAAGTATTATTTTACCAGAAGAATAGTTGATGTTTGGAATAGACTTCCAGCAGAGCAAGTGAGACAGTCATCAGTAAGTGGATTCAAACATGCTTGGGACAAACACAAATCTATATTCAGACAAAAAGTAAAAAAAAAAAAAATGATATATATATATATATATATATATATATATATATATATATATATATATATATATATATATATATATAAATATATATATATATATATGCAATGGACCACTTGGTCTTTTTCTGCTGTCACTCTTGTCACTCTTCCATGCTTCTATGTTGACAAATATAGTAGAAGGAAATTTCCAATGGTTTGGCTGCTGGTCTAAGCACAAACCCACACAGTAACCTTATGATGAATATAGCTCTGTAATCAGTAAAATGGTTAATTCACAAAAATGTTTTGAAAAAGTTTTCTGAAACCGTATTGTGTTAAGTAACAATATAAATCATTTTTTACTGTTCTTTTTTAACAGAAAAACTTCATGTATGATAAGATCCGCTGCCTTACTTTTCAGACACATCTCTTCCATTTAAAGTGTGTAATTCTGTTCATCAGCAAGTATTTGCCAGTAAAGAGAAGTCAATAAAATGCTCTGAAACTGACATATCCCATTATTATTCCATCAAAAAACCTCTGCACTAATTAGTCCTGTTTGCTCGGCATAACCACTAAAATGGCTGGCTAATGCTCTTTCAAATGAGCAAAAGTAATCCTGAAGATTAACGTTATCTGACAAAAGCTCCACTTATTTTACTGTCTGAATTTTATGGTGCAATGTTTTAAATTATTGATGTATAACAGAAAAGTAATGTTTTTGTTTTTTGATCAGGGTGTGTTCAACAACTTAGGTCCTGTATACAGGAGCATTGGTATTCAGTGCTTGTGTGTACAGAGGCCCATGTGCTGCACATAGATGGAAGAAGACACATACTGCAGAGGGTTTCACATACAATACAATAGATCCATATATAATAGTGACAAATGCTGCGTACACTCGACCGGACTTTCCGGCAGACTAGGTCCAACGGAATCAGTCCATTGGACAATCCGATCGTGTGTGGGCTAATCTGATCGTTTTTCACATAAAAAATCAGATGGACCTAGAAATAGAACATGTTTCAAATCTGTCCAACGGACTCAATTCCTATCGATAAAACCGTTCATCTGTATGCTGGTCTGACGGACCAAATACGAAGCTAGGGAAGCTATTGGCTACTGGCTATTGAACTTCCTTTTTTAGTCCCGTCTTACGTCATCACGTTCAAAACAAATAGACTTTCGAAAGGACTTAGTCCGTTCCTGTGTGGCCAAGTCCATTCGTTCGGAAGGTCAGTCGGAACTCCGCGGAAAGGAAGACCATCGGACCTAGTCTGCTGGAAAGTCCGGTCACGTATATTATTCATCGAAAAGATTGTTTATTTGTAAAACTACATTACTATATTTGAGATAATATATAATATATTAAAAGTTCCAGGTACAGGAAATGCTTATTGTGTACAGTATGCTTAGTTAATGTGTATTTAAACCCAAGAACCAAACTTTAAAGATATTCTCCAGCTCTACCATCAGCCTTGCACAGTCATACATGTTTTTCTCCCATACTGAAATTGCTTCCTCTGATATTGAGCATTAGAAATTGCAGCAAGTCAGATAGAACCCGCCTCATTTCCTGGCTGGAAGACATCCAGTATCATCTAGTCTTTGCCTCCACAGCTTTACAAGCATGCAATGCATAGCACCCTCTAGAGTGATACTAGTGTCAGAGAAGGTAAAACATATTCTGACTCATGTTTAAAACCTATGAGGCATAATCTGGGTCAGGGTTATTAGAGTTCAGGCTGGATGGCTCATGCAGACTGCACTATGGTGCCTCCCCCTGGTTCTGGAAAGTTGAAGAACATACTGGGAGCTGGAGGGCGGGGGTTAGGAGGGTTGTTCTGCATATTTTGTGGAACTTAGCCAAACCCCAGGTGGTGGGCCTGGCAGGGGACTAAGTGACCCCTTAAATATGATTGAGTCATGCCAACAGGGGAGTCAGGTTGAATATGGCGATGAAGTGCTCAGGGAACTGTCGATGGCCCTTGAGACGAACCCCCTAGTCTGGGAGGGTGCTCTGCCTTGGGCCGGGGCTCAGGTGCTGGCCTGGGATGATCCTGACAACATAAGAAGCTTGGAAGGAGTCTTCCCTGAGAGGCAGCAAGAGCAAGGACTACAGTGCAAGTACTACAGCATGGTACAGGGACTTACAAGGGGAAAGTGTGCCACAGATCAGGTCAGGTCTCAGAGTAGGTCTCTCTGGTGAATAGGCAGCCAGGCGGGCTGGTGGAGAAGCAGCCAGATGGGCTAACATTTCCTGTAGTGGTAAAGCTGGGACCAGTGATAACTGGGGAGTTGGAGGTACTCCAGAATGCAGTTCACAACACATTGTGCTTCTGTGTTCCTAGCCTGTAAGGGGCTTGTGCTGATCTAACAGAGACTGTTAGCTACTAAAATATGAATCAATTAGAGAAGTACAGACCAAGTAGGAAAAATCAATTGGAGTTTTACAGACTAAAGGAGAAGAATCAATTGGAGCTATTAAAATGACTTAAAGGAGAAGTATGGCCAAACCTTTTTTGGTCCTACTTCTTCTATGGATCACAGGAGTGCAGTTCATTTAGCCGGCTGTCAGCTGATGTCTTCAGCCGGTCCAGCCTTGGGAAATATCCGACTTTACAGTAGGGATCCAACCAGATGCCTGGACCAGCAGCTGTCTCAGCCTCTCAGCTGGGCCTAAGACTGAGCCAACTGCTCCCTCTCCTTTCCAGCCCAGTGCTCAGGTGAGCACTGGAAGGGCAGCGACTGACAGCCACGGCTCTCTGCTCAGAGCGGAGGGAAGAATTGAGAGATTAGTGGTGTTTAATTGCTCAGTTCTCATTTCAGAGGTGGCAGGGGACAGATGCAGCATCAGATCGTTTTTTTTTTTACCTACTCCATACTTCTCTTTTAACTGCTTAAAGCCCATTATATTACATCAGGCCCCCTCCTCCATACCTAAACATGGCCATTGGCTCCTGCTGCTGTTGTAAGGAGCGTGGGGCAGGCCGAGCCCTGCTCTGTGGGTCTCATAGACCCACAGAGGTGGCTTGGGAGTGAGCATGCACTCACCAGAGGCCAGGAGCACTGGCAGGGGATCCAAGAAGAGGAGGATCAGGGCTGCTCTGTGCAAAACCATTAAGTATGACATGTTTGTTATTTAAAAAAAAAAATCTTTACAAACACTCTGAAGTATAAAAATAAATCATGAAGAGAAAAGTATATGCTTACCTTATACCCAGCTTCTGCAATGGTTGGGGTCACATGATATCTTTCCAAGGCAATTCTGATCTGATTGGTAGTTGTAATAAACTTCTTAGCACTGACTTTTTACATTAAACTTTATATATAAGACAGAAACATAAAAAAAACATGCAGTAGGTATGGTTTAGAATAGCCATACTGCATCCAAAGCAGTTGTTTTCCTATTACTAACCAAAGGGAGAGGGGTGGACTGATGTATTAAAGAAATGCCTGAATTTAAAACTGAAGTTCTGTGCAAGTAGGCTATGCTACCTGTATGAAATTCAGTTTTGATGGAAATATACCTTTAATTCTTAGAGCAGTCTACAGTGCTTTCATAGTTACATAGCCAACATTAAAAGTCTTATGTCCATCATGTTCAATCTTCTAAAAAATGAACAATAACCAAAATAGGATGCCAAGAGTTAAAAACGATTTCAAGAGCTAATGAACAAATAAATCAAACCAACCAGACTTGATTCAATTTTGAATCCATCATATTTGACTCCTGCAGGAGACACCATCTGTATAATCACTCTGTCACCTTGTGTTAATGGCAGCCTCAAAGCTCCTCTGATGCTTTACTTAATAATACAATATTCCATGACGTCAAGCAAGGCTGGACATATGAGCTGATTTGTCTCCATGATATTAATGACTGAATCTGATCTGGACTTAAAACTTTATATTGTGTTCCGTTCAATCCACCATCCTGAACAAAGCTTGCAGTTTTGTGCACAGGAACACATAGTCATTCCAGGCAGCAAGTATGTCTCTGTTTCTTCTGTATTCTTCTACATAAATAGAATGTATCATCTATAAAAGGGCAGTGTCTTCTATGAGTGTGACCTTTACCAAATGGAAGTCTATAGCTGAGCTATCATAGTAACAGCCAGGCTAGCCTTTATTTTTATCCTCTCATTATAGTTGTATCTAAACTGGAAATGCAATACATACACATTGGATAGTGTTGCTTCTCCATGTTTAATGAGAAACAAACCATCATGTATTCAGTTATTACCTTGTGGATATTGTTTAAAAATTCTGAACAATATTATTCTATACACCCTACAGTGTTGGTGCTCATGTGATTTAGAGCAAACGTCAATCTTTCTAAAGCTTAATCCATCCACATGTTACAATATGGTTGTACAACATTGTTGGGAGGGCTCCCTAGCTTTGGGTCGTTTAGCTAATTATGGGACCTACAGAGAGTCCTTTTGCACAGAAACTTTGCAAAGATGAGTTAAAGCCTCACAGCCTACTTGTTTCTAGTACAGCCACTTATAGATTCTCTTTAAATACTCTAAAGGCGTAAACACACGATCAGAAAATTGTACATTAAAATACTGATTGTACAATATTCTGATTGTTAGTTTACAGCTTTCGATAGCCGAAGAAACAAACAGGAACATTTTTCTTGTACAATACCAGATCGTATGATTTTCATCAGTTCAGCTTTCGTCCGAATATACAATCCAAATATATTACGTCACTTCCAAATATATATTCTGTCATATGAGAATGTTTGTACTTTCATAACCTATTTGTTTTCAATATGGAGACTAGCAATAAAAAAAAGGACGATCATTCATTCGATAATCTCATTGAATGTACTAGACTTTAGCCTAAAAAGGACTTTAATATGGAGGTGTCATTTACTACAATGGTCCAGATTCAATTAACAAATGGTCATGTCCATAGATGGGGCCAAAGAGACACAAGTGCCCAGTCATTTTGGCTGGTGCACCGGACAACCTACCTGGTCACCACTGTGAGTTACCCTTGTATCAGATCACTAATGCTTCTATCTTGAAAGTGTTTTCTAACTGTTTTCTCTCAGGTATTGACTGGGCTTGAGTGTAAGTGAAACATCTCCACGATGGTAGGGCTTTACTGATTTGCCTGTCTGCCAACAGCCTTAAAGCAATTGTATTTGCTCTGTCTGCAGTTCATTACACTCAGTGTTACATGGAGGGAAGGTAGCTTTCCCTAAGTTTTCTACTGTGCAGAATTCCTTCTTACTGTAAAAAGATGTCTCAAAGCTTTACATCTACATTCTCCTTAACTAATACAGTACTGTTCAAAATCTATAATAATGTGTCTCAAACACATGGATAGGGTTCACTAAGACAGAAAAACTCAGTTCACAACTTGTCCCATCCATGAGTAGTGATAGAGATGGTGGATGCCCTGTGCTCATAGGTCCAAAAATCATGCACTCGGTTCCTCCCAGGCAATAGTGCCCCAATGAGATCCTTACTTTCCTTCATCTTGTCCACTGTTTGTTTTTCCCTAATTCCTCTCTTTCTCCACCCTCAGGTGGAATTTAAACTCTCAGAGTGGCAACCCTCTCTTTCATCCTCCTTTAGATTTATTAAATAACTCTGTAGTGGAAGGGCTTTCTCAACTGAATTAATTTGTTAGGTAGGCATTCTTAAGGTACCAGCTGGTCCAGAAATGAAATAGATTGACCACAAGGTTGGCAAGCTAGCCCCTGTGGCCCTATTACATAAATCATGCCAGGTACATGTTCTCCTCCCTGAAGGTCACAAGGCCATTTATGATTTTGGCAGTCAAGAGCAAGTCAGCAGCAAACATTTTTTATGTTGAACTTGGTATAGTGCATGAATTAGCTATGTCTTTAATAAGGGCAGAGTTGATGGTATAAATTCATAATGCATAGTTAACCACAGTGGTGTAAGTGATTTCTGAAGTCCCAAGGAATCCTTAATTTATGAATAAATCCATTATTTTTGGAACTACAAGGAAGTGATGATAAGCATGGCTGTTTAGGAAGGCAGAGTTGTATTATATAGAAATGAATGTCATGTTTTTGATTAATTTTCTACTACCTTTTATAGTTCTTCAATTTATTGCTGCCACTGTGCCATAGCAGTCATGCTCTACATCTTACCCTAACAAGAGCTAACAAGAGAGATACCTGTATCCATGTTCTTGTCGTAAGGCTTTATCTGCAGCAATTTTTCAAACATGGAATATATATATATATATATATATTTTTTTTTTTCCTTATAGTTTTTTGATTGCCTTGGTAAGTACTTTTTTTTTTTTTTTGCAGGTAATACTATATTTTATCGGCAAAAGAAAAATCTCTACATATTTTTGTGCACACAACAACAGCGAAATAAAAAGCTTGACAAGGAAGGCATGGCTATAATAAAAAAAAAAATAGAGAAATCCTTCCTGAATTTAGCTAGTAGAACTATTGATGACCACTCTGCCCTATTGATTAGTGTGCTCTTTGATAGTGATGATTATGATGGTGATAAGGTCACAGTTATTGGAAACTTGTTGGAGAGTGACGTAAGGCTATAAATGTTGACCAAGTGGTATAAACCATTAAAAGCATTATGGGCTTTGTATAAGAACTCACTACAGTCATAAATAACAACAGAACTCATCACAAGATTATGTTATACGCAACGCTCATTAATTTAACATGAGGTGAATGATGAAAGTAATTTAATTTTTTTATTGTAGACATACAGTATATTATGTTCCTGATTTACAATGAATATAACATACATCCAAATCTTTTAGGCATAAAATATGTATCTCACCCTATAAATATCAACTGAAAAGTATAGTGTAGTGCTGCCATAGTGTACCGTGGTGACATCACTTCCGATTGCGACCAGAAGTCTGCCATCTTGGTACACCCAATCGATTCCCATCTACTGCTAATGGGTTTTGGAGCCCTTTTTATTTGTGAGCAACATTTTAATTTACCTAATTTTAATAATAAAGAAATGAGTGCACTATGGGAAGCTTTCTCTTGTTCCTTATGTGCTGAGCTGCAGAGATATTGAAGGGTACTTACATGGCTTACCAGTGGGACATGCCTTACCTGGGATTATGGATACTGATCTGATTGAGCGTTTAATTACCTTTTGTTCAGAGGTCAGATATGAAGTTGAGCATGCACGCCTGAAGTTCTAATATTTGCTGGGATTTTCACTTTTTTTTTTAAGTGATTATATTTCAGAGATTTTTTTATTTGTGTTATTTTGATTACCTTGAGGGGTTTACCGGGGAATCTTATTTTTTATGTATATATTTTTTGTTATTCACTTATATGAACGTACACATGTGATCACCATTTATTAACTTTGTGTATATATATATATATATATATATATATATATATATATATATATATATATACTTATTTTGGACTTTGGATTGCAATATATGAGGGTTAGATTGGCTGGCGGGTGTTTACTTATTTTTTTAAATTTTTTTTTACAGTATTGCAGTTTTTTCACATCTGAATTGGTTGGTTGAACTAGATGGACTTGTGTCTTTTTTCAACCTGACTAACTATGTAACTATGAATTACATGATTGGTTTTATTTATTTCATTCAAGGTGTGTGAGAAATCTGTAAGATTGTATATTGAAGTTGGGCACACTGTGTCATTTATTTTATGAAGCAGTGCTACTTTTCACTTGATTGTTGTTGGAACACACTGATGTGTTAGCAGCAGCTTCCAATAGATATGATATATTTTATGCAGCATATGATAATTTGTTCTTTTCCTTGCCCTATAAATAGACAATTTCTTCAAACATTTAAAATAAGACACTTTCTGGGCTCTACTTAGCATAATGTCAATGTGTCAGTACCTAGGGCACCAAGTCTCAAGCTTAAAGATCACCTTACATGGTCCAATATGAATACACAATCTTTGTACAACTTTAGGTTTACTAAAACAATTTTTGATTGATTCCATCAATCTGTATTCAATCAAGCAGGCTCTTGCACTACATAGGTGTTACCAGTTCTAACAGGGATTGTACATTCAGATTGTAACCTGGTGAGCTTTATAGACTGTGATCTTATTTTGTTTCCGGCTTCTGTTTGAACATTTGTAATTAAATAAATCAAATGAACAAGATAGATTAGTCTGTACAGGGGAATGCTAAGAAGAGTCATAAGACTCAATATACTTAAAAGGGTTGTAGAGGTAAACATTGTTTCACCTTAATGCATTCTATGCATTAAGGTGAAAAAACATCTGACAGTGCCGGCCCCCCCAGCCCCCCGTTTTACTTACCTGACCCCTCAAAAGTCCCACACTCGCCTCCGACATCCTCTTCGCCGCTCAGCCTGGCCGTTGACTGGCTGGAGTGGATGGATTGAAAGCAGCGCAGCCATTGGCTCGCGCTGCTGTCAATCACATCCAATGACGCGGCGTGCCGGGGGCGGGGCTGAGTGATACAGTTAGCGGCTATAGCCACCGGCTGTATCACGAGAGCGCGCCCGCAAGTGCTTCTCACCATGCCGCCGAGGGACCCCAGAGGAGCAGGTTCGGGGCCACTCTGTGCAAAACGAGCTGCATAGTTGAGGTAAGTATAACATGTTTGTTATTTTAAAAAAATAAAAAAATTCTCTTTACAACCCCTTTAAGAAACATGAAACTATCTCTTCCTTCCATTGATTTTTAACCACTTCACGTCCAGGCCAATTCTGACATTACTTTCACACATGTAAAAATCTGCAATTGCTTGCAAGAAAATTACATACAGCCCCAACAAAAACTTTATATATTTTCTGAAAGCAAAGGCCCTAGAAAATAAAACTGTAATGGATGTGATCATGAGTGTTATAAGTGAAATGCCTGTTTCTGGTACTCTTATAGATATAAGTGCTTATCTTTCACTATCAGCTATCAACCTTAATCATACTCAGTTAAGATGTCTGCCAGCTTCTCCCTTCATGTGGAAGGAAACTGCAAGGGTTAAAAAGTGCAAAGTCAAAAAGAAGATTGCGCCTGTTTTCGGCACCATGAGACTACACCCAAGAGGAAGAAGGGGCAGAAAACAAGACTCTATATAGCTACAATAGTCTGCTTTTCCCTTTTTAAGACATAATCCAGCTAAAAAGCTTATACTCCGTCACAATAATGAATATGTATAATTTGTGGTTTGTACACGCTGTCTTTCATCTAATTTTTGATTTGATAGTAAGATATCCGGCTCATTGTATATCAGCCGCAGTTCAGGAAATAAAATAGGGAAGTATCTGAATACTGAACTGTGTATGCGTCAGTGTTTGACTTCAAGTGTGCACACTTTTATATTGAAGATTAATTTGGCCAGGGGGACAGAAACAAAGGTACCGAGCGGTTCTGGTTCGGTCCAAAACAACACGTCTGTTGTTGCAATTTTTTATGTTGCATAAAATTTACACAAATAAAGCACAATTTAATGAATTTTAGTGGGCATAAACACAATATTATTGGAAGTTGATTGGTTTCTGTGCAGAGCTGTACCAGATTTTACGCTCTTCAGTTTTAGTAAATCAACCTTTTTGAGATTTTGCATAGTAAATGGCTAATGCCCCGTACACACAAGCGGACTTTTCGACATCAAAGGTCCGACAGAACAATTCCGGCAGACCATTCGATCGTGTGTGGGCTGCAGCGGACTTTAGATTCGTAAAAATCCGACAGACTTTAGAAATGGAACATGTTTCAAATTTTTCCGCTGGAACTCCGCCGGACCCAGTTCCTACCGAGAAATCCGCTCGTGTGTATGCTAGTCTGACGGACAAAAACCAACGCTAGGGCAGCTATTGGCTACTGGCTATGAACTTCCTTATTCTAGTCCGGTTGTACGTCATCACGTTCAAATCCGTTGGACTTTGGTGTGATTGTGTGTGGCCAAGTCCATTCATTCGGAAAGTCCGTCAGAACTCTGTCAGAACCTCGTCAGAACTCAGTCGAAAGTCTGTCGGACCTAGTCCCTCGAAAAGTCCGGTCGTGTGTACGCGGCATTAGTTTGAAAAATACAACGTATATCTATGTTTCTGTTGGTTTCAGGCTCCTATAGACGTGCACTAATTTTAACTACATCCATATAGAGAACAGCATCAAAAACAAGAGACATTTTAATCGGCATTTCAAACATACTGATTCCATTATACAGTGCCTGTTTGGCAGCAATATGTTTTGTGGCTGACTACAGTTAGTAAGATGTTGAAAACAAAACTAGAATTGTATATGCACCCTCCTTGTCAAAGCTGCTTGTGTTAGGGACCTATTTAAAGTATAATTTGCAGTAAGTAAACAGTATATGGGTGACCATCAGAAATGAAATGAACAAAGTAATGAAAATCTTTACTGTATGAAACAGTAATTTCCAGAATGCTTGACAATTCCTACTGCTAGAATGTAAAAATGTTTGCAAAAGTGGCAGCAGAAAATAAAGGAGAAACAAAGCCATTGCAATGTGCTTGGTAATTATTTTGAGAATGGCAAAGATTTCCCACTTTTTCCAAATACCTGCTTGTATATGGACTTCATTTTCAGAGACCATGAATAATATCTAGGAAACAGACCTCATTTGATTTTTTACGTTTGCGCTCAGCCATTCAAAACTGATATTTCATATACCGTATATACTCGAGTATAAGCCGAGATTTTCAGCCCCTTTTTTTAGGCTGAAAGTGCCCCCCTCGGCTTATACTCGAGTCACGCAGATCAGGTAGGCAGACGGCGACCATTCCACTATTCAAAAGCCGCGCCTCCCTGTCTGTGATAGGCAGAACACTCAATTTCCCAGCAGTCAGTGTTCCGCCTATCACGGACATCCGCTCATTCTCATACTACGGACGAGGATGAGAGGATGTCCGTGATAGGCGGAACACTGACTGCTGGGAAATTGAGTGTTCCGCCTATCACAGACAGAGAGGCGCGGCTTTTGAACAGTGGAATGCCCGCCGTCTGTCAGAGGAGGAGGAGAGGTGCGGCATGGCACACAGAGGCTGCAGAAGGCAAAGAGACAGGTAGGCTGCGATGGACACAGGGATGGACGGGACACAGGGATGGACACAGGCATGGACGGGACACAGGCATGGACGGGACACAGGCATGGACGGGACACAGGCATGGACGGGACACAGGGATGGACGGGACACAGGGATGGACACAGGGATGGACACAGGGAGGTATGCAGCTGCAGATGGGCATTGTTGACCCTCTTTTCCACTCTTTTAAGCTGTAACAGTAGCTGCTGCATGTCTCACCCTCGGCTTATACACGAGTCAATAAGTTTTCCCAGTTTTTTTGTGGTAAATTAGGGGCCTCGGCTTATATTCGGATCGACCTATACTCGAGTATATACGGTATATAAATACATAGGATCTGACAGGTTGTCACCCTCTTAATTATATGGTGAGCGCTTCCCGTTGGAATTCCTGAGTCTGTCCCCAAACATCAAGTCTCACTCCATCCTATCTACATGTAGCACTACCCCTAGGAGGTTGCCTTTTTTAAGGTATTCAAAAGGATTTTTTCTTTAAAATAACAAATATGTACTCACCTGCTTTGTGCAATGGTTTTGCACACAGCAACTCCGATCCTTTTGGGTCCTCCGCCAGTGGTCCTCACTCCTTCCACCTGCTGAGTGCCCCCAATAGCAATCCTGATGCTATGGGGCTCACAAGCATGGCATCCGCCCGCGCTCTCTCCTCATTGGCTCACTGGCTGTGATTGACAGCGGAAGGAGACAATGGCTCCTGCTGCTGTGTGGGACAATGAGAAGAGAGAGACCCCGGAGAGCCATTGCTCTTGTTCATGTAGCGCTACCCCCGGAGGAGCTGCTTAAGTTTGTTCATTCCGCTACTCTGACTCTCAATCCCAGTAACAGTATCAGCCCCCTCTGGCACACCTGACAATAGTGTAAGTGCAATAACCAATGAGAAACACACACATTATGATAAAACACAGAAATTGTCTTTACTGCAATATTTCTGTGGAAAAGTAACAAACAGTAACAATATATATGTTCAAGAAAAACAATGGGAGAGCAATAACTGAGATTATCAGAAATATAGCTCAATGCTATATTCAGGCTGCTCTCAGGGGATTCAAGACCTAAGAATAACCCCAAAGTGGAGGCACTCTTGCATGGGAAATAAATAACAATATGGTATCAGATTGGTTACCTTTAAGCCTCTTTCACACAACTGTCCGTTCAGGTCCGCCTGTCAGTTTTTTAGGCTGACCTGAACGGACACTCCATAGACCTCTATGGAGCGTTGGATGTCAGCGGTGACATGTCCGCTGACATCCGACCCACTCCGATCCAAAAAAGTGTGACGGAGGAAAAACCTACTTTTCCATCCTTCATTGGATCAGGTGACGACGGACTCTGCGGTCCGTCCTCATCCAATCCCCCATAGGGGAGAGTGGCGCTCTGACAGGTCCATCCCTGCACAGTGTGCAGAGACAGACTTGTCATCTTCCTGCTCAGCGGGGATCGACGGAGCAATCCCCTGCTCAGCAAAGCAGAGCCCGTACACGGACACGTTTGTGTGAAGGAGCCCTTACTCAAGTTGGCTCTATGAGTCCAGGCAGGTGGAGAGCAGAGGAATGACCCTCTTTGTGTCAGGCCTCTCTCTTCTGTCCCCTGACTCCACAGGCCCTACTTTAAACACTTTATTCAAATCAACATGTAATGGATTAACTTCCTAGATAAACTGTCCCACACACCCACTGCATATACAGAGCCCTGAATATGTGTGTCTGTATGGCACTAATAGCTTCAGTTCTTTTGAAGAACAGATAAAACTTTGTGTCTTCAGCTAGCCACTTTCGTTGGTGGACTTATACTCCTGAATAGCAGGGCCAAGACAACACAATTGGCCAAGATTATCAAGTGAAGAAGGCATGATCTTTCTCAGCAAGGTGAAAGGATGCAGCATGGTGTCTGTATACAGTGTCCCTGGAAATGAATAGCCTTATTCTTTAGCCCTGTGGCACTACAAGTTTCAACAAGATGATTAACAGCAATGATGTCTGTATACAGTATCCATTAAACTTCTTCTGTGGTGCAATGTCCCTGTTTCCTGCAAATGTGCAAAGGCCCACTCACCCAATCCTGCGGTCAAGGCCCAAATGAGCGTCCTGGAACAGCTGGCTATCCTGGCGGCCTGATTGGTGTCACCTTACACTGGAATGCTTCACCGTCAGTGCAGGTACGTCTGGATATGCACCTGGGTTCCCTCTCTCTCAGGCTGGATGTCCTGACTGGCAGCGGAGGCCTATCTGATTGCAGATTAACTTGATTGGATTTTTAGGAGCTGTGGAATAGAACACTACACAGGAATGTGAGGACACTATTCCTTTTGAAGCTGCTTCTCAATACTGTCCTTTGAGAAGTATTACATAAAGCGGACATTACTAAGACATCATTAGCAATGTTCCAGACCATGTAAGCCTTAACCACTTGCCAACTCTGATACCTATATAAACAGATACAATTTGAAGTGTTATACTGGGATGATGCCTGTGACTACAGGCATTATCCTGATATTGTTTTTTTGAGCCAGCAATTCTGTGATTTATTAGCCACTGGATTGCTTTAGAGGTGGCGGAAAGAGTAGTTCCCTCCTCCTACTGCCCTCTGGTGCCTCTCCAGGCTCTTCCATCAGACCTCGGAGCCTGGACTGAAGCCAGCAGTTCAGCTGGCTTACCATAGAGCTGATCGGGGACCAGAACATCCCCTATAATCTCTATGGTATTAGAAACCAGAAGCAGCGAGTATTTTGTCACTTCCGGTTTCTGCGAAATGTAAAAAAGCCCTGCTTGGCTTGGAAAAAGCATCTGCTCAAATCGATCTTGGTTTAATCAGAAGCTTTCAGGGCAGAGGAGAGATTTGGGCTCTAATAGACCCCAGATGTCTCAATAAAGTGGACTTGTCACTGCTTATTGCCATCACAAGGGATGTTTACATTCCTTGTGACAGCAATAAAAGAGGACAGCGTGAAAATATATATATTTTTTAAATATAATAAACAATAATAAAAAAATGTTTTAAAGCAACTCCATCCCACAGTGCTCGCGTGCAAAGGCAAACACATACGGGTTTAACCGCTTAAAGACCAGCTGCCGCAGTTGTACTGTGGCAGGTTGGCGCTCCTGGGCAAATTGTCGTCAGTGTATGTCAGCCACTTTAAGACCACTAAGGCCAACCGTGATCGCTCCTGAGCAAGAGAGAGACAGAACGGCTATCTGTCAATTTAAACAGACAGATCCCCGTTCTGTCAGGGGAGGATAGATAGATCTGCTGTTCCTACAGCTATCGATCTCCTCCTTCAGTCACTACACTTGCCCCCACAGTTAGAAACTCCTCCCTAGGGAACACGTAACCCCTTGATTGCCCCCTAGTGTTAATCCCTTCCCTGACAGTGACATTTATACAGAGATCAGTGGCTATTTTTAGCACTTATCACTGTATAAATGTCACTGGTCCCAAAAAAGGGACAAAAGTGTCTGATCTGTCCGCCGTAATGTTGCAGTGCCACTAAAAATCGCTGATCACCGCTATTACTAGTAAAAAAAGTAATAATAAAATGCCATAAATCTATCCCCTATATTGTAGATGCTATAACTTTTGCACGAACCAATCAATATACACTTATTGCGATTTTTTTTACCAAATATATGTAGAAGAATACATATCAGCCTAAACTGATGAAGAAATTCGTTTTTCAACATTTTTTGGGGGGATATTTATTATAGCAAAAAGTAAAAAATATAGTTTTTCTTTCAAAATTGTCGCTCTTTTTTGTTTATAGTGCAAAAAAATACAAAAAAAAAAAACGCAGAGGTGATCAAACACCACCAAAAAAAAGCTCTATTTGTAGGAAATAAAGGACATATATTTTGTTTGGGTACAGTGTCACCCAACTGCGCAATTGTCAGTTAAGTGATGCAGTGCTGTATCGCAAAAAAAAGGCCTGGTCCTTAAGTGGTTAAGTACCGTAGTTTGTCGCCATTCCATGAGCATGTACAATTTTAAAGTATGATGTGTTAGGTATCTATTTACTCAGTGTACCATTATATTTTATTTTATTACCAAACAATTGGGTATTATATTGTGTTTTTATGGATTAAAATTTATTGAAGTGCATATATTTGTTTTGAATTGCTTTTGAAAAACAGCTGCGCAAATACCAGGGCACCAGGGGTGGACTGACAACTCATGGGGCCCCCGGGCAATAGGAGATTATGGGGCCCCCAGGCAATCCGAGATTATGGGGCCACACATTATACACACACACAGTATACAATCACACATTATACACATACATGTACACACAGTATACACAGACGTGTTTCTATTGGCTGAGAAGGTACTGGAGAGGTGGGGCAGCTATAATCTTGGGATTTTTAGACCAAAAGGATGTCGGTAAGGGACATTTCAGAGACAGATGTAAAAAAAAAAAACACAGATTTTTACATACTGTCCTTGGTTTTACTGAGGCTGGCAACCCTGATGGGGCCCCCTAGTGGCTCGGGGCCCTCGGGCAGTGCCCGAGTGGCCCAATGGTCAGTCCGCCCCTGCAGGGCACATACAATATTGCAACACACACTATTTTATTCTCTAAAAGCTCTCTGCTTAAAAAAAAATCTATATAAAAAAACTGCGGGTTCTAAGTAATTTTCTAGAAAAAATACTGATCTTTAAATGTAAACAAAACGTATCAGAATTGGTCTAGTCTTAAGTGTTAACAAGAGCAACAGTCACTGGAATCCTTCTCCCTTAGGTCTGTACTCACATTGTCCCCAAGGCTTGGATATCTCCCTTACACTCAGGCAGACACACTCCTCAATGGGTCTTCCAGATCCTCAGTGGAACCCCTCTTTTGGCTCCCAAAGAACTTGTAGTAGAATAGGCTCCCCAGGTACGCACAGCTGGGACCTCGATGAGACAGGCAAAACCTTCAGCAGGACAGCCAAGAAGGGCAGCAGCCCTTCTGGCTGGAGACCTCTCCTCCTGGGAAGAACATTGCTCTCCCAGGCTCCAGACTATTTATACACTTTTCCAACACCCATCTGGGTACCCTCCCCCAGGGATTGGCTGGGGCTGCATGAATATTCAGGCTGCTTATCTAATTATTCCTCCCACTATATTTTGGAAGCCTCCAGAAGACAGAGGGAAGCAATCAAACTTTTAGCATGTAGAGCCCTGAGCGGACCAAAGCAATCACTTGCTGCTCTGCTGAATACATCAGAGCTACAAAACTAAATTTGTCTATACTAACTAGCAGCCTATATGGGAAGGTGCTCAGAATTGTAAAAGAGTCTGATGAGAACCACAGTGGTCATGTCAGCAGGGCTGAGCTTTGAACGGAAATGCAAAGATCTATGAGCCGTAGTTATCAAGTGCAGAGAAAAGCTAATCAGTAATCAACCCAGCAGCATTTACTCGCCGCAGAGGTTTAGGTGAACTGACTCTTTAATAAAAAATTTCAATACTGGCCTTTTATTAAGACTAGCTTCCTTTATTGTGCCTATTGCACAGTTTACAAAAGTTAATTTAGCAATGTCTATGTTTAGGAAGCAGTTAATTCGTGTGCATACTAACAGTATGTGAGCCTAATCAATTCATGATCAACAGGAAAAAAACTGTAAACTTTGGACTTGTGCCCGGAACAGGAGTCTTGTAATTACTGTAAAAATAGAACATAATGCCTGTTGTATAGATCATGCTTTGCATCTACAGTAACAGAATACCACTATACTGCTTGCTATTCTTGCTTGGAGCTGGTTTCTGGAAGCTACCTAGAGAACTGTGGCAAAAGGCCCCAAAAAGGATGCAAGGCAAACATCTGGAATAATTATGAAAAGATAGGACAGCCTAAGATTATTACAGGAATATATGCTACAATTCTATATTTCATGATGCATAAACTTAAACTGGCCACAAATGTTTGAGAACGTTTGATCATGAGGGCACAAACCCAACATCTTTACATAATGCTCGCACAGGGGCACTACGGAGTGATCTGTCAAAAAAACAGTAGTTAACCCTCCTAACCTTTACAGTCAAGGAGACTGCCATCTTAGCCTCTGTTGGTTCTGTAGCTGCCATAGTGCTTCCTCCTCACCACCTGTCAAACACCCTCTAAAAAGCGATCCAAAATTGCGTATGTTTTTGCATGGCATGATTGGCGCAACCCATTCATTTCAATGTGCTGCCCTACATGCAAAAAATGTACAAAAGAAGTACATAATGCTTTTTCAAAATCACGCTGTACCTTGTTACCATTGGCACAGGCAAATGAGTCCGAAAGTGTGCGCATTAGCAAGATGCATAGGTGCGCCATTGAGAAATAATGGCACCACCGCATGCCTGCAAAAGGAATGTTTGTTTTTGTGCATTGTGGGAACATGCACTATTTTGCACATAACTATGAACCTAGCCTCAGAGAGAGGACGGGGGTCTGAGGAGATGAGGTTAGGTCTGGTGCTATGTTTGCCTTCTCCCAACTTGCATGTTGTAAAAGTGACACAAGATTGGATTTTACAACAAAGCAATCTAATAATCATTATCATAAATATTTATGTACCCCAGAATGTTAAAAATGTCTAAAAATGTTAATGACATTCAGCAATAAAGCTATTTTTTGGATGTCTGAAGTCTTCACTAACAACTAATGCCACGTACACACGACCAGACTTTTCGATGGACTAGGTCTGATGGTCTTCCCTCCGGACTTTCGGCGGAGTTCCGATGGACTTTCCAAATGAACGGACTTGGCCACACACAAGCACACCAAAGTCCGATGGATTAGAACATGATGATGTATGACCAGACTAGAATAAGGAAGTTCATAGCCAGTAGCCAATAGCTGCCCTAGTGTCGGTTTTCGTCCGTCGAACTAGCATACAGACGAACTGATTTTTCGTCCGACTCAAGTCCTTTGGAAAGATTTGAAACATGTTTTATTTCTAGGTCCGTCTGACTTTTGGGGAAAAAAAGTCAGCTGGAGCCCATACACGATCGTAATATCCGACGGATTCATTCCATCAGACCTAGTCCATTGAAAAGTCCGGTGGTGTGTACGTGGCATAAGGATGCAGCCATTGCTCTGCTACTCAGAATGAAGGCAGCTTCTTTTTCCCCTCTGGTCATGTGATATGTCGCATAACATGGAGGAGAGAGGAACAAGGACAGTCTGCGCTTACTGCTCAGCAGCACAGCACTGAGACTGAGGTAGGCTCTCAGTCTCAGTGCCAGCTCTCTTTCTCCCCTTGCAGGCTGGTGGATGCAAAAAGTGGAATCCTCTCTCCAGCAGCAACTATCAGTCACTACTTCTCACAGGAGTGAAGCTGCAGTCATTCCAGTCTGTGAGGAGGGGGACCAGTGGCAACATCTCCATAACGCCCCCACTAAAAACGGTGCCCATGGCACTTTCCCATTTTGACCCACCCCCCCTCCCCACCAGCTTGTCCTGGTCCTGATTCTGCATCATATCAAATTGTGCTGGATAAGAATATGAGGCCATCTGTCCAACAGTTGAAATTGAACCTGAAATGGAATGATAAGAATCTTTAAGCACCTATCACATCCACTAAGGAATGGTATAAAAAAATGAAAAATGTCTAAAAGAAATAATTTCTGCTAGAGGGGGTAATATCTGCTTCTGAGACCAAGGGTGTATTTACCTTTTCCACATACACAGTTAAATCTGTTGATATTTTTGTTCAAAAAATTGTTGAAAAGACAAATTTTCCTTGCGTTTTCCTCATGTAAGCAATGGCAAAACTTTTTTTTTTTTTTTGGCTAGAGTGGAGAGGGATTAAAACACCCTTCAGTTTGTACTGTGTTTGTGTCCCCATTAGGTAGATTCACTCTCTCTATTAGTCCCGGTTATGGTTGTTATCAAAAGTGAAAGTAAAAGAAAATCTCATATTTTTGGTTGACATCAGAACACCCCCATACACACATCATTTTGCCCCATACACACGGTCGGACATCCATAGTGTAACTCTTAAAACATTTATTAAAACAAACAAAGTAAGGCACTTACAAACCTTGGTATGTTAAAAAGCATCTCAAATATCGAGTCGGCCGGCACTCGATCGCTGCCTGTAGCTTTCGGGATTAGCGCGGTACGTCGCTCCTCGCTATGCTGTTTCGTCACAGTTGACGTCTTCCAGAGGCACTAGGGCTCCCAGCCGGCTCGATATTTGAGACGCTTTTTAACATACCAAGATTTGTAAGTGCATTGCTTTGTTTGTTTTAATAAATGTTTTAAGAGTTACACTATGGAGGCTTCTTTGTTTCTAGATTTTAGTTAGGAGTATCAGAGTAAAGGGGGCTGAATGGGGGGCGTGGCCTTGCTATCGAGGGGTGAGGACGTGCATCTCCTCAGCTCCGTGTCCATGGCTGCTTCATCATAAGCACACCGGGGAGATCTCACCCCCAAACGGCACAAAACATGTCCCAGTGATGGCAGACACTCTCCCAGCAGTCGAGGATGGATGGGATCTGGCAGGAGAAGCTCGAGGCTTTCTTCAGCGAGACCCACGGATCGGGACATGAGGCCTCCAAGATGGCGCAGACGCCGAAAGCTTCTTAGGCTGCAAAGGCTGCACAGCGAGCCATGGCCCAGCAGCAACCCGTGGCATCCCAGATCCCCTCTCCGTGGTAGGTGAGTGACACTGCCCCCTCAATCTTCCCAGGATCCTCTGCCTCACATAACAGGGGCTCTAACATGGCAGACCTCTTAGGGGATGAGGACATTAAATGCCATATTTGGTCTTTCCCCACCTGGGAGGACCTGGAGGATGGAGAAGACCTTTAAGGAGGACATAGCCCAGCTCCAGGACAGATGCAACACCCAAGATCAGAAAATTGAGACTTTATTGTGTCAGTTGGATGACTTTGAGAACCGCAGCTGGCGGGCAAATATCACATTCGCAGCCTGCCGGAAAGCCATGGCCCTTAAAGATATTGTGAGGTGGAGTAAGAGGCAGTTCATTATTGTCCCTACACTGGAGGATATATTCCAGGAAAGCCTAGGGTTGCCTGCTACAACGTCCATTGAGATTGATCGCGCAAACAGGGCACTCAGGCCTCCTTCCCAAGATGTGGATAACCCTAGGGATGTAATTTGTAAACTTCACAAATATACACTTAAGGACCATATTATGCAAAAAATGCGTGGGGAACCATACTTCGATTTTGATGGAGCGCATCTTTTCTTTTACCAGGATATTTCTAGGCATACCCTCATGCAGGACAGAGCACTCCCCCCCCTGCTAGAGGCCGTCCAAAAGGCAGGCCTGCTTTACCGCTGGGGCTTCCCCTTCTACCTCCAGATAACCAAAGATGGCAGACTAGTTACCCTGCGTAACAAGGATTACCTCCCAAACTTCATGACCACCCTGGGGCTAGAACAGTTGACTTTTTGGACTGAAAGAGATCACGTGATTACCCCCTCATTCAGCTCTATCAGCCCTGGCTTCCAACCAAGCGCAGAAGTTGCAAAAGAGACCATTGATGTCCACCCTCTGTCTCTCCCCCAGGCCCAGGATCTCCAAGAGACTGAAAGGACACTCTCCCGAAATCCTCTCCCTGTATGGGTTTTTCTTTTTTTTCTCTGAGAGTGGACTTGGCCCTCAGGGGCCACCCCCTGTTTTGGGACTGGAACTGGACTCCACCATAACGTGTACCCTTGAGTGAATCCCCAGTGGAATACATGGCACTACAAGTCAAACGGATTGTGATCTACCTTGTTGCCTTTTAGAGGTGGCCTGAGGTTTGGGTCCCTGTCTAGCGCATCCCTTAGTTGCTGCCCTAGCTGTAGACAGAACCCCTCAGTTATACCGCAGTGCTCTCTCCCCCTCTCATTAGACAAGCAGCTGAGGTGCGGTGGTGGACAGGGGCCGAACCTCACAGCCTTTCCTCTCATGTTGGCCCATGTTCTCCATGTAGGCCGTATCTTATTGGGTGTACTTACTTATGGGGTTGGGGCCCGGGGGGCTTCTCCCTAGTGAAGATGTGCCTGGCACCCGCCACCCAAGCCTTTTTTTTTATGTGGTACTGTTGCCAATGACATGTTATGTTTTTTATGTTTTTTGCTTCTTCACAGGAACTGCCTCTTACTCCACCACTCATGTCGTGCCCGCCATCGTCGCACATGACTCACCCATCCTCTGGATCGCCTATGGCTTCTCTTAAGGTAAATTCCTACAATGCCATCCATGTAAGCGTAGCAAACTGTCCCCGTGTCACCCCCCAGCCGATGCCCAAGCTGCTACTCACCTGTATAGCCAGTGGTTTTTGAGCAACTCACTGGTTGCAAAATCCAGGGACACGGCCATTGCTATAAAGAAGTCTTGTCCTTTCCAGGCCACTGAGAACAGGGTGGACCCTCAGGGCTGGTATGTTTTCTTAAAAGGGACCATCGCAGGGCAGAAGTTCACATTTGCTACTATTTACGCCACTAATACTATCTTAGTAATACTAACTTACCTTTATAGACAAAACTCTAGATAGCTTAGCAAAATTCAGAGAGGGCTCTTTCATCTTTTGAGGCGACTTTAACGTTTGTCCAGACCCAATGCTTGACATGTCGCACTGGCGTCCCTCTAACTCCCACACTTTCCTCAAGCATTTTCGCAGATCCCTACAGACTCACCTTCTGATAGACAGCTGGTGAGTACTTCTCCCCTCAGATAGAGACTATAGCTATTACTCGAAAGTACATAATGTATATACCCATATAGATCTCCTCTGTGTAGATCATCCAACCCTGGAGCTGTTGCAGGCTTCAACCATCGGGAATATAACTATCTCGGACTATGCCTCAGAGACAGCCATGCTAGCTTCGTTGTCTGGCAACCATAGGGCTTGGTCATGGCAACTGAACTAATCCCTGTTGGACGATGCTGCTGTAGCTTCTGGAGTTACGGGTGTTTTGACCCATTACTTTAAAGAGAATAACACAAAGGGTATTAGTAAGGGGATTAACTGGGAGGGTCATAAGGCGGTGGTGAGGGGGGAGCTGATCTCTTTGGACTCCAAGCTCGAGAAAGCCCGTCAAGCTGACTTCCACAGAGTACTTCAGGCCCTCCAACAGGCAGAACTTTGGCAAAAACATGGCGGAGACCCAGGGGCTCTGACGAAACTCACTGAACTGAGAGAAATATTCCTACACCTACTAGATTGACAGGCACATAGACAACATGTTATATTATTATGAGCTTGGCAATAAATGTGTCCGAAAGCTTGCAAGGGCTCTCAGGAAGAAGCATGCACTGATGTATAAACATAATTTACACCTATCATAGTTACATAGTTAGTAAGGTTAAATAAAGACACCAATCCATCCAGTTCAACCTGAGTGAGTCAATTTACGCAGCGCTCCACACATACATTGCACACTCACATTGGTCTCTACCCTCAAGGAGCCCACAATCCAAGGTCCCCAGATCACATACATATACTAGGGCCAATTTTGGACAGAAGCCAATTAACCTATCAGCATGTCTTTGAAGTGTGGGAGGGAACCGGGGTACCAGGCGGAAACCCATGCAGGCACCGGGAGAACATGCAAACTCCAGGCAGGTAGTGTTGTGGTTGGGATTCAAATCAAAGACCCTTTTTAGTGCTAGGCGAGAGTGCTACCCACTACAAAACTGTGCCGTCCTATCCTCTGGTGAGCTCTTGGTCAGGTCCTCTCACATCACCTGGGTTTCATCATTTTTATGCCACCCTTTATAACTTAGGTTCTGACCAGACCCCAAATGCTCAGACAGCTAAACTGACTGCCATTCAAGCTTACCTAACCGCTTCTGGCCTTCCCCTGTTGACTCACGAAAATGTAGACGACAGGGCCGTTGGGGTTCCCCTCACTCCTTGTGAGGGGGGGTGCTCCGCTGCTGCCCTGCTATGTGATTGCTGAGCCTTTCATACTTCCTGCTATGATACCTATTATACCTATGTCATTCGTGTTTTAAGTGTTTTATACTTTGATAAATATGACTTGTGCTACATATGTGTCTTATGCCAATGGCACTGCTCATTGAGATGTGATGCCTTGTCTTAATAATAATAATAACAAAAAAAAAGGGGAGTGGAATACAAAGGCACGCTACACTTTTCAGATATTTATTTGTAAAAAATTTGGAAAACCATTTATCATGTTCCTTCCACTTCACATTTATGTGCCACTTTGTGTTGGTCTATCACATAAAATCCTAATAAAATACATTTATATTTTTTGATTGTAACATGAAAAAATGTGGACAATTTCAAGGGGTATGAATACTTTTTAAGGCACTGTATAAGAAACCTGTTTGTAATAAGTCATCAGAAAAATAGGGAGCGATCGCATGCTATCTCCTAACACCTGTCCTAAATTTTGTTGTTATCGGGCCCTTTCTCTGTATTCTGCTGCTCTTGCTATCATTTTGTACACAAGCGAAAATGTCAATGCGTAGGCTTGGTGATGTATTTTTCTTGTGACAGAAGGACTGTGGCAGGTGTTGATGCATTTTTCAAATAATTTCTCTATAAGGTCTTATAAATAAAACAAAAGAAAGCGCAATGAGAACTGTAAGGCCTCTTGCACATGATACTCCTGTTTGAGCATCTATTTTTTGCCGACCTATCTTTTTATTGTATGTATTTGCATGTATTTACGTATTTTACAGTCGGCTAGATAAAGTAATAACTACTCCAAAGTGGCTAAGGTGCTATACCACTAACTTATATAAATACATGAATTATAAAATCAGCAATAAACAATGTACATAAATGTTAAATGCAGTATGAATGATACTGATAGTAAACTAGTTTATACTCCAAGGGATTGACTATGGTGCAGTATCCAAATAAGAGGAGTATGCTAGAAAACATTTAAATACAATGTGGCGATGAATATATAATATTTTATTTTGATCATATATATGGTTTATGTAAAATTTGTACGAAACAAAACCCAAAAACATTCACAGTTAGTATTTTGTTTGTTCATTGATTTTCCATCCTTTTTCCTCATCACTGTGATATAAAACGATTCTCTATTTAACCCCAATAACTACTGGAAAAGGATACATATACATCTTGCATCCCAGGCATTCGTCCCTAGGGACATACTGCCCTGAACAATGGTACCACTCAGAGCACTGTCCAGCAACAATCTAGTCGTAGCAGCTTTCAGCCTCTTATAAAGTTTTACAGGTTGCTGGTATGTCCGTTTTTAATAAACTGTGATATTTCACATCTCATGAGTTCACAGCTCTTCTCTGAGATATCTGTTCTCACCCTTGTGGCAGTTTAATATACCATGTAGATCACTTCTCCCTCTGTGAATAGAAGTGATCTACAAATGCTTTGAGAATCCTGAACGGCTTCTGTTTCTGTAATCTCATGATAGCTTGGGAGGTTTCAGTATCAGAACCCCAAAGTGAAATACAAAGCACTCCACATACACTGCACATATTAAGTTAATAATAAAGATATAATCCCCCTACCCAATAAACAGACACCCCGTAACTGTAAAACATTCTAATTAATACATAACACATGTGCATATTTATGTGAATGGTGTATTCTGAAATGATAGTACCCTATTTGTCATGCAGATATGCACCATTCATATAAACACAATAAATATATATATATTTTTTTTTTGAAATTATTTTTATTAATTTGCAAGTAAAACAATAAAACAACCTACAGCCTATTGGACATACCCAGGCTGATTATTACAAAAACCCCCCTGAGTCAAACAATCAGGGAACAACCAAATAACCCTCCCCCTCCCCCCACCCGATACACCGCCACTGGCGTGTGCATCCAAACAGAAAAAAGAAAAACCCCCCTCCCCCCGTACGCTCCAGCACCACTGCACATTACTCAGGACAGTTACTTAATTCGCCCATGCTCCACCGCAGTCCACACTCAGATCCAGGATAAAATATGCAAGCATCACCCTTCACCTACCAATCCCCTATGTCCCACATAAATAATGACCCAAGGTTACATGAATATCACACAACTTAGAACTCTTCCACTAGTCACTAATGAAACTCCATCAGTCCGGATTCAAGTCAGCGTTGGTGTCACGCGACTCCGTCCAAATGCCCCATACTTTATGAAATTTAGTGCCACACCCTCGCGAAAGGTAGGTGGCCCTGTAAAGAGGGAGAGCCGTATTCACTAAGTGCTTCCAAAAATTTATAGAGGGGGCTACCGGGGCCTTCCATTTGAGAACAATCGACTTACGGGCATAGTACAGCAATAAGCCCAGGAGTGTTCTGAGCGCTCGGCGTGGAGCCAGCGGCTCGACCAGTCCTAAGAGGCATATCTCGACCGATAAAGGTATGTTAACGGTGGAAACCGCCAGAATAAAATTAATCACCTCCACCCAGAACCCAGCTATCTGAGGACAGCTCCAGAACATGTGTATGAAATCCGCCGAAAGTGAGTTGCATCTCCAACAAGAATCAGGGACAGATGGATAGATTCTGTGAAGCCGTTGCGGAGTGTAATATACCCTATGCACTATTTTGAATTGCACCAATCTATCTCTGGCTGACACTAACTGTAGGAAAGGGTACTCCCATACATCTTCCCAGTCCTCCGTATCCAAGGAGGGAAAATCAGCTTCCCACCTTGCCCTTTGGAGTTCCAAACCGGTATGGACACCTGGGAGTAATACCTTGTAGATAGCAGACAACGGTTTGGACAGATCAACATCTCTGAGCAGAGATTCCAACCTTGAGGTGTAAAATGCGACGGGGGCATTTCCAAACTGCGTTCGAAAGGCATGATTAAGTTGTAAGTATCTGAATAAGTGTGAGTTGGGCAGTGTATACTGTTGTTTCAGCCTGTCAAAGGTCTGTATTTTGCCCTCAACGCAGAGTTGATCAATATATTTGATACCCCTGCTTGCCCATACACTAGGGTCGGGAATAGAGCCAAATTCCGGTAAATTTGGGTTGAACCAAAGAGGACTATGCGGGGAGATGTGTCCCGAGGGTACGGGGCGCATCAGATTGGCAGCCTTCCATGCCCTTATAACCGCCCTCATTGCAGCAGTAAGAGGAAAAGGGGCTCGTAGACCGCGATACACCAAGTGTCTTAGTGCCTCATACGACCCCAACCACGCCGCTTCCAGGACCACCGCCGCATTGGACTCGTCTGAAACCAGCCAATTATGAGCATGGGACAGAAGAGCCGCCACATAGTAGGAGTGCAAATCCGGGCAAGCTAATCCACCCTCCCCCCAAGGCCTCTGCAATACCGTGAGCTTAAACCGTGGCTGACCAGCGCCCCAGAGAAAGGACACCAAAAGAGAATTTATCGTGCAAAATATTTTTTTAGGAATCCAGACTGGAGCATGTCTGAGAACATAGAGAAAAGCAGGCAAAAGCTTCATCTTAAATAAATTAATTCTCCCAATCAAGGTGAGAGGGAGATGCGACCATGCCTTCAGTCTAGTCCTCATCCTCCGCACCAGTGGATCCAGATTGAGGGCACAAAAATCAGAGGTAGAGGGGGAAATGTAAATCCCCAAATATTTCATTGTATCTGTCCACATGAGTGGCAGGTTGGGATCCGCAGCTGCCTTGGCTTCCCTATCTATTGACATAATTTGGGATTTATCCCAGTTTACCTTAAGCCCTGAACAGTCAGTGAAGTGAGAAAGAATAAGTAGCGTCTCCCTGAGAGACTGGGCCGGGTCACTTAAAAAGAGTATGAGGTCATCTGCATATAAGGCTACCTTCTCCTGTATGGAACCCACCTGTATCCCTCTAACTCCCTCCGCCTTCCTGAGGGCCGACGCGAGTGGCTCCATTGCCAGGGCAAACAGAGCCGGTGACAATGGACAACCCTGCCGCGTTCCTCTCCTAACAGCAAAAGGCTCTGACAAGGCGCCACCTATCTTAATCTGCGCCAAGGGCTCCTTATATAAAATATGTATCCAATTACAAAATCCCACTCCAAAACCCATGGCCTCCAAAACTAAGGACATAAACTGCCAGGCCACAGAGTCAAAAGCTTTTTCAATATCTAGTGTAACTATGACCCTCGTAGAAGACTCAGTGGCCGGCAACTGCAAATGTGTAAACACCCGTCGTAGATTTATATCAGTGGACTTCCCTGGCATCAATCCAGTTTGGTCCATCTCAATCAGGGATGACAGGACCGTCCGTAACCTGGTGGCCAGAATTTTCGTCAAGATTTTCAGGTCATAATTTAGCAGGGAGATCGGTCTATAGGAAGCACACAGGGAGATATCCTTGCCAGGCTTAGGGATAAGCACTATATGTGCTTGATACATGGATGGGGGAAGCCCCATCTGAAGTTTGCTATCGGAGAACACTTTTAACAACTTGGGAGCAATCAGTGGGGCATACATCCTGTACCAGTCGCCAGGTAGACCATCAGGTCCAGGAGTCTTCCCACCAGGGAGTGAGCGAATTGCCTCCTCCATTTCCTCCAAGGTAAAATCCTTATCTAGGAATTCCCGGTCCTCCTGTGATAGAGAGGGCAAATTTAAGGAGGAAAGAAATTCCCTCTGCGCTGCCACCGACCCCCCTGGAACCTCAGCATACAGTTGTTCATAGAAGGCCCTGAACTCAGAAAGTATCATGTCAGGCGCGGACACCAACTGACCATCCGACCCACGGATCTCCGAGACAACTGTCTGCATTTTAGAATCAGCTACTAAATTTGCCAGAAGCTTACCATTTTTGTCCCCGGATTCGAAGATTTTTCCTGCCATAGACTTCAGATCTAAGTGTGTGGCCTCTGCAAGATGAAGGGATAAGGCCCGTCTTGAATCAGCAAGCCGAGTAAAGCGCTCCGGGGTCGGCGAGGTGGAAAAAGCCTCAGCCGCCTCGGCCTCGCTCCCCTCAAGCTGCCGCATCCGAGATGACATCTCAGAGCGGACCGCCTTGATAGCCGAAATATATTCCCCCCTGGTATTGGCCTTAAAAGCATCCCAGACCATCTGTACCGAGGCAGAACCCTCATTCAGATCCCAATATTGTTTCAGCGTAGGAGCGACCTCCTCCCCCACCCGCAAGTCCTGTACCTATTTGGACGCCAGACGCCAACAACCTGTACCTCTGGTGTCCGACAACTGCAAGGTGACCTCCAAAGGTGCGTGGTCAGAGAGGCCTGCAGGCAGGTACAGGGCCCCCCTCACCGACGTCAGGGCCCCAGAGTTGCCGAAGACCAAATCAATCCGAGAGCCCGATCTATGTGTGGAGGAGTGGAAAGAATAGGCCCGAACTCCCACATTCCTCCATCTCCAGATCTCAGTGTAATTAAACGTTTGGGCCCACTGCAGTAGATCTGGCGAATAAGCCCTGTTCGGGTTGGACGAGTCCAGGGACGGGTCTAAAATAGAGTTAAAATCCCCAGCTATATACAATCTGGAGAACTGTAGGGGAGCCAGCAGTTCAGCAATCTTATACAAAATCTGTGGATTGAAAGGGGGGGGCACATATACGTTGACCAAAGCATAAACCACCTGGCCAATCTCTAACAGTAGGACAATAAATCTACCCCCTTGGTCAGTATGCAGGTGAACAACTTTGTAAGCTAGTGATTTGTTTAGCAAGATGGCCTCCTCCACTTCCTCCAAGGTAAAATCCTTATCTAGGAATTCCCGGTCCTCCTGTGATAGAGAGGGCAAATTTAAGGAGGAAAGAAATTCCCTCTGCGCTGCCACCGACCCCCCTGGAACCTCAGCATACAGTTGTTCATAGAAGGCCCTGAACTCAGAAAGTATCATGTCAGGCGCGGACACCAACTGACCATCCGACCCACGGATCTCCGAGACAACTGTCTGCATTTTAGAATCAGCTACTAAATTTGCCAGAAGCTTACCATTTTTGTCCCCGGATTCGAAGATTTTTCCTGCCATAGACTTCAGATCTAAGTGTGTGGCCTCTGCAAGATGAAGGGATAAGGCCCGTCTTGAATCAGCCAGCCGAGTAAAGCGCTCCGGGGTCGGCGAGGTGGAAAAAGCCTCAGCCGCCTCGGCCTCGCTCCCCTCAAGCTGCCGCATCCGAGATGACATCTCAGAGCGGACCGCCTTGATAGCCGAAATATATTCCCCCCTGGTATTAGCCTTAAAAGCATCCCAGACCATCTGTACCGAGGCAGAACCCTCATTCAGATCCCAATATTGTTTCAGCGTAGGAGCGACCTCCTCCCCCACCCGCAAGTCCTGTACCCATTTGGACGCCAGACGCCAACAACCTGTACCTCTGGTGTCCGACAACTGCAAGGTGACCTCCAAAGGTGCGTGGTCAGAGAGGCCTGCAGGCAGGTACAGGGCCCCCCTCACCGACGTCAGGGCCCCAGAGTTGCCGAAGACCAAATCAATCCGAGAGCCCGATCTATGTGTGGAGGAGTGGAAAGAATAGGCCCGAACTCCCACATTCCTCCATCTCCAGATCTCAGTGTAATTAAACGTTTGGGCCCACTGCAGTAGATCTGGCGAATAAGCCCTGTTCGGGTTGGACGAGTCCAGGGACGGGTCTAAAATAGAGTTAAAATCCCCAGCTATATACAATCTGGAGAACTGTAGGGGAGCCAGCAGTTCAGCAATCTTATACAAAATCTGTGGATTGAAAGGGGGGGGCACATATACGTTGACCAAAGCATAAACCACCTGGCCAATCTCTAACAGTAGGACAATAAATCTACCCCCTTGGTCAGTATGCAGGTGAAAAACTTTGTAAGCTAGTGATTTGTTTAGCAAGATGGCCACTCCCCTCGCATAACTAGAGTATGTGGCATGAAATGCCTGTCTCACCCAGGGCCTGCGCAGGGCAAGGATTTTATTCCCCAGGAGATGAGTCTCCTGAAGAAAAAGTACATGGGGTCTGTGATTATTCAGGTATTTAAACATCAACGCCCTTTTTACCTTATCATTAAGGCCCCGCACGTTCCAAGACACTAGTCTCAACGCCATGGAAGCAATTAATAATTATGATAGTACAGTAATACACATACAATATCCCAGTATCCTGCCAGCGAGCATGGTACAGGTCAGCACAATATTCAAAACAGGTGCATTTATCAGTGGATTCAGAGCGCACAGTGAAAAAAAGAAAAAAGAACAAGAAAACAGCAACATAATTAAAACAACAAAAAAGAAGAAAAAAAGAAAACCCACAACTCCCTACCAGCCAAGAGTGCCCCAATTGGTGAAAAACAAAAACCAATCGGGCACTAAAAAACATGACCAGTTTGATACCCAAAAACCTAACCAAAACTTAAACCTCCAGACTTTAGTCACAAAAAAAAGTTCCGAAGCAGCGGCCGCTCAAAGCCGCTTATTCTCGTCAGGTCAAAAAACCTGTACTGAGGGGAAAAACTAATAAGTCCTTCAGTGTCCCACGTCCGGGGAGCTCCGAGCTAAAAGGAGGCAGCTAAAGGACCTATAACAAAAAAAAAAAAAAAAAAAAAGCAAAGCAGAGTCAGGCAGGATCAACTTGAGAGATGGCAAGGCACCGCAGCAGCCCTAGGAGAGGCGGAGATCAGTACGCCGTCCGCTGACAGGAAGGATGAAACAAAGGCGTCCACCCATCCATTGGGAAGTAGCATCCCGTGAGTTCCGCAGCTGCCGTGTCAACAACCCGCCAGGAAAAAACAAAAAAACAAAAACAAAAAAAACAAAAAAAGGCCAGGAGCCCACAGCAGGATAACAATGCAGGCAAGTAGTAGTACCCCCCATCAACGTAGGGAAAGCTGTAGAAGATTAACGGAGAGTGATCAGCCAGTCATTTGCTTCCTCCGGGGTGTCGAAGAACTTCACTGATCCGTTATAAGGCACCCGAAGGCGGCTGGGGTATAACATGCTGTATTTAATATCCTTGTCCCGTAGGCGCCTGCAGATATCATTAAAGGACCTTCTCTTGCGCTGCAAATCTGCCGAAAAGTCCGGGAACAGTAGGATTGAGGAGTTGCCGTATGGTAGAGAAGGGAGCTTACGGGCTGCGGAGAGGATCCTATCCCGGTCCCTAAAATTCAGAAAGCGGACCAGGAAGGGTCGGGGAGTCGCCCCTGGGATGTAACGTCCTGTAGGAACCCGATGAGCACGCTCAACAACATATGTCGGGGAGACTTCCGGGAGGCTCAACAGCTTCTTGAAAAAATCTTCAGCAAACTCCGCTGGCCGATCACCCTCCTCCCCCTCCGGCAGACCTAAGACACGGATATTGTTGCGTCTTTCTCTATTCTCCGCATCATCAGCCTTAGCGACAAGCAGTTGCACCGTGCGTTGCAGGTCCGCTATGTTGTTGGTATGGGTAGCCGTGAGGTCCTCAGCTGCAGAGATTTGTGATTCTGACTCAGTCAGCCTACCCCTGATCTTGTCCAGGTCATTCCTAATAAAAGTACATTCTTCTGCAAGGCGGTCAATTCGTACCAGCATAGAGGCTTTACTCTGTTCAATGGCAGCCAGTATCACCGCAGTACTGTCCTGGGAGGGAGGGGTAGGCAAAGCCGCCCCAGAGGGGGAACCGGACTCCATGGCTAATTCCGCAAGCAGCGACTGCACCCTCCCAATAAGAGAGGGATCTGGTTGAGCGGGCGGATCAGGAGCAGGACAGCTCAACGCAGAAGAGCTCTTGGGCCGATGTTTAGGGCCCATGAAGGGGTGTGGGCCGCAGGTGCCCGTGAGCCTCCGCTCCTCACAGCTGCAGTCCCTAGGTAGCAAGGCTCAGGCAGTGACTCAATATGGCAGGGCCCAGGGAGCTGGATGGATGGATGCAATGTCCGTCAGCAAGGGAGGATAGCCAGGGCCCTCAGTCAGCGCACCAGAACAGCCCCCCCTGCAATGAGAAGCAGTGTCCAGAACTAAATAGAAGGAGCAGCAACCAAAGCACAGGGGCCAGACCGACCACAGCACATCCCCCCCAGCCACTGGATGCAGGCTGCAATTGATGCCCAGGCTACGTTAGGCCGGACCAGGCCGGGGCAGTCTTTTTTACGGCTCCACAGCTTCCCCACCAGCTCCTGCCAGGCCTGTGATGCAGGATTCGGCTCCCCACCGGCCGACAGCCGCCTCCGCCGCTCCGCCGGCCGATCGCGGTGCTCGCCCGCCTGCCGGCCAGGAAAGTCCGGTCCGCGGCAGGCTTCACTAGGCCGCGCTAGGCCCCAGGCCCGAAAATCGCTCCAGCGGCCCGCGGAACAACGGGACAGCCCAGGGGGACAAGGGGGGGCAGCGGATGGATGAAGAGGAGCCCCTTACCTCTCCCACAGGCCCCGGATCAGCTCCGTTTGCTCCGCACAGGCTGGGAAGATGGCGGCCGGCACGAGGAGGATGAGCGGCCGTATCTCCGGCTCCACGGTCTCCCACTCCACAATAACCTCTCCGGACACCTCACGGCAGGGCAGTAGTCCCTCCGGGCAAAAAAACACTCCTTTTGGGCCAAGGAATTAGCAGGATGGCACAGGATTCATATGCGGATGGCCGGAGCTCCCCAGACACACGTCCGCTCCTCTTCACATCCGGACACGCCCCCCATAAATATATATATTAAATAGTTCAAAGTAATTAAAAAAAAGCATAACAATAAAAATATTAAATTAACAATTAAAATAATAAATAAATACATAATAATAATAATAAATATATATATATCTATATGTATATATATATATATGTGTGTGTGTAAAGTATATATGGCGTTTTTCACACAGGCGTATTAACATATACACTTATGCAAACGCAGTGTGTACTGGACTCATCTGATGCTCTTAATTAGGGATGAACCGAACACCCTCCGGTTCGGTTTGCACCAGAACTTTCGAACATAACCCAAATTCGTACGAAATTTAGAACCCCATTGAAGTCTATGGGACTCGAATGTTCGAAATTAAAAGTGCTAATTTTAACGGCTAATATGCAAGATACTGTCCTAAAAAGGGTTTGGGGACCTGGCTCCTGCCCCAGGGGAGATGGGTCAATGCAAAAAAAACGTTTTAAAAACGGCCGTTTTGGCAGGAGCACTGATTTTAATGACGATTAAAGTGAAAAAAAAGTGAAATATTCCTTTAAATATGGTGCCTGGGGGGTGTCTGTAGTATGCCTGTGAAGTGCCACGTGTTTCCCGTGTTTAGAACAGTCCCTGCACAAAATGACATTAAACGGAAATAACACCATTTAAAACTGCTTGCGGTTTTAATGTTATATCTGGTTCCTGCAATATGGTTGAAAATCATTGAGAAAAATGGCATGGGTAGCCCTCCCTGCCCATTACCAGTCTATTTGGGTCTTGTACGCATATTAAGGGGAACCCTGTACCCATATTAAAAAAAGGAAATGCGTGTGGCCCCCAGGCCCTATATACTCAGAATAGCAGTATACAGGCGGTGCAAACAAGACAGGGACTGTGTAGGTTTGTTGTGTTAAGTTGAATCTGTTTGTAATTTTCAACTGGTACATTTTTAAAGTGTAGCTCCAGTCAAAAAAACTATTTTTAAGCTTTTTGGAAAACATAGGGAAGGGTTATCACCCCTGTATAATTTGTTTTGTCGTCCATCTTTTTTCATCTCACTTGCTGTTGTCTCCTTCCATTTGCAAGTAGGAGATGTTTGTAAGTTGGATGTTTGAAAGTAGGGGCCTGCCCTATATGCTCTGCAGAAATGGCGGAACAAGGTGTTGGTTTTGCCACAACATTGTAAGCCCTCAAAGTGACTCTTGGTGGGTGCTGGAGCGCCCTGCTGTGAACGATTATATCAAGAATTGTAATTACATGCCATTGTTGAACAGTGGTAGAAAAATTGACCTTTGGTGGTTGTGGTGCTGGTGCCACAACACTATAAGTCCTCACCGTTACTCTGGGTGGGCACAGGAAAGGGCCCTCCTGTGAAATATTATATCAAGAATTGTAATTACATGTCCCTGTTAAACAGGGGCAGAAAAATTTGGCCTTAGGCACTGGTGCTGGTGCCACCACACTGCAACCTCTTCCATATACTCTAGTTTTATTGCAGGAATTAGCCCTGCTGCAAAGCATTGCATCAAAAATTGTACTTAAACGCCCCTGTTAAACAGGGGCAGAAAAATTGGGCCTTAGGCACTGGTGCTGGTGCCACCACACTGCAACCTCTCCCATATACTCTAGTTTTATTGCAGGAATTAGCCCTGCTGCAAAGCATTGCATCAAAAATTGTAATTAAACGCCCCTGTTAAACAGGGGCAGAAAAATTGGGCCTTAGGCACTGGTGCTGGTGCCACCACACTGCAACCTCTGCCATATACTCTTGTTTTATTGCAGGAATTAGCCCTGCTGCAAAGCATTGCATCAAAAATTGTAATTAAACGCCCCTGTTAAACAGGGGCAGAAAAATTGGGCCTTAGGCACTGGTGCTGGTTCCACCACACTGCAACCTCTCCCATATACTCTTGTTTGATTGCAGGAATTAGCCCTGCTGCAAAGCATTGCATCAAAAATTGTACTTAAACGCCCCTGTTAAACAGGGGCAGAAAAATTGGGCCTTAGGCATCACCCAGAACCAGAAATGTTCTTCCAACATATCAGCGGAGGAGGAAGAGGATAGACAATCAACATAACAGGACAGTCACTCAGCATCAGCATAGGCAGTCTTGAAGGGATGTGATATTTCAAAAAAAATTATTCTGTTACATCAGCTTCAGGTGCTTGGTAGCTGTGGGTGATCCAAGACTGATTCATCTTGATGAAGGTCAGTCGATCAACTGATTCGGTGGACAGGCGCACCCTGTGATCGGTAACAAAGCCACCAGCAGCACTGAAGGTGCGTTCCGAAAGAACGCTGGATGCAGGACAGGCCAGTAGCTCAATTGCATACTGTGCAAGCTCTGGCCAGTGATCCATCCTCAAGACCCAGTAAGCCAGAGGATTTTCGGTGGGAAAGGTGTCCAAGTCTGACCTTGCCCCTAGGTATTCCTGCACCATGTAAATCAGACGCTGGCGATGGGTGCTGGAACCGATCATACCTTGGGGCTGCGGACTAAAAAATTGTCTGAAAGCATCAGTCAGACGGCCACCTTCTCCACCGCTCCTTCTGACCGATGCCTCAGCAACACGTTGTCCAGGACCAGGAGTTTGTAACCTCCCAGTCTCTGGGAACGCGTTGCACAGACCTTTCTGCAAGGCCTCCCGGAGATGTCTCATCCTCTGCTCCCTCTGCGATGGCAAGATAAGGTCGGCAACCTTACCCTTGTACCGTGGATCAAGGAGAGTGGCCAGCCAGTAATGGTCCCTCTCCTTGATCCGAAGAGTACGAGGATCCTTCCGCAGGCTTTGCAGGATCAGGGAGCCCATGCAGCGTAGGTTAGCTGAGGCATTCGGTCCGGAGTCCTCTGGGTCACTACCTCCTCCCAGCCACGTACAAGTCCACGTGTTTCTTGGGACTGTAAATCATCCCTACAAGACTGCTGCTGCTGCTGCTGATGCTGAGTGCCAGCCTCCACCTCCATGCTGACACAATCATCCTCCGCCTCCTATTCCTCCTCCTCATCCTCTTCCTGTGTGATGGGTGGCACAGCAGGAACACTGTCTGGATAAAGGGGGCCTTGAGAGGCAAGGAAGTCCTCCTCTTCCTGCCTCTGTTCTGCCTCAAGTGCCCTGTCCATTATTCCATGCAGCGTATGCTCCAAGAGGTGGACAAGAGGTACAGTGTCACTGATGCATGCACTGTCACTGCTCACCATCCTTGTGGCCTCCTCAAACGGTGACAGGACAGTGCATGCATCCCTGATCATGCCCCACTGGCGTGGTGAGAAAATACCGAGCTCCCCTGACCCTGTCCTGGTGCCGTAGTCGCACAGGTACTCATTGATGGCCCTCTGCTGCGTGTGCAGCCGCTGCAGCATGGCCAACGTTGAGTTCCACCTGGTGGGCATGTCACATATAAGGCGGTTCTTGGGCAGGTTCAACTCCTTTTGGAGCTCAGCCAGCCGAGCACAGGCATTAAATGATCGGCGGAAATGCACACAGACTTTCCTGGCCTGCTTCAGGACATCCTGTAAGCCGGGGTACCTGCCCAAGAACCGCTGCACCACCAGGTTAAGGACATGAGCTACACAGGGCACATGGGTCAGTTGTCCCTGTCGGAGGGCGGAGAGGAGGTTGGTGCCATTGTCACAAACCACCATTCCTGGCTTAAGCTGGCGTGGCGTCAACCACCTCTCAGCCTGCCCCTGCAGAGCTGACAAAACATCCGCCCCAGTGTGGCTCCTGTCCCCCAAACAAACCAGTGCAAGCACGGCATGGCATCGTTTTGCCTGCGTACTTGCATAGCCCCTGGAACGCCTACGAATCACCGCTGGTTCTGAGGACAGAGCACTGGAAGAGGCCATGGAGGAAGAAGAAGAGGAGGGGGTGGAGGAGAGAGGTGTGTCGCAACCAATAGTAGCATTTTGGAGGCGTGGTGGCGGAACAACCTCCAACACTACTGCACCTTGTCCTGCATCCTTCCCAGCTGCCAGAAGAGTGACCCAATGGGCCGTGAAAGACAGGTAACGTCCCTGTCCATGCCTGCTGGACCATGAGTCAGCGGTAATATGCACCTTACCGCTGACCGCCCTGTCCAGCGAGGCAAGGACATTGCCTTCCACATGCCGGTAGAGAGCCGGAATCGCCTTCCGTGAGAAAAAGTGGCGTTTGGGGACCTGCCACTGAGGAACCGCACATTGTAAAAACTCACTGAAGGGGGCCGAGTCTACCAACTGAAAAGGCAGCAGTTGAAGTGCTAGCAATTTAGCCAAGCTAGCATTCAACCGCTGGCATGTGGATGGCTGGGAGTGAACTTCTTTCGCCGGTCCAGCAGCTGGGGCAGGGACATTTGCCTGCTATAATCGGACGTGGGTGTACCGCTAGCAGAGTTCCCGGAAGCACTTGGCTGTGACACACCTAATTCTACACTTTCATTCCTCTCAGAGCAGGTTTCAGAGAGGACTGAAGGTCTAGTGGGGTTGGAGATGCCAGCTGATGAGGAGCAAGGAGAGGTCCGCTTTGTTCTTTGGTGTGGGTCTTTGAGGTACGCTTGCCAACGAGCTGCATGGCAGGTCAACATATGTCTGGTCAAGCATGTGGTGCCCAAGCGGCTGATGTTTTGGCCACGCGAGATACGCTTGAGACATATGTTGCAAATAGCAGCGGTGCGATCTGATGCACTCGTCTCAAAAAAGGCCCACACCAAAGAACTTTTAGAATAACGCGCAGAGGCAGCGCCCTGCACAGGCGGAGCTCTGCGGTGTGATTCAGTCGGTGTGCTGCCCCTAAGCTGGCCCCCGGAGGGCATCCTGCCTCATTGGACATGTGCCTCCTCCTCCTCCTCCTCCTCTCTCCTTCCAGGCACCCACGTGGAGTCAGTGCCCTCATCATCCCCTCCCTCTTCATCGCTGTAGCAAACCTGGCAGTATGCTGCAGCTTGTGGAACATGACTGCCAGATTGCTGTCCTTCTTGAGCATCCCCTCTCTCTGCGCTCACGCTACTGCCTTCCTCTAGCTGAGTGTCATCATCAGAGCCCACAAAACACTGGGCATCCTCCTGGAGCATGTACCCAACACTGTGCTCAAAGAGTTCAGGAGACTCCTCAGGAGGACGTGGTGGGTCTAGGGAAGGAGTCACTGATGATGACATTGAGAGGAGGGAAGACGATGCGTTGGCAGCTGCTTTGCTAGTACCCTGAGGCCGCGTACACACGCGGGGACTGTTCGCCCAACTTTGTCCGTCAAACAGTTTCGGCAAACAGTCCGCTCAAAATTAGCATGGACGGACATGGCCACACACGACGGACGAACAGTTTGCTGAAACGTGCGCGATGACGTGAACGGCACGTACGACGGGACGAAAAATACGACGTCCTATACACTGCATTATAACTTTCGGCGTGTAAATCCTTTCTGAGCATGCGCGGAACTTAGTTTGACGAACAAGCCTACACACGAGCGGACTGTTCGCTGAAACAAGGTTTCAGCGGACAGTTTTTCGGAAATTCCGAAAAACCTTGTTTGTCAAACTGTCCGCTGAAACTGTCCGCTGAAAGCCCACACACGAGCGGACTGTCCGCCCAAACACTGTTCAGCGGACAAAGTTGGGCGAACAGTCCGCCCGTGTGTACGCGGCCTGAGACTGGGTGAGAGAGGATGAGGAGGATGAAGAGGGCTTGGTCATCCACTCTACCAAGTCGTTGGCATGTTGCGGTTCAACATGTCCAGCTGCCGAAAAAAAGGACAAGCGTGTCCCATGGCCACGTGCTGATGACAATGCACCGCGTCCACGACCAGCACTGTTGTCTCTAGACACAGAGCCTGCTTGCCCTCTTTTATCGGCTCGCGCCTGTCTGCCTCTCCTTGCTGGCCTTCCAGACATGGTAATGGCCTGAAGGGAGTTGGGTAAAACAGCAGTGTAATGGAGTCACACAACACCCACTAAGCCCTGCAGATGGCTCTATTAGAGAACAGCAATAAACGGTAGATACAGGTGTATATTGTGCTGGAGTCACACAACACCCACTAACTCCTGCAGATGCCTTTATTATAGAACACCAGAGATAAAGGGGTATACTGTAATTGAGTCACACAACACCCACAAAGCCCTGCAGATGGCTCTATTAGAGAACAGCAATAAAGGGTAGATACAGGTGTATATTGTGCTGGAGGCACAAAAAACCCACTAACTCCTGCAGATGCCTTTTTTATAGAACACCAGAGATAAAGGGGTATATACAGATGTATACTGTGCTGTGCTGGAGGCACACACAACTTCCAATAACTCCTGCAGATGGCAAGTGGGCTCAAATAGAGAAGAGCTATGTAGGTGGATATAGCGGTGTGTACTGGGTACAGAGCACGCAGACAGCACGCACAAGCTCCTAACACTACTGACTGCAAGCTCTATTATAAAAGATAGATCACTAGCTATATAGGTGAGGTGAATATAGCGGTGAATACTGCGGTCAGGGCACACAGACAACAACCACTACACAACAGCAAGATCGAAAATCGGGCGAAAACGATCGGTGTGTACTGTGTTGAAGGTACACAGAACACCCACTAACTGCTTCAGACGCCAACACACTACAAAAGGCCGCCGCGCTGGCGGCCTTATATAGTGTGGGGCGTGTACTACACAGCCTGAGATATGATCATAGAAAAAAGAAAGAACTGCGCTAACCACGAATACCCAAATGTGAGTAGGGTATGTATATGTGCCAGACCCACGATAAGGGTCTTAGTATCTTAATGTCTCCAAGACCACCTCCAAAGTATAATGCAAACCATATACAAATAAGTGCAATTTAAATGCAAAAACAAACCATAAATACGTGTCAAGAGTGTGAGTTCCCCAAACACAATATGAGTAAATCAAACTCAGTGCATATACCTCTGAAGAATAAAAAAATAGAATAGAATATGAAAAAAATAATTTGCAATTTTTTACATAAATTAAATATCAAGAAAAAAGATTATATTTAGAGACACCCTATATAATGTCCATATAGTCATATGTCAAAAAATAATAAAATGTCCATATAGTAAACAAACACCAGTGAAGTAAAGCTTCAAGTGGAGTGCAGCAGTGAAGGACAAACTTCAAACAGCTGAATCATAAGTACACAAAATAAAATCTTCTCCAAAGATGTACTGTGCTTTTCCCAACACCGAATGAGTGAATTGGCTTCTTACCAGATCCAAGCGACCCCCCGTTACAGAGGGTCACCACAGGCGACAATAGTCAAAGGATATCCGGATAGCGATTCCTCCTCAAGCGATCCTGAATCTTTCACGCGATAGGGTTATGGCTGTTATTCCACATATCACTCCCAACTCAACGTGGTATCACATAGGGAAAAACATAGGCTCCAGATAGTGTAAAACCAAATGACTTTAATTTGCAAAAACGAACGTATACACTTACATAAAAGACTTTAAAAGCAGGTTCAAAACAGAAGCGTGCACCGGCCGGATGCACGCCAACGCAGAGACCGACCCGTCCTTCCTGGTCCAAAAAGCACGAACACGACTGGGGTGACGTCGACACGTTCGCACCGCCCTACGCGTTTCGTAATAATTTACGTCATCCAGGGGCCTTTTCGTTCCTTTTGAGATATGATCATGGCTCTCCTAGCTGCTGGCGCTGTGATTGGCCAAGCATGCGGGTCACAGTGCATGCTTGGCCAATCATGAGCCAGCAATGCACTGCGATGACGCAGTGCATTGTGGGCCGTGAGCGCCACACGAATTTGGCGCGAACGGCCCATAACGTTCGGAATTCGCCGAACGGGCGAACAGCCGATGTTCGAGTCGAACGTATGTTCGACTCGAACACGAAGCTCATCTCTACTCTTAATTTTACAGCCATGTGTGTACACATCACCTTGCGTTATCAGCGATGCATCATCTGCCCAGCTGTCAAAATTACAGCATCAGTTGTACTTCTGTAGCCACAACACTGTCTTTGCATGGGTGTATACTGTAATACACAAATGTGAAGGGCGCGGAGGATATATATATATATATATATATATATATATATATATATGTATATCTGTGTGAGTATATCTGTGTGAGTATTTATTGTTACTGATCCGTGATTGGAATGGGTCACCCTGTTCGGATTGTGGTCTCAGCCTTAGGAAAGGTCGCGGCTTCGGCCTAGCTCTGGAGTGGCAGCTATCTTGGTGCACCCGTCAGCCGTTTACAATTTGATCGCTCTGTCAAATGATGGAGTGATTACTTGTAAACAAACCGGCGTCATGATGAAGCCAGTTCCTCTCTCCCTTCTGTAAAGTGGAGGGGAGAGATCGGATAGGACCAGCGCTGTGGGCTGGATGTGTAGTGCCCACATCGCTGCTCTGTAACAATTGTAGTCACAGCCATCCCTCCATACTCTGCCAATACTCGGCAACACCCTGCCAATAACGTGCCAATACTCTGCCAATACCATACCAATACTCTGCCAATACTCTGCCAATACTGCCATACCGTGCCAATACCCTGCCAATACCCTGCCAATGCTCTGCCAATACTCTGCCATACCCTGCCAATGCTCTGCCATACCATGCCAATGCTCTACCATACCCTGCCAATACTCTGCCATACCCTGCCAATACTCTACCATACCCTGCCAATACTCTGCCAATACTCTGCCATACCCTGCCCATACTCTGCCATACCCAGCCAATACTTGCCAATAACCAGCCATACCCAGCCATACTCGGTAATACCCAGCCATACTCAGCGATACCCAGCCATGCTCAGCCAATATTACAGTGGGGGAGACGACGTGAATATTGCAGTGGGGGAGATGTATATTACAGTGGGGGAGGTTGTGGATTTTACAGTGGGGACTATATGGTTGTGGAATTTTCACAGGTTTTTGCAAATTCAATTATTATTTGCTGATCCGAAAAATTATCCGATCCGTGACTCTGATCCGAGGAATGATCCGTTCCGTGAGTTTTTTGATCCGTTGCACCCCTAATATATACACACACACACAAACAGATGTAAATCTATATATATATATATATATATATATATATATATATATATATATATATATATATATATATATATATATAGATACATACACACATATAAATAAATATATATATATATATATATATATATATATATATATATATATGTGTGTGTGTGTGTGTGTGTGTGTGTGTGTGTGTATATATATATATATCTATATATATAGATATATATATAATCTCTGTGTGTAATTGCGTAGTTAATGAAATTGTAACCTGCTGTTGGTGTATTTTTCACTGCAGTTAAGAAAGTTTTTACTTTCATTTTTGGCCACAGACAGAGGAAGAAGCTATTCTCTGGCAGAGATCTCCTCTTTCTTCCTGCTAACTCCACCTCTGGGCTGGAGAAGCAAGAAAGGAGAATTTGAAAGAGAAGCACAGTGATAAAGTTGCATCTCTGTTTATTGAACAGGCCGTTTCTGTTGCAGAGAATGCATCCGTTCTGTGTACTGAGATGAGAAGAGAAGAATAAATTCTCCAGCACTCATCTCAGTATATTAAACCGACAATGCTCTGAGATAAGCGGTGATCATCAGGATCTCAGCTTATCACAGTTTATTAAACGGACACCTTGGGCTGAACGGTGCACCTATTCCATTCCTCCCAAATGAAAATACTGAAATCTCATGCACAGGGGCTAAAATCTCAGTATGCATAAGGCCTAAAACACACAATTTTTTTGGGAAGCAGCGTGGATGGTCTCACTTGATCTTTGGCAAGATCAACAGGTATTTTTTTTTGGAAAATATGGAAGGAAAATCTTTTAATGGTATATTTAATAAATAAGAGAGGTTCATTGTTAAAGGGGCGTCTCGGCCGTTAAAAAAAAAAAAAAGTCAGCAGCTACAAACATAGGGTGGCCCTCCACTGTACGGTTTACATACAGTACCTACATTTTTATTGGTGTTTTTTTTTCCTTCCCAGTGTGTTTTGTTGCACTACTTATTTTTAGATGTATTTAGTGACATGATCGAGATAACATAAGATAACCATTCATAAAAAAAACACATAAAAATTGCACATTAGTGAAACACATGTACTAACACACATTAAAAACATATAAAATGCAGCATTTTCAGATGCACAGGCGTGAATATAAAGAGCAGACCGTGGCGGCCACAGTGCAAATGTGGGAATCAGTCTGGTGTACACTGGGAGCAGGTCAGTAATTACTTAGTTGTATTTAATCAGCTGTTGTGTACATATGGAGAAGGCTTGTTTGTTCAGAAGCCAATGTTTAACCCTTTTGTTAGCGCAATCAATATGCTCCTGGCTCAGTATCAATAATGGAGTGAAGTCTCAGCTGTTTAACTGATGCCTACAAGTGTATAGACAGTGCGTCCTTTGTCCAGAAGTCAGTGAACCATCAAGAATTGCGTTTACGTTCCAGGGAGAGCACGGAACCATCCGTCTTTTTTTAATCAATTGAACTGAGTGTAGACAAAGCTGTTAAGAAGAGATGACTTGTTCCATTTACAGTATGGACAGGTCAATCATTTTAGACAATGATGACACCAAAAAGCAAGTGCGATGGGCATGTACGGATGTGCTTGTGTCAGTGCATTTGTGATTGAATAGCTCTTTCAGTGTATTTAGGCAATATTAGAAGACACCTTGGGAAAAGCAGGATCTGCAGTCCTATAATGTCAACATTTGCTTTGATGCTGATATAGAGAAGTCCTAAGGAGAGTGAACAAATGTGTTCTTTGCTTGTATTTGGTAAATGATTTTGCTTTGCTCCCAGACAGCTAAAAGTGTAAAGAACCTAAAGAGTATGTCAAGGCTAAATAAAAAATGTTCTATTCCTTTAAAGCTCTGCAAGTACAGATAAATACCTGTTGATCTGCCAGACATGCAGTCGGCTCTTAACCCCTTTTTTTCCAGCCCAGGCATCCTTTTAAAAGGTTTTAAAACCAGGGGGCAGAAAGGATCATGTCCACTGTCATGATCATGTGACCACTGTGATTGGCTGTTACAGTGCCCACATAATCAGAAGCCAGTCCCAATGGTAACAGATCATTAGTGGCAGCCAAGAGCTGTCTGTGACAGCTTAAACTCTGTGCTGGGAGAGTGCAGTGAGTGCATTATCAGCACAGAAAGATCAGCTGGTCAGTGATGCAGCGTGTGGGGGTTAAAGCCCACCCTTTTTCTGGCACACATAAGTGTTATGCAGGCAGCAACAGGTTAACGTGTAATTATAGTGTAGCACTTCAAAGGAGCTGCTGATGTTTGGTTCCATATGTCAACGACCTGCCCTGCAATGCTTCTCCCTCTGACACACCAAGATTAAACAAATAGGATTTATTTGGGAAAATATTCCCAAGAGGCAACAAAGCAAAACAGCAAAAAACAATAAATAACATCAGATAATAAACTTATATAACACAAATAGCATGATGGTCCAGTGTCTCTGCACCTGAACCCTGAAACCAGGGAGGTCCTAACTAAAAGGAGTGGTATTGGTCCTTCAGTCTCTCCAAACCCCTCCCACCGGTCTGTGCATTTTTAAGTGTTGGGGTCCAAAGTTCCTGTGTTGGGGCACTCAAGTAAAAGTGGATCCCACAGTACAGGTGTAAGTACCCAGATTAAATCCCAGGTTGGGGGTAACACTGTCCCTTTAAAAAGTGGACAGAGACGCTATAGTCAGCAGCCTCTCACCACAAATTGGTCTGTGATTGTGATTCCTCCCACCCTCTGACATCCAGAACAGTTGATGTTAGAAATGACTTAGGATCCTGCAGTGGTGATCAGTCATGAAACTGGTACTGCAACTCAGGACCTGGCAATCTCCCATGAAACCAGTGACACTTTCTGCCAGTTGTGACCTCTGTGCAGATGTGTACAGTAGGCAGCTCTCAAACACATCATCCTCTGCAGTGGTCACCTCTTACGTTCCCTATATTACTGCCCCAAACTCTGTATTTCTCCTTCCTTTTTCTCTTCCTGCACCTCTCTGTCCTGCTGGGAATTGTATCCCCATCCCATTCTTGGCTTGATAGGAAAATGTCTGCTGAGGACTACATTTCCCATAGTACTAGGAGGTTCTCAGTAGCTCTCTTTCCTCTTAAGCTGCACAACCGTCAATCACAGTGCTCTTTTGAGGTACAACATGAGGTGTTGGGTGGACCCTTCTCCAGCTCTATGTAGCTGCAAACACAGCCTGATCAGAATGTTCTGTGTTCTCTCTCTCTCTCTCGTCCCTTCAATGGTGACTCCAGAATGTACAATGGTGACTGAAGAGAGGGAACGATGGCCTCACTGACAGCCCAGTCCCTGCAGCGGGTGGGGGCACCATGGACCGGGACTACAATAGGAAAAATCAAAGATTAAATACAGTATATGATGCAGTCTGCCAAAAGCATTAACCTAGCAGTCTTTGTTTTTCTGAGTTCCCCTGCAGCAACATTTTATTACATATTGATCCTTCCAAAAAAGCCTTTTATATTATAAAAAATAAAAAAATAAAAAGCCTTTTAACTATAGCTGTGCAAGCATCTTCCACCTCAACAAAAGTCAATTTATACTTGGTGGAAATTATCGGGCGAACAGTGACTGCATCCTATCGGTGGGTGCAGCAGCTGACTGAATACAATAGTGAACAGTGGAGATTGCTCCATTTATGCTGTTTAGTGTGGATAGGGGAATCAATTGATTTTCTTTTCTTCAGCTCCTAGGCTTAACAAGAGAGAAAATTAAGCATGTATGGCTAGAAAAAATCTGCAATGTTACAACTTCTTTTATTAAACCAAGCTATCCAGCAAAAGTGGCAGTTAAGGCCAATTGTCTTTTGTTGAAGGAGCCACGTAGAATATGATGAACTGAACAGTGACTGCATTCAGTTAGCTGCAGTCACTGTTCATGTATTCTAGCAACCATGGGTGCTGCCTGTCAAAATACAATAGCCAGCAGGGAAGATTCCACCATTCATGCTATTTACTGTGCAAGGAGGAATCTATTAGGCCCCTTTCACACTGGGGTGGTGCGGGCGTCGGCGGTAAAGTGCCGCTATTTTTAGCGGCGCTTTACCGTCGTTTTAGCGGCGGTCTGCGGCCACTAGCGGGGTGGTTTCAACCATTGCTAGCGGCCGAAAAAGGGTTAAAATCGGCACTTTGCCGGTGGTATAGCCGCGCTGTCCTATTGATTTCAATGGGTAGGAGCAGTTTAGGAGCGGTGAATACACCGCTCCTTTCACTGCTCCAAAGATGCGGCTAGCAGGACTTTTTTCACTGTCCTGCTAGCGCACAGCTCCAGTGTGAAAGCCCTCCGGCTTTCACACTGGAGTGAAAGGGGCCGGTTTTTTCAGGCGCTACACAGGCGCTATTTTTAGCGCTGTAGCGCCTGAAAACCACCCCAGTGTGAAAGGGGCCTTAGATTTCTCCCGCTCAGGCCGCAGACTGAACAAAATAAATCTATATGTATATAGCTAGCCTACGAAGGTTGAGACAAACCATTTAACACTGACATGGGTTCTTGCAATGGCTGGCATTCGTTCATTTGGTTCAAACCCTTGCTCTAAAAGAAAAATAAATAAATTTGTAACTGCTTACAAATATTATTTTGTGTTTGGTTTTAATTTGTCAGTTAAATATGTAAAATTCATCTAAATCTACTAATTAATCTAACACTGCCTTCTCCATAGGTTGACAATGCTGCTGTTCAATAGTGGCTACATTGCTCCTCCATAGATAGAGTAGCGGAGTTAGTATAGCCACCCCCCTAAGACAAGAAGTAGGTTGCTGACCATATCACCAGGTGAACATAAAGGATCTAAGGCAGCCTTTCTCAAACTTTTCAACACAGCGGAACCCTTGAAATAGTTCTCTGGTGTTGGGGAGCCCCTGCTAAAAATTAGAAATCTACATCTCATGATACATTAGTGTGATGGTCAATGGGAAGAATGCTCCTTACACTTTTTGTCACTGGGAAGAATTACCTCCTTACAGGTAGCTAGGCAGAAATTGCCCAATGCTAAAGGAACCTCTGGAGGAACCCTAGGTTTCCACGGAACCCTGGTGGAGAATCACTGATCTAAGGACTGGTAAATGGTATTATATTAAATTGTTATTTTTATGTAAAGATACACTTTTAGCCCATTTGTGCAATGACATCATAGGGCTTGCTCAGCGTCTTTTGCTAAACTACGCAAGCATGCCTACTCTCAGATCTCCACAACATAAAAGCCAGTAATTTTGTGTTCCAAAATAAGAACTAGGAGGGCTCTTTCAGATAACATAGTAAGCTTGCAGAAAATAAAGGACAACTCTGAATTTCTGAAAAGATCAACAGGTTGTTTTTTTTTCACTTATCAAACAAATATGACAAAATGCTTCCAATGGTTCAGTATATTAAACAGAACAAAAGAGAGAAAATAAGAAAAGTTAATTGTTGGGTGTTAAATAACCTTTAAAGTAAATCTATCAAGTACCTGGTTAGGTTAGGCTGAAAAAAATAATTAGCACAAATGACCTCATTATAAATCACTTGTTTAAAAAAAATAGTACTTAGAAATATAAGCAGATGATGAACTTCGCTGTTAACATTTGGAAGAGAAGCCGTTTTAAACTTAAACTGCGTAGAGGGTTCTTTACTGTCAGAGGTAAGGATGTGGAATTCTCTTCCACAAGCAGTGGCTTCAGCAGGGAGCGTCGATAGTTTCAAAAAAAGATGGGCACCTTAACAATCACAACATACAGGGATTTTTCAATGTATTATTGACATAAATACATGCACACTCACACACCACAGGTTTAACTGGATAGACTGGTGACTTTTTTCAGCCTTACCAACAGAGGTTTACCTAGGGTCTCCAGCGCCCTTGGCAAGAATCTGTATCGGCACCCCCCCTCCCCTTCATTAAAGAGTTTGAATTTCAGTTGTTTGTTTTTATACAGCAATTTCCTTTAATTTTAAATTGATTGCATATCCATTAAGTTATTATCCATTAAATTTAAATTGTTTGCATGCGCCATAGATAGCGGCACGCAGGCGCACTATTGCTGTTAGCAGCATGCCGCTGCTAACGGTGATACGCCATTAGTGGCGGCTCCCATGCGCATGCGCGGGAATGACGTCATCGCTGCTCCGGCGCAGTGAGTGGCCGGAGCAGCGATACCCGGAAGAAGATGGATGCTTCGTGCTACAGGGGGACAGCGGTGACATCGCTGGCTCCTGTGTCAGGTAAGTGACACATAATGGGCTACTATGCGATGCATAGTAGCCCATTATGCTTTACCTTTGCAGGGAGACAAAGAAGAAGTAAACCCATCAGGGTTTACTTCCTCTTTAGGTGCCACTTTGTGTTGGTCTATCACATAAAATCCCAATAAAATACATTTACGTTTTTGGTTGTAACATGCCAAAATTTGGAAAATGTCAAGGGGTATGAATACTTTTTCAAGGCACTGTAATTTAGGAATTAACATTGGCACTGCTAGCAGAACCCTCACACACTAAAGAAACAAGAAGACTTAGGAATTTGCCTGGAACAGGGCTTTTGGTTAGGTTTTTTATTAACTTAAATGATAGATACTGTAGGTTAAATGGAAAGGATAGGCCTTTTTGTTGGGAACCCAGAGATCAACTATAAAGTATATGTATAACCCTAATTTGAAGAAAATGTCAAAAGAATTAAAATCTCTGTCAAACTCTCTGCTGCTTTTTATTGGGAAATTCAAAATTTGCCACCAGAACAATAGGCAAGGGTAATTTTTACAAAGGGGACACCTATTCTTGAGACATTTGTCTGACACATTTGTACAAGAAATCTTTTTTAGAGATGTCCTTTCTCTTCATGTTTCAGCCTTGGGACACAGAAAAAAATAAAACGACAGAGGTTTTACCACTTTTCTATACTATCAAAAAAAAGAGGAGAAAGGGTGCATCGTTGTACAGGACTTTTGAAATAACAAATAAAAAGAAGGAAATGGTATGATACCTTTTGAAGAATAGTAATTTGATACATTATATATTGCAGATTGTAATTAACTTTGCCATAGGTTGATAAATTTACCTCGTTTTATTGCTTTGCAAGGTTTTCTTCTTTGTTTTCAACTGAAAATTAATTTTTGTTATCAGTATTTTAATGAAAAGTTACATTAAACTTCTTTAAAATAGTGTTAATCTATAATGTCAGTGAACTGTAAACCATAGAAATTATTAAATTCCCATACAGAACTTTCATTTATTTACCTATTAATTGTATGTCAAGAAGAGTTATGACTTTCATTTTACAGAATTTTAATTTTCTTCAGCTGGTAATGGCATATGAGCTATGTTTCTTGTAGGTTTCTTGTTTCCTATATTAAATTTGATGCAAAAAATTCATTACATTTTTGAAGAGGTTGTTTTTCATTGCCGTGACTTTTTGGTCCTGGAAAATAATTATATATCCACTAAATCAATTTCTTTGGGTTATAGTATATGTAAACCCTAAATCTAGTTTTCAGAAAGTTTGGCTCATTGTATGCTGTAAATGATCTTTTGTGAATTTGTTGCAATGTTTCTTACTTAGATATCCTGTAAGTAAAAGCACGTTATATCTCTGTTTTGTTGGCTGTGCTTTATTACAAGTAAGTATAACATGTTTGTTATTTAAAAAAAAATACAAGCTTTAGATTCACTTTAAATGGAGATCCCCTGTGAGTAGTTAATGGATTTCAAGTGATTGTAGTATACATGCTGTACATGTGTAACTGTAAGGTCCAAATTCTGGTGATTCAGTATTGTAACAAAACCTGCACCAAGAAGACAAAAGAACACTTCAAGCAACTCCATTAAAAGTTAATTAGAAAATATAATTCAGGAGATGAACATAGAAAGACACCGAAAATTCCTTGAAGTACAGTTAGATCAATTATTAAAAATGAAAAGAGTAGGGAACATCTATCAGTCTCTTAAGAACAGGCCATCCATTGACAGTGAGCGATTGAAGCAGAAAAGTAGTGAGGGGGTCCACAGACACCTATGATAACTCTAAAGCCCCTTACACACTATCAGATTGTCTGCTGAGTTTTTCCTTCAGATTTACCAAAACCATGTAGTAGAAGGGCCTGCCTGATTGCATACAAATTGAAACTCCTAAGGTTTGACCTCATATTATATGGTTTTGGTAAATCTGAAGGAAAAACTCAGCAGACAATCTGATAGTGTGTACAGGGCTTTAAGGAGTTACAGACCTCAGTGAATACAATTGGAGAGGCTATGCATAGAACAACTGGGTGTTTTACCAATATCAGCTTCATAGGAAAGTAGAAAAAGAAAACCACACAACTAAATCTCACCTACAATTTTCCAGAAGGCACCTAGGAAACTCTGAAGAAAGCTGTGAGATCTTCCATTATATGGTGAGGCTACAACTGAGCTAGTCCAGGAACACTTATGGAGTAGAATGAATGCAGCAAAATCCAGGAAAATCCAGGAGGGAAACTTGTTGCAGTCGGCAAGAGGCTTGAGTCTAGGGAGAAGATTTGTCTAAAAGCAACACAGTGACTCCAAGCAAAAAGCCAAAAACTATCCACAAAAGGCTTAAATTATTAATAGACCCTAAAAATGTAAACTAAATTTGAGCAGCTGACCTCAATATACACCTTGCGTGCTTCTTCTTCTTTAAAAATCTAACTTGTTAGTTGAGTTGGTCCAAAGGTTGCTACCGCGGGTTTTCAATATTTAGGTGGCTCCAATGCTTTCCAGGATCCTAGGAAGCCACACATGCATTTCCAAGAGAGAGGCTCTAAACTGATGCGATAATGCTACATGAGCCAACATGCACAACCAGTGGGGTAGGAAGACAGCACACACATGCTGTTCACTCACAATCCCCATGTAGCCTTGTGGGCGCAGGCTGATTCGCCCAGAGCACATGAAACCTTTTACTCTCTCTCACTATTCTCTTTCCTCTGGACTCTCCTGTGTATGCGCTCACTAATGCGCTAATAAACATTATGAAGGTACCCCGATATAGAAGCCAGTCTCACACACCGTTTTATAAGAACCTGAAGCAGTCATACAGGTGCCTTCCTGTCACACGATACATACACCTGCTCAGGTTGGGACATTTTGAAGGAGACACCACAGAGTTCTACCAGTCCAGCTTGACCCTGTCACCTATCTCCCAGTGACAGAACGGGGTTTCCGCCAGCCCCAGCGCAATCCCCATGCACACGCATAATTAACTATTTTCTCATCTGTACCATATGGCTTGGTCCCTAAGGTCTCCACCACGTGAGTCCGATCTTGGTTGCTGGGGCACCGACCACTCGGGAGGTAGGCTATAAACCACTCCCCTCACTATACACGAGACCCTTCACCCCTGCCGGTACCTCTCTCCCGCTATCTAGCTGTCATATCATCCTTCTCATGTACTCGTTGCCCCTAGTAACAGCATGTCACCAGTTCACCCCATGTGTGTACATTATAGGCCCTGTTCTTCCACATACCATTACCACCATGCACTCCTTTAAGTAACTTCAGACCATGCATGACAAAGTTTCAAAAGCTTTACTGGAAACTCTCAGCACAGCAGTTCCAAATCAAAGTGCACAGTCTTTTTCCTAAACTAATCCCTAACTCAAGCAAGAGTCTATACACAGCAAAGTCCACAGTGGCAGATCTCCAGAGCTGGTGTTCTTCAGGGAGGACTGCAGGAAGGACCAGACTGGCCTACCGGGATACCAGGAAATTTCCCGGTGGGCCGGCTGCCTGGCTGCCCCTGGGGCCGCTGTGAGGGCAGCGACGGCTGAAAAAAGCTGTTCCGAAGCTAGCCATGCTCGGGAAAGCCAGTACGCACTCATCAATTTTCGGAAAGGCGAGCGCATGCATAGTGACATGATGGAGCGGAGTCATTTTTAAAAGTAGATCAGTTACAGTGCTCAGTGAGGTCTTGTCTGGTGGCGTGTGTCTCTTCCTACATCCCCCCACAGCCTCTGACCTCCTGTCCCCCCCACAGCCTTTGACCTCCTGTCCCCCCCCTCGCAGCCTCTGACCTCCTGTCCCCTCTGCAACCTCTGACCTCCTGTCCCCCCCGCAGTCTCTGACCTCCTGTCCCCCCCGCAGCCTCTGACCTCCTGTCCCCCCCGCAGCCACTGACCTCCTGTTCCCCCCCCGCAGCCTCTGACCTCCTGTCTGCCCCCACAGCCTCTGATCTCCTGTCCCCCCACAGCCTCTGACCTCCTGTCCGCCCCTCCCGCAGCCACTGACCTCTTCTTCCTCCCGCAGCCTCTGACCTCCTGTCCGCCCCTCCCGCAGCCACTGATCTCCTCTTCCCCCCCGCAGCCTCTGACCTCCTGTCTGCCCCCCACAGCCTCTGATCTCCTGTTCCCCCCCCGCAGCCTCTGACCTCCTGTTCCCCCCTGCAGCCTTCTGACCTCCTGTCATCCCCTCCGCAGCCTCTGACCTCCTGTCGTCCCCCCACAGCCTCTGACCTCATGTCATCCCCTCTGCAGCCTCTGATCTCCTGTCCCCCCCGCAGCCCCTGATCTCCTGTTACCCCCCACAGTCTGACCTCCTGTTGTCCCCTCCACAGCCTTTGACCTCCTGTCTGCCCCCCCCCCCGCAGCCTCTGACCTCCTGTCGTCCCCCGCAGCCTCTGACCTCCTGTCCGCCCCTCCCCGCAGCCTCTGTCCTCCTTTCCCCCCACAGCCTCTGACCTCCTGTCATCCCCTCCGCAGCCTCTGACCTCATCCCCCCCCCCACAGCCTCTGACCTCCTGTCATCCCCTCCACAGCCTCTGACCTTCTGTCGTTCCCTCTGCAGCCTCTGACCTCCTGTCGTCACCTCCCACAGCTTCTGACCTCCTGTCATGCCCTCCGCAGCCTCTGACCTCCGGTCATCCCCCCCCCGCAGCCTCTGACCTCCCCTGTCGTCCCCTCCACAGCCTCTAACCTCCCCTGTTGTCCCCTCCACAGCCTCTGACCTCCCCTGTCATCCCCTCCGCCGCCTCTGACCTCCCCTGTCATGCCCTCTGCAGCCTCTGACCTCCCCTGTCGTCCCCTCTGCAGCCTCTGATCTCCCCTGTCATCCCCTCCGCAGCCTCTCACCTCCCCTGTACCATCCGCAGCATCTGACCTCCCCTGTCATCCCCTCTGCAGCCTCTGACCTCCCCTGTCACCCCCTCCACAGCTTCTGATCTCCCCTGTCATCCCCTCCGCAGCCTCTGACCTCCCCTGTACCATCCGCAGCCTCTGACCTTCCCTGTCATCCCCTCCGCAGCCTCTGACCTCCCCTGTCACCCCCTCCACAGCCTCTGACCTCCCCTGTCGTCCCCTCCGCAGCCTCTGATCTCCCTTGTCATCCCCTCCACACCTCCACAGCCTCTGATCTCCCCTGTCATCCCCTCCGCAGCCTCTGACCTCCCCTGTACCATACGCAGCCTCTGACCTCCCCTGTACCGTCTGCAGCCTCTGGCCATCTCTTGTCTTATATCATGTCTGCAGTCTGGACAGGCGTCAGGTGTGGGAGTGCCGCAGGGATGGGGGTCATGGGAGAAGTCAGACAGGTATGGACTGTGGAGAGGAAACTATGGGATAAAACCAGAGCCACCAAGATGGAGCCAACTGACTGAGCCCTGCAAGGTGCACCTGAGAGGAGGTCAGTGACAGCGCCGCCAGGCCAGTCTGTGGGGGTGAGGGGGAGTACTGATGTAATGGGGGGTCAATACAATTTTGTAAGGGGGCACTGATATAAAGGTGTTCCCCTTATATCAGTAAACCCCCTTACCTTAGTGTTTTCTTTCTGCAGAAGGTGGTCTCTGGTCACCAGAGTCCTCCCCACATTCCCAGAGTTCCCGTTTACATCATAGCCTTCAGGATTCCACCTTAAAGTGCAAGGGGGAACTCTGATGTAAAGGGCAATGCTGCAGACCCTGATGTAAGTGAGAATTCTGATGTAAAGGAGAATGCAGCTGACTCTGATATAAGTGGGGTCTCTCAGTCACCAGTGCCCCCCTTTTATATCAGAGTTCCCGCTTAGATCATGATGTGCATTGGTCCCCTTTATGTCAGAGTTCCCTTGCACTGTAAAGGGGAATCCTCCTGATATAAGGGGGAACTCTGTGCTGGGTTATATTAATCTGACCTTCATGTAAATGGAGACATATGTTTTTGGATTTTTACTTTAACTTAACTTAAACACATTGCTAATAGCTTTAACTAAATGTTTATAGCTTAAATATTGATATTTGCACTGAAAACTGCCATTTTAGGCACCTTTTATTTTGCAGTGTCAGTAAAAAAAATTTCATGCATGGTTTTCCCTTTTGTGAACAAGAAAATAATGACGTTATGCAATTGGGCTGGTATAAAAATGCTATGGGACTGATATGAAATTATTTCCAGGGCTGCTTTTTATTCCCAGCCCGACCCTGACTGCAGTTCCCAGCAATCCCCCTACATTTTGGAAGGTTCCTAGAGGCAGACAAGCCTCTCTCTGGTTGCTGCAGCAGCTCTGTGATGTGGCTGGAGATTACATACTGTGTCCTGTCTGTGTCTTCTCTCCCATGCAGACTGTGTGTCTGGGCAGAGAAGAAAGCCATTGTTGAAAGAAAGCCATAAGTTTGCAGTTTGTAAGAAGCCATGTGGGGGACACAGCAAACATGTGGAAGAAGGTGACAATGACCCTAAACATACAACCAGAGCTACAATGGAATGGTTTAGATGGTTTAGGGTGGCACAGTGGTGTAGTGGTTAGCACTCTCACCTAGCAGTAAAAAGGGTTGCTGGTTCAAATCTCAACCACGACACTACCTGCCTGGAGTTTGCATGTTCTCCCTGTGCCTGTGTGGGTTTCCTCCAGTTTCCTCCCACACTCCAAAGACATGCAGGTAGGTTAATTGGCTTCTGTCCAAAATTGGCCCTGTTATATGAATGGGGACCTTGGATTGTGGACTCCTTGAGGGTAGGGACCGATGTGAGTGTGCAATGTACACATCAAGCATATCCATGTGTTAGAATGGCCCAGTCAAAGCCCAGACCTAAATCCTATTGAGAATCTGTAGCAAGACTTGAAAATTGCTGTTCACAGACACCCTCCATACAATCTGACAGAGCTTGAGCTATTTTACAAAGAATGGGCAAACATTTCAATCTCTAGATGTGCAAAGTTGGTAGAGAAATCCACAAAAAGACTTGCAGCTGTGTGTGCAGTGAAAGGTGGTTCTACAAAGTGTTGAAAGGGGCTGAATCAGGGGCGGATCCAGGGGGGGGCAACGGGTCAATTGCCCCCCCCCCCGAGAATACCGCCAGCTGATGACAGAACGGCCGGTTCCGCGGGTCCAATCGCGGCCGGTTCCGCGGGTACCCGCGGGCCGGTTCCGCGGGTCCAATCGCGGCCGGTTCCGCGGGTACCCGCGCTGAGTGGACGGGTGAGGGGGGGGGCTGCTGGCCAATCAGGAAGCCAGCAGGCAGGGGAGCAGGGAGATGACATCATCTCTCACTGCCCTGCGTCCCTCCAGTTCCGCTCCTCACTGTGTAGGAAGCTGTGTGCAGCAGAGAGATTGCATCATCTCTCTGCTGCCTATGTTCACTCTGGGACCCAACAAAAGACCACCAGTAGGTGACAATCCGCAATGTGTGGCAGGCTACGTGGCAAGTGGCAATCCGCAATGTGTGGCAGACTACGTGGCAAGTGGCAATCCGCAATGTGTGGCAGGTGACGTGGCAAGTGACAATCCGTAATGTGTGGCAGTTGACGTGGCAAGTGACAATCCGCAATGTGTGGCAGGTGACGTGGCAAGTGACAATCCGCAATGTGTGGCAGGCTACGTGGCAATCCGCAATATGTGGCAGGCAACGTGGCAAGTGACAATCCGCAATGTGTGGCAGGTGACGTGGCAAGTGGCAATCCGCAATGTGTGGCAGGCAACGTGGCAAGTGACAATCCGCAATGTGTGGCAGGTGACGTGGCAAGTGGCAATCCGCAATGTGTGGCAGGCAACGTGGCAAGTGACAATCCGCATTGTGTGGCAGGTGACGTGGCAAGTGACAATCCCCAATGTGTGGCAGGTGACGTGGCAAGTGGCAATCCGCAATGTGGGTCAGGCAACTTGGCAAGTGACAATCCGCAATGTGTGGCAGGTGACGTGGCAATCCGCAATGTGTGGCAGGCTACGTGGCAATCCGCATCTGGTGGCAGGCGACGTGGCAAGTGACAATCCGCAATGTGTGGCAGGTGACGTGGCAAGTCACAATCCGCAATGTGTGGCAGGTGACGTGGCAAGTGACAATCCCCAATGTGTGGCAGGTGACGTGGCAAGTGGCAATCCGCAATGTGGGTCAGGCAACTTGGCAAGTGACAATCCGCGATGTGTGGCAGGTGACGTGGCAAGTGGCAATCCGCAATGTGTGGCAGGCTACGTGGCAATCCGCATCTGGTGGCAGGCGACGTGGCAAGTGACAATCCGCAATGTGTGGCAGGTGACATGGCAAGTGGCAATCTGCAATGTGTGGCAGGCTACGTGGCAAGTGACAATCCGCAATGTGTGGCAGGTGACGTGGCAAGTAACAATCCGCATTTGGTGACAAGTGACAATCCACATTTGGTGGCAGGCGACATGGCAAGTGACATCCTCAGGGCTCCCACTGATTCTGCATTATGGTGAGTTGAACCATTTAATTTTATATTACAATGTATTAATAGAAATAATGCGCTTCAATCATCCTGACACCATAACAACCATGGTGCCGTAATGATTGAAGCGCCAATACCAGCCATTTCCCATATAAATTGCCCCCCAAAAAACATATTTTATAGCAGTGCCCCTCCCGAGATTAGACTCTGGATCCGCCCCTGGGCTGAATACAAATGCACGCCACACTTTTCACATATTTATTTGTAAAAAAAATTGAAAACCATTTATTATTTTCCTTCCACTTCACAATTATGTGCTACTTTGTGTTGGTCTACCATATAAAATCCCAATAAAATAAATTTATGTTTTTGGTTATAACATGACAAAATTTGGAAAATTTAAAGGGGCGTGAATACTTTTACAAGGCACTGAATATGAAAATAAATTGTGGTGGCATGAACACAATATGCTCTGAAAGGAGAATACTTAGCAACATTTTCCCATTGCCTGTTATCTATATTTTTAGAACTTCTTGTTTGCTTAGTAAACATCTGACTACAGGACATCTATTGTCACCTAATGTATTGAAAACACAAACATTTCACTCACCATAATTCTAGTGAAACGCTACACTCACACTTGCACAAACACCTAATCAAGGCCACACACACATCACTTGCTGCAGTAACTTAGAATGACATGTAAGGCTGAGCCCACACACCATCCCTGCACACAAACCATCACTAAGCACACACCTGTTTTTACTATAACAAATCAAATCTGACTCATGATCGCTTAGGAAGAGTCCAGGTCACAAATACAATGGTCTTTTTGTTATATTTGATCTGTTCATCCAAAGTTGCATAATGTAGCAAAAAAATAAAATAAATAAATCCAATTCTACCAATATATACAGTATATATACATTCAACAAAATTTGTATTTGTGTGAATCATAAAATAATCACTTGGTGAATAAATTCAGAGTGGATTTTGTCTGATATGTGCAATATGTTAACCACGCTCTCCCTTTTGCCCCTACTCTGAACCCATATCAAACAACCTGTACTGAGAAAGTATGGATGCTCTTGCATACAAAGCAGGAGGATTAGGAGGGCTGCAGGACAGCATAGTGATCCCACGATACATCATTCACAACAATGTGAAAATGATGTTAAACTTTTAGCAAGAATCAAGGGCCAGATTCACCATTAGTCACAAAAGGCATGTGCCTAAAGGCAGCAAAAGTAAACAAGCTGTTTTTTCCCTGCATAGTCATCATCATAGTCATAGTCCTTATCATCATCATCAGGAATGGTCATCTCATATATTCTCCTTCATACATTTATCACAATACTCTAAGCCAAGTAAGAACCATGAAAACTAGGAAAAAGAAGGGGGTTACTTAGGCACCAAAAGTTGTGTACCTACATACTCAAGTGATTTAAATGAAATCCACGTGGTTAAATTAAGCAATGTAAATCTGTCTTGAGTCAATCTTTCCTGCCCAGTTGAGTCTTTAACATGGCAAAACCATAATTTAAATCCGTTATCTACCACAAAAAAAAATATATTTAAATGCGTTTTAACATACAACCTACATTGCACCTGAATCTGTCCTTACATCAGAATCTTGTAATGTCATGTACAGCAGCACGCAGACTGGCAAGGGAACATAAGCATTTGTGAGTCAATCAGGGTTGGCCCCCTCTCCTGCATATTCCTATTGATCAGTGTGGCCACCTATCAAAGTGATAAACCGATAATAATGTGTTCTCAACTGTCCTTCATCCAGAGACTGCCCCTCTTTTGAGACCAAATCCTATTGTCCCTTGTGCAGCCTAAAGCCTGGTTCACACCAATGACCTGTACACACGGTCGGACTTTCCGACAACAAAATCCGTTTGATTTTTTCCAACGGATTTTGGCCCAAACTTGTCTAGCATACACACGGTCGCACAAACGCGGTGATGTAAAACACGTACGACAGGACTATAAACGGGGCAGTAGCCAATGGCTTTCGTCTCGTAATTTATTCTGAGCATGCGTGGCACTTTGTCAGTCGGAATCGTCTACACACGATTGGAATTTAAATAGGGCTGTTACTGATTAAAATTTTTGTGTTCGATTAATCTATTTTTTTTTAATCGATTAATCGACTAATTTCGATTAATTATAAACGCACATACAGTTTTTTCTATTTTTTTTTTATTAAACTTAAAGAACAATGTAGAAAGTTAGTTTAACTTATAAAACGTATCTAGTATATCTAGGCATCACTTTAGCCAGTCACGAAGACATACCAGGGTGTTTACATTTTCTGGAAGCAGACAGGATCGCATTTTATTTACGATATACCCTGAAGAACTGAACAGTCTTTCACACGGAACAGATGTTGCCGGTACACAAAGAATTGTCTGCACAAAACTGCTTAGGACAGGAAAACGATGGTTATTAAGTTTCCACCACATGAGCGGATCCTCCGTTTCTGGAATGGGAGCTTCTACTTGGTACCGCGTCAGCTCGGCCTGTACACTGTGTACTGCATCTGATTCGTCAGCTGAGGATTGTGATTCAGAGTCGCTCAGCAACAGAGTAAGTTTTTGTTTCTTCGGCACAGGTACTTTTGTCTCATCATTGCTTTTTCCTTCTAAGTCTGTTGGACGTCCTGCTGGCTGTGTTCTATCGTGGAAGGCCCTGCATGCATTCGACAATGCTGTCCACACTGCTTCGCGTTTCTCTCTTCTTAAACAGGTGAGTTTCTTGTAACGTGGATCTAAAGCCACAGCCATTTGCAATATTGTCAAAGCATCAATGCCTTCAATTCTGTTTGTGAAGTCGTTCAATGTTGCAGTTTTGAATCGTCCAATATAACCTGGATCGTCATCATTAACTATTAACAGTCTACGCAAAAAGGCCTGTAATGGAAGAACGGCAGAACATGTCGCATATTGTTTCCCCCCAACATATTCCGTAGCATCTGCAAGTGAACCTAAGACTGATGTATATTTGGCCATTTTGTCCCAATCTGACTCTGTCAGTTTTGGTCCACTGTAGTTTTTTGGATGATCAATGTGATACTGCATTATGGCATCTTTGACTTCCAGCAATCTGGCTAACATCATGTAGGTACTGTTCCAACGAGTTGCCACATCCTGTTGCAATTTGTGGAACATGACATCTTTCGGCGAAGAGACACTGGAATGGCTGCTCTTCAGTTCAGATGTGTTGGCCGAGCTGTGCTTGAAATGTCCAACTAAGTGTTGACATTTTGCCACAAGAGGTGATGAGTCAGCTGCCTTCAAACCTGCTAATATGCTAAGTTGAAGACAATGTGCGATACATGGTATGTGACTGTAATCCGTTTGTCCGATAGCAGCAACCATGTTTCGTGCATTGTCCGTTATGATACAGCATATTTTATCGGTGATGTTCCATGTTGCAGCAAACTCTTTATAGAAACTGGCAACGTTTTCAGCAGTGTGTCGTTCATCCACAAGTAAGCAACCTAAAGCTACTGATCTCAGTTTCCAGTCGGAATCAATCCAGTGTCCTGTTATACCACAGTATGATTCATTGTTGTTTGAGGTCCAAAAGTCAGTAGCGAGAGCAATACTGTGAATACTTTCTATAGCTTTCTTATGCTGTGTTAGTTTCTCGTTGTACATCTGACCAATTACAGCGTCAATGGTACGGCGAGTGGGTAACTTATAAGTCTGGTTTTGAAGAGCTATACGTAGTACTGTTTGTAGTCCATCATCTTCCACAATTGCTGTTGGACGTCCTGAACTGGCAATCCACTGAGCAATAGCAATTTTCAAGTCCGCAGAAACTTTGTCACTTATAGGCTTGTTTGACTGAGACGACAAGAAATTAGATATTGATGATTGTACTGAAGAACTCTTCTGCCGGTCACTGTTGACAACGTGTTGATACTTAAGTGGATGTTTGTGCTGTAGGTGGTACGTCAGCGATGTATTTGAACCACGAAAAGCAAACTGTTTATTGCAGTGAATGCAGTAAACTTTGTTGCCATCGTCTACTTTGCCATCAGCAGTTAGTCTAAAAATGAAATGTTTGCTCAACTTTCCGCTTATATGCTTAACTGCAACGTTGCTTTCATTGCTCGCCATTGTTGTTTACTGTCTAAACATCTATGTAAATTAAAATTTTATATAGAACGCCAAGGATCTCTTTCCGTCACACTGTTAACAGTGGAGGTTTTCAAGTTCTCACAGAACGTTTCCCTTTTTGCCCCCTTCCCTTGATGGAGCCTGATGCATCCTCCTGCTCCACAGATACAAAGGTATCGCAATCCAGTGGGTGCAGTTTGCACGCATTCAGCAGGGTAAGTCTCACTGTCCAGGCTATAAAAGCAGAAAGAAATATGCAATCAGTGCAAAAATTAATAACCCCCCCCCCCCGTATGCAAGCTGAACACTAAGGAATTTCAATTTCCACCAAAAAAAAAGTGCAGCGCAAATTGAATCAGTCCCACATATAAATACATAAACAGAGAGTGATGATAAATAGAATGTCCAAATCGCTGACAATCCCTCCACCTCTGGTTTAACTACTTTCACCTCCCAGCATGGACCCCTGAGCAAACAGGAGGTCATGCAAGCAGAAAAACAGTCGGTTAGCACGGATCAAAGACTTTCTTCACATCTCCTTATTACTCAGCAAGGGGACTGGATCATAAGTACAAATGAAGCAACAGCAGACGCCACGCCGGACGGCACAAATCTACAGCTTATCAGCCAATAGGGCAAAATATACACTGTCCAGGCTGTCCGGTGATGTCACGGACATTAAGGGTGCAACAGATCAAAAAACTCACAGTTTGGATCATTCCTCAGATCAGAGTCACGGATTGGATAATTTTTCGGAACACCACCATATATAGTCCCCACTGTAATATCCACATCTCCCCCCATACTGTAATATCCACATCTCCCCCCATACTGCAATACCCACATCTCCCACCATACTGCAATATCCACATCTCCCGCCATACTGTAATATCCACATCTCCCCCATACTGTACTGTCCACATCTCCCCCATACTGTAATGTCCACATCTCCCCCCATACTGTAATGTCCACATCTCCGCCATACTGTACTGCCCACATCTCTGCCATACTGTACTGCCCACATCTCTGCCATATTGTAATGTCCACATCTCTGCCATACTGTACTGCCCACATCTCCGCCATACTGTACTGCCCACATCTCCGCCATACTGTACTGCCCACATCTCTGTCATACTGTACTGCCCACATTTCTGCCATATTGTAATGTCCACATCTACCCCATAATTTACTGCCCACATCTCCCCAATACCTTAATATTAACGATTGTCTGCTCTGTCCGGAATAGACAGCAGGCAGACCCATCCATCTTCAGAGTAGACGGAACAAACAGGCGGGCAATGATGACGTCAGCGCGCCACTACTAAGCCGCCGTCGGGTGGACCAAGATGGCCGCGGCTCCGGAGCTAGGCCATCTCACTCACTCCGGCTAGCTCACTCCGCGGATCGTCCTCGATCAAAATAATTTTGATCGATCAAAGAAATTAACGATTAATCGAACAATTAATCGTTAATTTCCGCAGCCCTAAATTTAAACTATCGGATTTTGTTGTCGGAAAATTTTAGATCCTGCTCTCAAACTTTGTGTGTCGGAAATTGATGTTAGTACAGCGACCCCCCCCCCCCCGCACTGGACTGTTGTGTTCTAACACTATGGTCAGCGCTCTCAGCCATTGGCTGAAAACGCTGATCGGGAGAACGACATTCGGCCCGTGTGTACTAGGCATTAGTTGTCTGTCTTTCTGGTCTGATGTGTACAGCTCTGAAAAAAAAATGATTATTTTACTACCAAAAGTTTTATGCTGCACTAAACTTTTTATCCAGCCTCTAAATACTGTAACTGCATTTGTTATTTTGAAAAGCCAGTATAATGGAAAAGTAGAGGTCAAAAAAGTACTTGTGTGGTTTAGCCATCATTTTCTGCATATTAGATCATTGTAACTGGGGCTGTGGCAGGAACATGTCCTTTGCCTACATAATATGTGCTAAAAGATGTCCCTCTTTGGTATGGCTAGAGGAATAATAAAGTGATGAATAACTTTAGAGTTTCTGGGAAAAAAAGGTGCATTTAAGAAGCTGGTCCTGTGGTATTAGCTTTACAGCAAGTTGTATGTATCGATGTTTCTGTGTCCTCAGTAATGTTGGAAACCATCCTGTATTTTAATTGTTATTACTTTGTTGTGATCATTTTACTTTGTTTAACCACCTTCAGACCGGACCATTTTGCTGGTAAATGACCAGAGGTCTTTTTACAATTTGGCACTGCGCTGCTTTAACTGGTAATTGCGCGGTCATGCAATGTTGTACCCAAACAAAATTTGCGTCCTTTTCTTCCCACAAATAGAGCTTTCTTTTGATGGTATTTGATTGCCTCTGCGATTTTTATTTTTTGCGATATAAACGTAAAAAGACCGCAAATTTTGAAAAAAAAAGATATTTTCTACTTTTTGTTATTAGAAAAATCCAATAAACTCAATTTTAGTCATACATTTAGGCCAAAATGTATTCAGCCACATGTCTTTGGTAAAAAAAAAGTCAATAATTGTATATTTATTGGTTTGCGCAAAAGTTGTCACATCTACAAACTAAGGTACGTTTTCTGCAATTTACGCAGCTTTTAGTTTACGACTGCCTATCTCATTTCTTGAGGTGCTAAAATGGCAGGGCAGTACAAAACCCCCCCAAATGACCCCATTTTGGAAAGTAGACACCCTAAGGAAATTGATAAGTGGCATGTTGAGCCCATTGAATATTTTATTTTTTTGCCTCAAGCGATTGAATAATGACAAAAAATAATTTTTTTTTTTTTTTTTTTACACAAAGTTGTCACTAAATGATATATTGCTCACACATGCTATGGGCATATGTGAAATGACACCCCAAAATCCTTTTTGGGAGCCTAGCCGTGTACGGGGCCCCGAAAACCAAGCACCGCCTTCAGGCTTTCTAAGGGCGTAAATTTTTGATTTCACTTCTCACTACCTATTACAGTTTTGAAGGCCATAAAATGCCAAGATGGCACAAAACCCCCACAAATGACCCCATTTTAGAAAGTAGACACCCCAAGCTATTTGCTGAGAGGCATTTTGAGTCCATGGAATATTTTATATTTTGCCACAAGTTGCGGGAAAATTACAAACTTTAATTTTTTTTTATTTTTTTTTCACAAAGTTGTCACTAAATGATATATTGCTCACGTATGCCATGGGCATATGTGAAATGACACCCCAAAATAAATTCTGCTGCTTCTCCTGAGTACGGGGATACCACATATGTGGGACTTTTTGGGAGCCTAGCCGCGTACGGGGCCCCGAAAACCAAGCACCGCCTTCAGGCTTTCTAAGGGCGTTACAGTTTTGAAGGCCATAAAATGCCAAGATGGCACAAACCCCCCCCAAATGACCCCATTTTGGAAAGTAGACACCCCTAAATTTAGGGGTACACTAGTGAGACTAGGTAATAAATGGCGGGTGCCCTGAAACTATAAAAAAAATAACTAACCAACCAGCGTCACCTGTAACAGTTATATGGTGATCACTGGTGAAAGGGTTAACTAGGGGGCAATCAGGGGGCTTTATGCGGTAGTATATGGGGGTCCCTGGCGCTATAAAAAGCTGCGGCGAACCTAAATACCTACCTGCCTAACTAGCGTCACCTGTGACACTAATACAGTGATCAGAAAAACGATCGCTTATTAGGCTGGGTTCACACTGGAGCGATGTGGGAACGCCACGAATGCGCGGCGGGTTCCCGCATCACATGCCTCCCGGCGGCAGTTCACACTGCTCTATGCGAACTGCTGGGAGTGTCAGTGAAATGTTAATGACACCCCCAGATCAGTTTGCATATCGCAGTGCGATCTGCAAACTCGGATCGCATGGTGTGAACACCCATGCGATCCGATTCTGCTGCGGGCCAAAAAAAGGGTCCCGTGCGAATTTGCGGCGGGTGCGGCGGGTGCGACACGAATTCAGCCATACTATCTGTATGGCTGAACTCGAATCGCACAGAGATCGGATGTGATTTGCACTGCAGTGCGGTGCGAATCACATTCGTTCTCATAAACCGCTGCAATGTGAACCCAGCCTTAGTGACACTGGCGAGGGGGGGTGATCACGGGGTTAAACCTTTATTGGGGGGGTTAGGGGGGCACATTAGAACTAAAGGGGGCTAACCCTAACTGCCCTAACAGTTATTACAGTCACAAATGACACCAATGCAAAAAAAAAAAAGCAATTGGTGTCACTGTGACTGGGAGGGCAGGGGTAATTGGGGGGTGATCGGGGGGTAAAGGGGGGGTGTGAGTGTGCCTGGCATGTTCTACTGTGTAGTGTAGTGCTTGTGCAACTCACCGATGCTCTCTCCTCGGTGCCGGAACGAAAAATACCGACACGGAGGAGAGAATACATCACTTCCTCTCCTGTGTTTACATTACAGGAGAGGAAGTGATGTCACCGGACATTTTCATTCGTCGGGAGCGATCACGAGGGGGTGGCCATGAATGAATGGCCGTCCCCTCGTCCAGGATCGATCCCGAACGAATACCGACCGCCGCAGGCACCGGGCGGGGGCCCGATCGGGCCCCCGACCCGCGGGCAGGCAAGGACGTACATGTAAGCCCTTATGCCTGCCCGTGCCATTCTGTCGACGTACATCGTCGTGCGGCGGTCGGCAAGTGGTTAATAAAAACCTACAGTGCCTTGAGAAAGTATTCATACCCCTTGAAATATTCCACATTTTGTCATGTTACAACCAACAATGTAAATGTATTTTATTGGGATTTTATGTGATAGACTAAAACAAAGTGGCACATAATTGTGAAGTGGAAGGAAAATGATAAATGATTTTCAATTTTTTTTTACAAATAAATATTTGAAAAGTGTGGCGTCCATTTGTACAATACTTTGTAGAACCACCTTTCGCTGCAATTACAGCTGCAAGTCTTTTTGGGTATGTCTCTACCAACTTTGCACATCTAGAGAGTAACATTTTTGCCTCTTTTTTGTAAAATAGCTCAAGCTCTGTCAGATTGTATGGAGATCGTCTGTGAACAGCAGTTTTGAAGTTTTGCCACAGATTCTCCATTGGATTTAAGTCTGGATTTTGATTGGGCCATTCTAACACATGAATATGCTTTGCTCTAAACCATTCCATTGTAGCTCTGGCTGTATGTTTAGGGTTGTGGTCCTGCTGGAAGGTGAACCTCGGACCCAGTCTCAAGTCTTTTGCAGATTCTGACCAGAGAACCTTCTTCCACATGTTTGCTGTGTCCCCCACATGGCTTCTCACAAACTGCAAACAGGACTTCTTATGACTATCTTTCAACAATGACTTTCTTCTTGCCACTCTTCCATAAAGGGTAGATTTGTGGAGTGCACGACTAAGCCCTTGTACACACGGTCGGAGAATCCGTCGGAATGTGTCCTATCGGATCGTTTTGTCGGAAAATCCGACTGTGTGTGGTATGCATCGGACTGTTTCCATTGGAGTATCCGTCGGAATATCCGTCGGACCAAATTTTCCAACTTGCTGAAAATATTTTCCGACAAACTGCTCCGATCGGACATACTCCGATCATGTGTAGCCTACTCCGACGGACAAGGTGCCACACATGCTCACATTCAAATTCCGACACGGAAGTGCTCGTTCAGGTAAAACGACTGCTCTTAAGCAATATAGCACATTCGTCACGCTGCAATGTTAAAAATTCTTTCATGAAGTGCATTCTCTTGTCCTTTACAATGCTGCAAGAAGGAACTTATTTTGATGCTCATAGTCACACACACTTCTCCCGAACATATTTCATTACTCTTTTTTAACCATTTCGGAAATACAATTTTATTTTACATCACATCTACACAATTTTAGATTTTGTTTATTCTTTTTTGGATGTTTTTTTTTTTTAATTCCTAAAAATCTCCTTTAAAGACAGTTTGCTCATTTCTCCTTTTTTGGGGTGTTTTTTGTGTGTAAACTTACCACAACAACATTATTTTATTTTTTATCTTTGGTTTTTTGTTTTTAATCTACAGGAGGTTGTTTAGTGTTGGTACCCCTTGTTTTTCATTTCACTTTGTATTTTTGAAATGTACCTGCCTGCTCACAAATAAACTGGCCTTTTGGAAGGAAAACACATACACAAGTATCTCATCAAACAAAAAAAACCTTTATTTTGGTCTCACTAAAATAAAAAGAGGAACGCAGCGCTGGAGAAACTTGTTACTTTGGTGCAGCCTTTGGCCCCTAGGGCAGACATGAACAAATTAGAATATAAAAAATTGGTGGCCTGAGGAGTACATATCTCAGGGAGAGAAGTCTGGTCCAGAAGTCCTAGAGAACAGGAAATTCAGATGCCATTTATGTCCCCAGGATGTGATTCTTCAAGAGGCTGCATCTTCTGGCAGACCAGACTGAACCCATGCCATCACTCACTCGTCTTCCTTAGGCACTTCCCATCAGGCATCCTTCGAGGCTGTGGCTGGGCTCCTGTAGTTGGGGCAGGAGAAGGAGGGCATTGGTCAACCTCCTGGCTGCCACTTGCCACAGCTTCCCCCCGACTGAGGTCTTCCTGTGTATGGAAAGGGGACATAGTTTTAGTTTTTTGCGCAACAATCACACCATTTTGTGCTCCTGGCTTTTGCAAATTGAATGTTACCAAATAGAACAGACTATCATTCTGAGCCCAGCATTTTTCTTTCCCGTCCCAATCATTTTTGGTCACTACTGTCTCTTGATATGTAAACCACTTTGTTAAATCACACAAGAAATATGTTCAACAATGCAATACCTGTCTCAAGCTGGGCCCCACCACATGGTGCTGCCTGGAAGGCCCAGGTTGGACATCAGAAGCCTCAGCTGGGGGTGAAGGATGCCTTGAAGGAAGACTGGAGAGTGGTGGCCTGAGTGGTGGCCTGGGTACCCCCTGGTCTACCAGAAAATGCAGCCTCTCAAAGTAGGTCCTGAAGGCTTCTCCCAGTCGCCAAGTAGCGCAACGTGGCGATGAGCCTCTGCTCCAGAGTGATGGCTTGCCGCATGCAGGTATCCTGCCTGGTGATATAAGGGGTCAGCAAAGCCAGCAGATGGTGAAAAACGGGGTCCGTCATCCGGAGATAATTCCTGAAATCACCAAGATTATTCTCGTGGATCTCACGGAGCAAAGGCATGTGCGAGAACTGGTCACGCTGGCGCAACCAATTCTTGGTCCACAAACGCCTCCCCTCCCTGTTCATGGAACGGGCTTGTGTCAAAGTAAGAACCCCAACATGAAGCCCCTGCACAGCATAAACTCTACAACGAGTACATAGACGAAACATGGTTTGAAAACGGTCGGCTCGTCAGAACGGACAACAGAAATCACTGATAAACAGCAAGGCCTGAAAGAACGACCTGAATAGCAGAAGCAAGCAGACAATAAGAAATGACTTTCAAAGTGTACTATACCAAGATATAGTCCACAGTGAGAAACAAATACTTACTGACTGCACGCACTGATTATCAGATACGCACACACAAGCAAACCGAAGAGCAATAGCGATCTGAATCACTAATCTGAAAAGCGCAAATCGTCTCTCACCAAACTTCTACTAACACGAGATCAGCAGAAGGAGACCAAAGGGTGCCGGATGTGGTGCTGAACTTCCCTTTTCTAGTCCCGCCATACACGGCTTACGTCACCGCGTTCTTGGCAACCGCAAAATCCGACAACTTGGTCCGACCGTGTGTATGCAACAGTTTTGGACTAAATCCGTAGGACAAAATCCGTCTGACAAAATCCAACGGATTTGGTTGTCAGAATGTCCGACCGTGTGTACAAGGGCTTATAGTTGTCCCGTGGACAGATTCTCCCACCTGAGCTGTGGATCTCTGCAGCTCCTCCAGAGTTACCATGGGCCTCTTGGATGCTTCTCTGATTACCCGGCCTGTCAGTTTAGATGGAGAGCCATGTCTTGGTAGGTTTGTAGTTGTGCTATACTCTTTCCATTTTCAGGTGATGGATTGAACAGTGCTCTGTGAGATGTTCAAAGCTTGGGATTTTTTTTATAACCTAACCCTGATTTAAATTTCTTCACAACTTAATTTCTGACCTATCTGGTGTGTTCCTTATTGAGTACTTTTTCAGAGTAAAAAGTAAGAGGTTAAAATAAAAAAGACTAGAGAAAGAGATAGAGGCATGCTGGGCAAACCATACTACCCAGTTTACTATGCCCCTATTTATTTAGGACTCATGGTTTAAAGGTATTTGCACCTCTACTATATCTCTTTAAAAGACTGGCAAGTCTTAAAGCAGAATTAAACTCTTAGGAGAATTATGTAATAATGTACTATAAAGCACTTCATATTTTATTTATTACAGGTACATATAGCGCCATCTATTTATGCTTTACACATATGTTATAAATTCAAACCAGTCCCTGCCATCAAGGAGCTTACAGTCTAAGGTCCCCAACTCACATTCATATGTCGACATACTAGTGCCAATTTAAACCGCATGTCTTTGGAGTCTGGGAGGAAACCCATGCAAGCACAGGGAGAACATACAAACTGCAGGTAGGTAGTGCTGTGGTTGGGATTCAAATTGACAACCCTAATGCTGCTTTCCAGAAGTGCTAACCACTTAGCCACTCTGTTGCCTTTGCACATTATGGCAGATTTACATGTCAAACAAAACCCTCCAGCACTACGAAGTTAGCATTCTAGTTGGTCCCTGACGCTAATATTTTTTCCTTGTCTTTCTTCTGCCTTTCTTCTGGGTTTGTTCTGTTCAACCCCTTGAATGGCCAGGTTGCGTTGACATCACTCCTAAGCATATGCACAGGAGTCACTTTATCACAGTACAGAGTGGGTGGCGTAAACGTACTTTGAGCTGTGCATGTGCGGCTCAGTGTACATTGCCACTGACTACCATGGAGCAGCATTTACAGAAGTCAGAAGAAAGGGTTTCTATGGCAGAAAAGACCCTAATTCTATCTGTCATTGGTTTTTAAATTTTTGTCTTTAATCCCACTTAAAGCCTACCCCACAATCTGGTTGCATAATTTCCTTTACAGTATATGTCTTAAAGCCTCGTACAAATGGGCTAGTAAACAATGGGCAGTTAAAAAAAAACACCCAACATTTGGCCCGTGTGTATGTCGGTCTGTCCAAAAGAAGCCAGCCATTAGTTAGTACAGTGGCTCCGACCAGAGCTGTCAGTTTTTTTTGTGTAACCCGCTGGGTTGCATGAAAAATAAGTGTTATGCTGCGTACACACGATCGGATTTTCCGACGGGAAATGTTGGATGTGAGCTTGTTGGCTGAAAGGTCGACCGTGTGTATGCTCCATGGAACATTTGTTGTCGGACTTTCCACCAACAAATGTTTGCTAGCAGGTTCTCAAATTTTCTGCTGACAAAACTTTGTTGTTGGAATTTCCGATCGTGTGTACACAAGTCTGTCGCACAAAAGTTCACGCATACTCGGAATCAAGCAGAAGGAGCCGCACTGTCTATTGAACTTCCTTTTTCTCGGTTTGTCGTATGTCTTGTACGTCACCACGTTCCCACGTTCGTAATTGTTGGCCAAAATTTGTGTGTACGCAAGACAAGTTGGAGCCAACAACCTTCAAACAAAAATTCACGGTTTTGTTGTCAGAAAGTTTGATCGTGTGTATGGGGCATTGATGTATACCCATCTTAAAGGCTTGCCTAATTACAAACACATTTAAAGTTGATTGTACAAATATTGTATGGCCAGACTGAGACGTGTATGGTGACCCTTACAGTTTACCTTTACAGTGGTCATGTAACACTGGATCATTCCTAGCCTTCAATCATAAAAACCCATCTGCTTGTGCACCAATTTGTTGTGGAGCAATACTCCAATACTACACATACAATACAATACAATACAATACTCAGTGTTAAAGCTCCAAGAGTACATGGAACCACTGGCACTTTGTGAGCTGCAACTGTATTTGGTTGCCTTTTCATCTAAAGCAGGGGTCTCCAAACTTTCTAAACAAAGGCCCAGTCTAATGTGCTTCATACTTTAGGGGGGCTGGACTAAAGCCAGTGGGAGTAGAAAATGTCATGGCATCCAGTGGCAGTAAACAATGCCATATCTTTGGTGTCAGAGAGAGGAATTTTGCTCTTTCGTTGGAGTCAGTGGGAGGAATAGTGCCCCATTGTTGGTGTCGTTGGGAGGAATAGTGGGCAATTGTTGAAAGAAATTATGCCCTATCAGTGGTGTCAATGGAAGGAATTGTGCCCCATCAATGGTGTCAGTGGAAGGAATTGTACCCTTTTGATGGTGTCAGTTGGAAGAAAAGTGCCCCATTGTTGGCATCCGCAAAAGGAATTATGGCCCATTGTTGCTATCATTGGTTGAAATAGTGCCCCAAGGGCCGGATAAAGCAAAGCAAATGGCCCCATCTGGTCCTTGGGCTGTAGTTTGGAGACTGCTGATCTAAGGTGTTGTGCTCATCAGATAGTGTTGATGCCATCCTTACATGGGTGATGGGTCATTTCCTCATCCTCAAAAGTTGTAAATTATCCACCCCAGTTTCCACTGCACATGAAAATTTAGAAAGTCATAAGGTCATGGTTTCCTCTGTTTGTATTGAGCTACTGGTTTTCACAATGCAGGAAACATTCACCTCTTAAAAGGACATGCAGACAACATACATAAATTATTGCTCAAAAAGGGTCAACACTCTGACATAAATCCATGCTGAAGACTGGCAGGTTTCTAGTGCGCTGTTGTACAATGGAAATCAAGTAATAAGAAAACAGCAATAAACTTAGCTACAGACAGCTGTAACCTCTGGTGGTAGTTTGAGGTCATGAGGAAGATTTGTTTCGTAAATGACATTTGACTTTGTCAACAGCTACTGTAGCTGTTTGCCTGCATTGCTATTCAAACATTATTGCATGTGGGAAAACAATAATCTAACGTATGTTGAATATATAAACTATTTCCAAACTGAACAAGCTGTACATTTATAAAAATACGAATTAAAAAAAATGTATAGTTATTTAAGATTTAAATGGATCACATCGTGTTAAAGCTATAACTTCCAACCAGAATAAAAAGCTGTGCTTTGAATATGGTAAGTGAAGGTGAATTGACCTATTTAAAGTCAGTTTCTGAAGGAAGTATCTCCTTGGTGATGCGTACTTTCATAAAGATTATTAATTGCGGAGTCAAATGAGTAGCTGATATAAAACAATGTTCCCCAACCACTACCTCTGTCCCTTGAACAATGAGTAGAAAGGGTTATTATTCAATTAAAATAATTGACCTTCATAATCTGAGAGGCAGATAGATAATTGGAGCTGACGTGCTTTTATTCTTCTATTCATGTTCAGCTCCTTCTGGAGATGACATCCGCCATCTTACATATCCAAAATGAACAATTTTGCATAGAGTTCACTGAATCCTTTAACATGTATCTATAGCCATAACATTAGTTTTGGATAGAGTAAGGCCGGCCATAAGCGATTCGAGCTGAACCGGCTGAGATTCGAACCGTACTGAATGTACTAAGTTGATCGATCAATCAACTTGGATACAACCAGCCTGCTGAATTCTCTTGTTTTTATTGCTAACGTCTGCAATAGCCACTAGCAATAATCACTGACTTCTCCTGGCTGGTATGGCATTCCCCACCACCCAACCCCCCCACCCGGAGAAGACAATTGCTGATTCCCCTGTCAGTACTGTGTTGATGGGGGAATCATGCAAATTTCTTTACTGTGATTGTTGCAGGAAAGAAATTTGCACCATGTATGGCTAGCTTAAAGGGTGGTTAAAACCCAACAAAAGAAAATTCCACATTTTAGGTTGATGTTAGAACAGTTATATTGGGAAAATCTTCCAGTAGGGACATTTGTTCTGGTGACCCTGCTGACAACACGTGATTCCCTCACTTTGGAAGGATTTCCTCTCACTTCCTTTTTTGGCTATGGAACAGGAAGTGAAGGAAAATCTCCCCTATTGGACAAAGATGGCAAAACAAAACCAACAGGGGTTATAACCCTCCCTTACTCAATCCCTGTACACTTTAAAGGCCAACCCCCAACACTAAATGTATGAAAGACTTCCTAATTAACAGCTTGCGAACAAGTGCCTTTTCTGATCCAGAAAGTGCTACTACTATCTCCTGGACAACAACAGAAGTTTTATGGAGGATGATGTCACTGCTGAGGCAAGACACAGTGCCATGGGGTGATAACACTAAAAATTCAGCAGCGGAACTGTGGTGTTACCAGCCTGAGACAGGAAATGATAACACAGTGGGAAGGCTGGCGGGATCAACAGGTTAATACTTTAAAAAGAAAGGAACATTAACGATATCAGCTTAAGAAAGTCATGAAGATCGCAAATTCTTTAAGGAAATGTTGCATTTAGCCTATAGTTCTACTTTATATTGGAGGGAAGGGTGGTGACTTATGGGTCAATGAAGAATCATAGATGGGCAACCTAAGGTATAGCAGTATAAACTGGCTTTCACTAGTATTGGCCTGAATACCTGAAGAGAATTATGGAACATTATAACTTTTATAAACTAGCACAGCCTTTCTTAACTGGGGCTCTATGGAGCCATTGGAGGCCTTCTAAGGTTGCTATTGATTTTGGGTTCCTTGAACAGTGTGTTGAGTTGAGTTGATCTCCCACCTACAAGGACCACCAATACAAGCCAGCAATTTTTCACTGAGTAGCAACATAATAAGTCATTTTTAAACTGACCAGTAATGTTAGAGGACATTTTTCACTGTCTCCATTCTTTTCATCATATCATTATTCATTTAATTTGAGGGCATGAGGTTTAGAGTGCTTCGTGCAGGAAATGACTATGTTCAACATTATGATACTGTGAGATGATAGTATCTGAAGAGATATGAATGTCCATTTAGGTCTAATCCCAGAGGAACAGTAGGACGTATATACTATTCATCTGATTGGTCAATCTGCGCAACAGCAACCACCTGAGGAGAGGCTCCAGATCTGCAGAGCAAAAGCATATGGGCAGAGAAGGTTTTGATGCAGTCTTTTGGTAAGTTTCTAATTTTATACAATCAACATTATATACTGAAAGGTTAGCTGAAATGTGGCTGACCACCTACAACATATGGTACTTGTTCTCATTTTGGCTCCAGTTTACCTCCATGTACAGTACTTGTAAAACAAGTACCCTGTATCCAAGTCATAAAGGCAATTGTTTGACCTCCCTTTCATTGCTTAAGTCATTTCCCATGTCACACTACATTCTTAGCCCATTCTAGCTGGTGTCAGTGTTCCACTATCAATTTGCCTACAGTCCTCATGGTCATTGCTTCTGATGTTCTATTATTAAATTCATAGTCTTTGGTGCCCAAAGAGCAAAAAGAAGGATGTTTGCCCTGTAGGGCTATTGATGACATATATATAGGCCCATACCACATCAACATCCCCAGGCTATTTTGCTATTGTTTCTCTCTTGAGGATTGCAACATGTTTAATAAGGTTATGTTAAATTATTCACAAAATACATTACCCTGGGTGTGATAGGGTGTGGTATGTGATTTGATAATTCCACACAAATGGCACAGTTCAGCACAAGTGATCCAAATTTTGAGCCCTAACCGGTCAGTACCCATCTTGACTAACTGTAAAGCCCCATATACACTATCAGTTTTTCTGCTGATTTTTATCTTCAGATTTACCAAAACCATGTAGTGCAAAGGCCTGCCTGATTGCATATAAATTGAAACTCTTAAGGTTTGACCTCATATTATATGGTTTTGGTAAATCTGAAGGAAAAAATCTGCAGAAAATCTGATAGTGTGTATGGGGCTTTAGGACTAATTACATAGTTCCAAAGAGCTTATGCAGTGGTGAAGGCAGTAATATCTTTGGTTGAAAACCACAACAAACTCAGAAAAATAGTCAATAAAAACCAAGGCATAACAGTGTCTGAAGTGACAGCCTTAAACATAACTCCACTTTTGTTAAGAAAAAAACATTCTCCTCTGGGTGATCGATGTACATTGCAAGGATTATAACAACCTTTGTTGCAGATTCCTTCCCGTTTGTTACTCTGAAGAAATCCATGTGTGTTTGTCTGTGCCTCTGTACTGAGTGGGTCTAATGGGAGTGGTTTTATAATTAACTGTCAGGTGTGCAGCTGCAGGGCACTAATGAGGAAATCTGCTGGGCCTGCATCCCTTTAGATGTGCTCCTATTGAAAGTATCTCTCCAAAAATTACATTTTTGTTGCAGGGGATGCCTGAAATCTGACTTGTATCTTAGTGCGGACTTCTGGGAAAATTGGTAAGCCAATCACACAAGCAGGAAATTATGTTTCTGGGGAGTGGTCAGTACACACTCTGTGTACAGAACAATTCCAGGTAGCAATGCATTCTCAGAAAATGACACGGGCTGCAGATTGAAAAGGAAAGGTAATTTTTAATAACATTCAATTACAATATGATTATTGTTCCAATTATATGTGCTATATTATTTTTTCTTTATTTGCTATTTTTTCCCCCACAAAAGTGGAATTACCCTTTAAGAGTGACAAAGTTCATGATTATTAATTCAAAATATTCCTCTATTGGTAAGCGGCCCTGCCATTTTTCCCTTGGCTTTGTATATTGCACAGACTGCACAGTCTCTAAGTGTCTGTGCTACTCAACAGGACAATCCTGGACAGTAAAAGCACTGCCTTACTACATTTTTCATTATGCCCAGGCCTAGGCCGAGGTATCCACCAGCTTGATTACATGCTGCAAAAGCAGTTTTCTGTGGAATCACTAGTTGCCAATTTTTCTCTTCTTCTCTTGGAAGCTGAATCCATTGGTAGTGTAACAACTTTTTTTAGCTGACACAATGGTCACCAATATTGATGGCCCCTTACACTTCTATATATATTATATATTTTTCACAGCAATTCATTTATTCTTTGATTATTTTGTATATATCTTTCCAACACTAAACCTGCTCTTACCTGGCCCCTTGGTCCATATGGGTTGTATTGACAAAGCTCCTGGGATAGACGTCCCTGATGTCTCTTTATTCTCAAGCACTGTCATTTCTGGTTAAGAGCCTCGTGGAATAATCTGCTTGATTTTGTGATATCAATATTTGGCATAAACAACTTTCTTATACCAATATTTTACTTCATAGATACATATTTTTCATCTACTCCTGAGGAAATGAACGCTGATTCGCGAAACACATTGAGTTATTGGATGTAGTTTGTTGTCTACTCATGTATCCATAGTTCAGATTATGTATCAATACATTGAAACTGCATATGATATTTTTGATTACTAATCAGCTTAATATTTATTGTAACTGGATTTTATTATGATGTCACTTTAAATTATGTATCAATAAACTTGTAATCATGTAGAATAATTACAATATGTGTTTTGATGTGTGATGTATCTCATATATAGTCCCAGGGAAATACAATGACTCTTGGGTATCTATTGAAGCATGTCTTTTAGGCCCCTTCTATTGTTAGCGCATTTAGGCCACACCTACCATTCGCCATGGCGAGTTAAGCTCGCCACATGGTGCCCTTTGCCCAATGGTGCCCCAAGATTTTCATAAACAATTGCTGGGCAAAGGAAGCTGCTTTCATGCTTGGCTACTTTAATATGCTGTATTAGCTGAAACATTTGTAGCATCTCAAGAAAGTATAGGCAGTATTAGATGGAGTAATAAACATAAAGTTGCTGATTAAATATTTATTCTTGAGTTTAGCTTCCATTAAAATAACTAACCTAGCAATTTTCAGTTCTAATGTTGGTATTATAGTGGGATAATTTGTTTACTTGTTTGGATTTGTTCATGTAATGGTTTGAAAAAGCTGGTGTGGTTTCCATAATCTTAAACGCTAAATTGGTTTGAAGTCAATTGTGTCAAGGGTGAGCAAGACTCCAGCGTATGATTGATCTTAGTAATTTTTTTAAATAAACATCTGCTTTACCTAATATTTAGGTGATCTGTTTTCCATGCCCTCATATTTTATAGTATCCTTGTCACTATAATAAATATGAAAAACACTCTCAAATCCCATCCAGTGCAGACATTTCCCACCTCATGGACAACAATCTCAGCACCAGAGGGCTGGTGCCGCGTACACACGATCAGACTATCCGGCGGACTTGGTCCGGCGGACCAGAGTCTGCCGGACAATCCGCACGTGTGTGGGCTCCGGCGGACTTTTTTCTCCCAAAAGTCCGGCAGATTTAGAAAGTAAAGTCTGTGTGCTAGTCCGCCAGAGGTGGCGACATTGACTTCCTTCGCTAGTCCCGTCTACCTGGAGCCGCTTTCGAAATGAACGGACTTTCCTCCGTGTGTGGGCAAGTCCGTTCATTTCCAAAGTACGGCGGACTCCTGCCAAAAGTCCGGTTGTGTGCGGTTTGTCCGCCAGACTAAGTCCGCCAGATAGTTTGATTGTGTACGCGCCATGAGAGTGATTGTCACTGGGGCAGGTTAACTATGCAGTTAACCCCTTTACACACATACACAGCACCCACCACCACAAAGCCATTTATTAATGGAAACATGCACCATTCACAGCATACACTGTTGCACTTCTGACCTTTTAAAAGAAATTACTGTATCGCCAGCTGCCATGCCCAAACAGGAATGTAACAGACATTTCCCACCTCATGGACAACAATCTAAGCACCAGAGGACTGAGAGTGATTGTCACTGGAGCAGTACACAGTTAACCCCTTTACACACATACACAGTACCCACCACCACAACGCCAGGCATTAATGGAAACATGCACCATTCACAGCATCCACTGTTGCAATTCTGACATTTTAAAGGAAATTACTGTATCGCCTGCTGCCATGCCCAGACAGGAATGTAACAGAGTTTACAGTACAGTAGCTTCTTTAAAGAGGCAAAAATTCTTTAACTTCTAATTAGCGCATACAGAGATTCAGCAAAACTATTTTTAAATACTGTATTGTTTTAATAAACAGAAGAAAAAATGGTATAACAGAGAGAAGGAATAGCTAATAATGTGGTTGATTAAAAGTAAAAAATTCTTAAAGCAGAACTTAACTTTATATGAACAACATAAACTGAAAATGCTAATGAATTCATTTTTAATAGTCAAAGCAAACTCGCCCATCCATTCATGTGTCTCCATGTTTTATTTTGTTGAGAAATCACTTTGAAAAACAACCCCCCATTTCTAGCTGTGGCTCTAAAATAATGGCAGATGATTACTGTAGGTTTTACTTTCTGGAATCCATCTGCCCGTAGCTCAGGCAAGCAGGCAGGAGGGGTGTGCTTAGCTGAGAAAGCCCCTCCTCGCCCCCTCCAGATGAAAGAAAAATAATAACCATGAAGACTTCTGAGATGTAAGACATCATTCTGGCCTAGGTCAGAAACCAGAAACCAACTAAAGAAATAAAAAAAAAAGTTTAAACAAGTAAATATAAATATAGCTTTTTATCTATTTACTAAGGGATTAATAATAGTTGATGTTGATTGAGTTTAGTTCCACTTTAGGTAATGTTTGCTTGGTCATTGGTTCCATGCAGAGCTTAATTTGCAACAAGAGCTATAGTTGCCAAATGCAACAGCATTTTCATGGAGAGGGTGTCACAGATCTAATACATCCCAATCAATGGGTCTGGAGGGGGGGTGAATAGGTGTGCTGGAGTAGTTTATTATGCTCAGCATTGATACCCGTAATGCCAACTATTCTAAATATATTTATATATCCATTTTACCAGGTTTTACAATACAATAACCAACATATTATTTAACAGTATTACATTACAAGTTATTAGAGACCAAATAGAATATGTATAGTGGGGACAGAAAGTATTCAGACCCCTAACATTTTTCACTCTTTGTTATATTGCAGCCATTTTCTGAAATCATTTAAGTTCATTTTTTTCCTCATTAATGTACACACAGCACCCCATATTGACAGAAAAAACACAGAATTGTTGACATTTTTGCAGATTTATTAAAAAAGAAAAACTGAAATATCACATGGTATTCTAGGTATAAGTATTCAGACCCTTTGCTGTGACACTCATATATTTAACTCAGATGCTGTCCATTTCTTCTGATCATCCTTGAGATGGTTCTACACCTTCATCTGAGTCCAGCTATGTTTGATTATACTGATTGCACTATATAAGACTGTTACGTACCTGCCGGATGAGCTTGATGTGCAGTGGGAAGACTGTCTCGTACAACCCCGGCTCAAGGGCCACCAGTGTTGCAACAGTGGCCGCAAGAGCCTGGCGGTGTATGGGTGCCTGGTTCATCTTTGGTCTTGTCAGTTCAGCTGGTGCAGCAGGAAACAGGAAGCAGGCTGGTAAGCTGGGGAGACACTGAATACGTAGTCAGACAAGCCGGGTTTGGTAACAGATGATCAGATGTAGATATAGATGACAGGCAGAGAATGGTCAAGATACAGGTAAAGTTCGGCAACAGGATATCAAGCAGTGTAGAGCTGAGCGTGGTTACAAGGCAGGCCAGGGTCAGGATAACAGAGATCAATCGTAGTCAAACAAGCCGGGTCAAACACACGAAACAGATCGGATCACAGGAACAGGAAGTCACGGGAACAGGTATGAGCTGCAGATCAGACAGCAAACACACAGTGCTGCTGAGGTGTTTAAATAAGGCAGCATGTTGCCAATCACTGAAATTAGTCGGCACTATTTTAACCCCTAGGTGGCAGATCCATGACATTGCCCCCCTCTTACAGCTCACAGTGCATGTCAGAGCAAATGAGAATCATGAGGTCAAAGGAACTGCCTGAAGAGTTCATAGGCAGAATAGTGACGAGGCACAGATCTGGCCAAGGTTACAAAAAATTTCTGCTGCACTTAAGGTTCCTAAGAGCACAGTGGCCTCCATAATCCTTAAATGGAAGACATTTGGGATGGCCAGAACCCTTCCTAGAGCTGGCCATCTGGCCAAACTGAGCTATCAGGGGAGAAGAGCCTTGTTGAGAGAGGTAAGGAAGAACCCAAAGATCACTGTAGCTGAGCTCCAGAGATGCAGTCGGGAGATGGGAGAAAGTTGTAGAAAGCCAACCATAACTGTAGCCCTCCACCAGTCGGGGCTTTATGGCAGAGTGGCCCGACGGAAGCCTCTCCTCAGTGCAAGACACATGAAAGCTAGCATGGAGTTTGCTAAAAAAAACACCTGAAGGACTCCAAGATGGTGAGAAATAAGATTCTCTGGTCTGATGAGACCAAGATAGAACTTTTTGGCCTTAATTCTAAGCATTATGTGTGGAGAAAACCAGGCACTGCTCATCACCTGTCCGATACAGTCCCAACAGTGAAGCATATTTATTTGATCATTTTTGGTGCCAACTTGTTAATGTTGAAGAAATGAGGGTGGCACTTTGTAGTATTACTTAGTATTACTCTCCATTCTCCCTAGTTTTTTTTTGTTTTTTTTCATCAGACCTCCTTATGTTAGACCCCCTGCAAAGAATTCCTACTTACCTTTTGCACTGCTGATCTATGCTCTATGCTCTATTATAAGGATATAGCTGCCTGAAGAATATTCAGTATCCAACACAATTGCAAGTGTGTTAGATGCTTGGTTCCACCGCTGGGTTCAGTGATTTGATCTGATTTTCCCTACATCACTACTGTGTATTGCAGTGATATAGAGGCAGTGGTAAGAGCCATAATATGCAGTGAGGAAACAGGACTATGACATTCTGTTGTGGATTCTAAAGATTATTTGAAAAGAGATGCACTGATTTATTTATTTTTCCTGACATACACTTTAACTGCAGTAGAGGAAAGTTAGAACATCAACCTGGCTTTACTACAGTGCCTTGCGAAAGTATTCGGCCCCCTTGAACTTTTCAACCTTTTGCCACATTTCAGGCTTCAAACATAAAGATATAACATTTTTATTTTTTGTGAAGAATCACCAACAAATGGGACACAATTGTGAAGTGGAACGAAATCTATTTGATTTTTGAAACTTTTTTAACTAATAAAAAAATGAAAAGTGGGGCGTGCAAAATTATTCGGCCCCCTTGCGTTAATAATTTGTAGAGCCACCTTTTGCTGCGATTACAGCTACAAGTCGCTTGGGGTATGTCTCTATCAGTTTTGCACATCGAGAGACTGAAATTCTTGCCCATTCTTCCTTGCAAAACAGTTGGAGCTCAGTGAGGTTGGATGGAGAGCGTTTGTGAACAGCAGTTTTCAGCTCTTTCCACAGGTTCTCGATTGGATTCAGGTCTGGACGTTGACTTGGCCATTCTAACACCTGGATACGTTTATTTGTGAACCATTCCTTTGTAGATTTTGCTGTATGTTTGGGATCATTGTCTTGTTGGAAGATAAATCTCCGTCCCAGTTTAAGATCTTTTGCAGACTCCAACAGGTTTTCATCCAGAATGATCCTGTATTTGGCTGCATCCATCTTCCCCTCAATTTTAACCATCTTTCCTGTCCCTGCTGAAGAAAAGCAGGCCCAAACCATGATGCTGCCACCACCATGTTTGACAGTGGGGATGGTGTGTTGAGGGTGATGAGCTGTGTTGCTTTTACGCCAAACATATCGTTTTTCATTGTGGGCAAAAAGTTCGATTTTGGTTTCATCTGACCAGAGCACCTTCTTCCACATGTTTGGTGTGTCTCCCAGGTGGCTTGTGGCAAACTTTAGACAAGACTTTTTATGGATATCTTTGAGAAATGGCTTTCTTCTTCCCACTCTTCCAAAAAAGGCCAGATTTGTGCAGTGTACGACTGATTGTTGTCCTATGGACAGACTCTCCCACCTCAGCTGTAGTTCTCTGCAGTTCATCCAGAGTGATCATGGGCCTCTTGGCTGCATCTCTGATCAGTCTTCTCCTTGTCTGAGCTGAAAGTTTAGAGGGACGGCCAGGTCTTGGTAGATTTGCAGTGGTCTGATACTCCTTCCATTTCAAAATGATCGCTTGCACAGTGCTCCTTGGGATGTTTAAAGCTTGGGAAATCTTTTTGTATCCAAATCCGGCTTTAAACTTCTCCACAACAGTATTACGGACCTGCCTGGTGTGTTCCTTGGTCTTCATGATGCTCTCTGCGCTTTCAATAGAACCCTGAGACTATCACAGAGCAGGTGCATTTATACAGAGACTTGATTACACACAGGTGGATTCTATTTATCACCATCAGTCATTTAGGACAACATTGGATCATTTGGAGATCCTCGCTGAACTTCTGGAGTGAGTTTGCTGCACTGAAAGTAAAGGGGCCGAATAATTTTGCACGCACCACTTTTCAGTTTTTTATTTGCTAAAAAAGTTTAAAATATCCAATAGATTTCGTTCCACTTCACAATTGTGTCCCACTTGTTGGTGATTCTTCACAAAAAATAAAAATGTTATATCTTTATGTTTGAAGCCTGAAATGTGGCAAAAGGTTGAAAAGTTCAAGGGGGCCGAATACTTTCGCAAGGCACTGTATGTGCCAGAGCTGTACAAATCTCAGGACTGGATGAACAGAAATACAACTCCTCTGGCATGAAAATATATATCCATAAATTCAACTTCAACTTTGTAATTTGTGTTTGCCTGGAGATCAGCACCAATTTCCTGTTTATGGACACTGCCATGCATTTTTACTTACCATGAGTCTCTTTGTGCATACAGGCCGCAATTAAAATAAGTATTCCAAAAAACATAAGCACTGATTGCCAAGACATAGCATATTTTTAGCCTATGAGTGGGAACAAAATAGAACCTGAACGACAAACAGCTGGAGCAGACACAATCAGTTAAATCAAGTTGTCCATTCTTGTCTTTTCTCCTTTAATTATCAAATATGTCATTAATTTAAAAGGAGCTCTCATCCTCTCATTATTTAGCGCACACTTTAATGTCATTAAAATCTTCCAAAGGACACAATTTCTCTAAGAGCCTTATCTCTGCATCACTAATGGATAGCTTTTGGCTTGGCTCCCTGTAAAGGGAAAGCAAGCAGTTGTTTACCGGGAATCTAGGAGTACATTACAAAGGGAATTAGCTCTGAGCTGTTAGTCTGATTAATGCACTTAACTATTCTTGACCATCCCCTCCTTCTCTTGGTACATAATGCATGGGGATCAGCTGTAAATGGAAGAGATGTGGGGGTCAGACTCAGGAGGCAATGGATACAAGTTTGCTGGGTAAACTGACCTATGTACAGGCTTCATGTTTTGCAAGAAAAAAATAAAATTTGAAACCATTTCCTGGACTCCACTGGCAATTATGACACATTGTATTAGGAAACTTGCTGAGTTTTAGACCGCTTTCTCGTTAAAAAAGAAGTAAATAAAAACACGTACTGTATATAGGGAGAGATGATTAAAGCAATATGGGTTGAATTAGGCTTTAAAGAAAATAACAGCTTTGTTATCCACATCAATGATATTATAATATTCAGCTGTAATAAATAAACCCTGGCATTGAATATTACAGTTATTATTCCAATGTGAGAAATGGAAAGACTAAGAATGTCCCCAAACTGCAATATTACTTGGCGGAGCAATATACATTGATATTTTTTTTTTTTTGTAGTTGTACAAATGTCATATTGAAAACACATGACACACATATTAAGAATATTGCTGTGTTTCCCATACACTAGGGTGACTAATAAAAACTGAAAGGAAAAGTTGTGCTGATACCCACAGCAACCTCGGAAAATGGGATAAGCAATGTTTTGCTTGCAATGGACAAGAGTTTCAATTTTAATCTAATTTCCGTTGCTGTTTTCATTAATGAACCCAACCTAGTGTGCACAGGTTTCCAAAGATGGTGCAGCTTGATCTTCACTAATGATGCCAAAAATGTACAGGTATGTGGAATCTTGACAAATACCAGTAGTCCATATTGTGCAGGATACAGCAGAAATACATCATTTGAAGGCAACATACAATCCGTTCTGCTCTGTACTTGGACCTCACCTTTTCTCAATCTACACCACCTCCCTGGGTAGGTTGATTGCCTCCCATGGCTTTAATTATCATCTCTACGCTGATGACACCCAAATCTATCTCTCCACCCCACCCCAGCTCTCTCCATCTGTCTCCTCACGCACCACCAACTTACTAGCAGACATATCAGCCTGGATGTCACATCACTTCCTCAAACTCAACCTATCCAAAACCGAGCTCATGATATTTCCACCCCCAAGTGCCACTTCCCTTGATTTCTCTGTCAATATCAATGGTTCAACTATCAACTTGCCCCCCCCCCCCCTCCCCACACCAAGGTCCTAGGTGTGATCCTGTACTACGAATTAACCTTTCATCCCCACATCCTATCACTATCCAAAATTTGCCGCCTCAAGCTCTGCAACATCTCCAAGATACGCCCCTTCCAACCAATGTCACTAACACAGCTTCTAGTCCCCTCCCTGGTCATCTCTTGCCTCGAATACTACTGCAACTCCCTCCTCATTGGCTTACCTCTAAATAGGCTATCCCCACTTCAGTCCATCATGAACGCTGCTGCCAGGCTCATTCACCTCACAAATCGCTCAGAATCTGTTATACCCCTCTGCCAATCCCTCCATTGGCTGCCACTCAACCAACAAATTAAATTCAAGATGCTAACTTACAAAGCCATCCACAACCTGGCCCCCAGCTACATCATTAACCTAGTCTCAAAATTCCAACCTAATCGTTCTCTTCACTCCTCTCAAGACCCCCTGCTCTCTAACTGCCTTGTCACCTCATCCCATGCTCGCCTTCAGGACTTCTCCAGAGCCTCTCCCATCCTCTGGAATGCTCTACCCCAATCTGTCTGACTTTCTCCTACTTTGTCCACTTTCAGATGATCCCTGAAAACACGTTTCTTCAGAGAAGCTTATCTGGCCCCCAAAGAACAACTGTACATTTACGTTCTCCAGTCTCAATTCCCCCACAGTTATCAGCTCTTGTATCTCTTGACCTTCCCTCTTAGATTGTAAGCTCTAAAGGGCCCTCTGATTCTTACTGTATTAAAGTGTATTGTATTTGTACTGTATACCCTCAAGTTGTAAAGCGCTGTGTAAACTGTTGGCGCTATATAAATCCTGTATAATAATAATATAATAATAATCAGCAATGCCTTCAAACAAATGTGTTCTAGTCTCCCATGCTTTGTGACTTTCAGATCTGTGGCATAATTTGGAGCAAAGAGGCTGTACATGATTTGATTTTATTTAAAGTTGGCTTCCAGACAGATACAAAAATATCAGATTAATATAGTTGTGTAATTATTACAAAATAATGAAGTGTGTTTTAATTGCAGCAAGTGTAAGTACTGATCTTCATCTGTGAAGACAAAATCTGGCAGATATGAGCAATCTTGGCTGATAACAGTGGTTCATATAGTATAGGGTACAATAAAAAACAAGTAATTTAAAAGTAGTCATATACAATCACCAATACAGCCTTCAAATATATTCCTTCCTATCAGAACTTAGGCTGAGTGCGTAACTTTTAAGTTACCCACACGTTACCACTTTTACAACTACTTGAGACTACCTCACTGGATATAAATGGAATGCATTATTTAGAATTGCCCTCCAGAGAGACAGTACAACCAGACAGTGGCACGTTTTAGGCAGGATGGTTAGAAGCCCAAATAAGCCCAGCTAAAGCGGATCTCCACTGCATCTGAGCACCACAAACCAAAAATGCTAATTAATACATTTTTATTATTCAAAGCAAATTTCCTCATCCATCCAGGTCTCCATGAATTACTTTGCTGAAAAATCACTTTGAAAACACCCTCTGGCATTTTTGGTCATATCGATCTGGAGTAAGGGCAGATGATTCATGAAGCATTTACTTCCTGGAATCCATCTGCCTTTAGCTCAGGCATGCAGACAGGAGGGTGTGCTTAGCTGGAAAAACACCCCTCCTCTCTTCCCCTTCTGAAGACTTCTGGGATGTATGACATCATTTGACTAGGCCTGGAAATCGAGAAGTAATTGAAGAAATGTAAGATAAAACATTTAAAATAAGTAAATATGTTATGCTTTCCTATCTATTTAATAATTCTAGCAGCATAAGGATTAAAAAAAACAATGAATGTTGATTGAGAAAGTGAAGTTTTAGCTGTACTAGGTAAATAAATCTAGTAGCAGAGACTGTATTTCATTTACCATCGTACTATAATAATGTATGATATAGTAGTGCTCTAATCTGTTTCATGGATAAATAACTAATTTCACAATGGCCTAAGTATAAAAATAGTTTAGTTAATTCAATCATTTACTCTGATTTTAAATGTCTGTAAGTGGGGAGTCTGCTCGTAGCAAAAAACAACAACAAAATAAGCAAGGATTGCAGCCGCACTGCTGATCAACACAACCACCATTTTTTTAAGCCTTTGCAGCATGAAGCAAGGCTATCACTTTTTTAACAATGCAGCTACCTACACCATGGATATTTTGGCAAGCATTGAATATTCCCTCTTGGTCCTTGAGTGCATTAAACCTTAGAAAAAGGGGCATTTATGTTTTGTTACCTCTATGAACACCAGCACACAGCCACCAGTGCTGCCATAGGTCACCACACAATACAACTACAAATATCTCTGTATTCAACTGTAAAAGACATTGCGGGAACACATTTGGATTTGTGTAGGTTTCTTGGCTTAAAGTGGTTGTCGCATATACCCAGTGAAGTGAACAACCACAGATGATACACAGAGATGAAACAAATCCTCCTACACACCTTTTACTTGTGTATCTGCTGTCTTCCCCTTTCTACACACTTTGAAAAGTGCAGATCGTATTAGAAGTCCTTCTTCCTCTTTTAGCAGTACATAGGGGTGGGTGGGGAGACTGGACTTACAGTGAGAGCTGATTAATGAGAGCTAATTGTAGGAAAGGGGCACACCCCCACTCCACATAGGCAGAGGAATGAAGGAACATGCGTAGCTGTATTCTGTATTGACAAGCTCACTGCTAATCTCCCTCTAAGCTTTCTCCCCGACACAAATTTTGAGCTTGTGTTATCTCATATGTCAGAGAACTTGTCAGAAGTGACACACGCTGATAACAGAGGAACGAAGCATCAGAGAGAAATAACACTTAGAGCTTTGAAGAGAGATAAGTAAGCACTACAGATATATGTGCTTAGTTCAAATTTCATGAATGGAGTTTACAACCACTAAAGTATAACTAAAACCAAAACATTTTTTTCCATCAGAGTAGGGGAGGGTTTTAACCTGTCAGATTTATTTTTGACATCCAGATCACATTCAGGAGATACCTTCACTTCCTGTCCTATAGCCAGAACAGGACATGCAAGGAAATCTCTCCATAGTAAGAGTACAGTGGTCATCAGAACTAGTGCCCCCAATGGAAACATTTCTGGTAACAACTCAAATTTGGGATTTTCTCACACTTTCACTCTTAGTGATAAAGTTCGCCAGGACAAATACAGAGGGTAAATCTCGGCGACGAAGACAGCAATAAAAACCTGAAAGATGTTTTAATCCCTAACCACTATAAAAGATAAATTAACATTTTTAATCTAAATATACTTTCAGGCTACATTGGTTGGAGCATTTGTTATGGCAAATAGTTTACAAGAAGATATCTAAAAATTGTTCCCATGAATTGAAAAAACAACATCTCATACCAATCCATTGTACAATGTCCATAATCTGTAAATCGTACTAATGGTACTAGTATCTCATTATGTGCATTGTGTTGTCTAAAAATATGATTGATCAGAGTCAGGTATGCAAATAAATACCATTGGAATAACATTAAAGATGACCAACATCAGCTATTTTACAGTCAGTTTTAAACAACACTAACAGGCCCATTAGTATTGGGTATGATTTAATAGCTTAAACCTCTTGACTGTGTGAATAATGATTTGCTTTAGAAAAGAAAATGATTTTCAATGTAACTTGAATTAACACTATCTATATATAATCGATATACGCTATATCTATCTACTGTTTTTATATTATAGAATTGTATCTTCTGGTTTGTATTGAATGGCTTAAAGTGATTGTAAAGTCTAATTATAATTTTTTTTTTAATTACAAAAATATCATACTTACCTCCCCTGTGCAGTTGGTTTTGCAGAGAGCAACCTGGATACTCCTCTTTTTGGGTCCTGCTTTTCTGCTCCTGGCCCCTCCCTCCTGTTGAGTGCCCCCTCAGCCAGCAGATTTCTATGGGGGGCGCCTGGGCCAAGTCAGAGCTCTGTGTGTCTATTTAGACATGGAGCCTCGACCAGACCCCGCCCCTTTCTCCCCTGACTGGCTGACTGACTTTGATTGACAGCCATGGGAGCCAGTTGTGCCACTGCTGTGTCTCAGCCAATCAGGAGGAGAGTATTGGACGGCTTAGACATCCATGGACATTACTGGAGAGAAAGTGCTCAGGTAAGTAATTAGGGGGTGCTGCTACACACAGAATGTTTTTTTTTTTATCTTACTGCATAGAATGCATTAAGATAAAAAACCTTTTGCCTTTACAACTCCTTTAAACTGTTGAATTTTATTATCCGTTTTTAGCAATATGGCAATGTTTTGCATCCATAACACATCTCCAAACACTGCTATAACTAAATATACATATTTTATTTAAGTTTCAGCAACTGAAAGCACAATATCATTTATACTGAAGAATATGTGATTTTTTTTTTCTTTTTGTTTTGTTTTAATTTTACTCATATTGATATTACACATACATTATAATTTACATATACAATAGTTTATTGCACATATTACTTCCATATAATAAGAAGCAAATATTACAATATTTAACATGTAAGTGTGTTAAAACGGAAAGATTTCATAGTATAGGATTCGTGTGACAATAATCCAAATGAAACTATGCATTTTAGGAAATATATATTTTAGGAAATATAACCACTCCATGTAAAGTGAAGCTATTAAGATGTTACAAAGCAGGCTGTAGACAGATAACAGCAAGTAAAGTCAGTATCATATTGTAGTATGTTAGTATATAAGAGCTTCTTTATCACCGCGTCTGAAATGAAAATTGTTTTCTATAGTCTCTTAGCCAATCGGAGTATCCTGTCCTTTCTTTTGCTGCTTTAAGAAATCCAATCTTTTGAACAGTATTTAAACCTACCCTATGAATTTAGCAGATATATGACAGTTGAGATCAAAATCAAAAATAAATTATGCTGACAGCACCCACCCAGCATTTTATGCTGATTAAAGTGTATGTAAACCCCTCCCCCGCCAGAAAAAAAATATCCCACTGTATACAAATCTCTCAAAAAAAAATTGTAAAATGTTTGCAAAGTTTATTACCCGGATTTAATAAACATGTTAAGCAGCCAAATGGCCAACAGGCTGACAACGCTGCTGCTAATTGCAAGACAATGGCTAAAGCTATCCATATAGAAGGCGATTTTCGTACAAATGAAAATTCTTCATTCTTCGTATGAAGGCGTGTACGTAAAATTCTCAGTACATTCGATGACTTGACAAAAATTGTTCAGAAGTACTTCAAAATTTGATTTGCTTTTAGCATTTGACTTTGGAACGAATATCACATACACTGTTAGCAATTTGTTCATTCAAAAAAAAAAATTCCATCCTGCTCAAACTTTTTTGTCACTGCGATCAAAACAAATGTGTGGCCAGTTTTAGCAATGTAAGCCTGCAACAGTAAGTGCTGATACTGATAGGAAACAGATCAACAAAAACATATTTGCTTAAGAAAACTGTATATCATAAGATATGTTGCCAAGCATATTGAAAAATACATTTAGGATTTGCATACACTTTAAAGGTAATCTGTCATAAAAACTGTAGGTAAGACACAGTAGTAGTAGTACCTGCAGAAACCTGAAACAGCCTCTATTACCCTTATTTCATGTCTGAAAGCTGGGCCGCTTACCAGGTAAATTTGTTGCATTTCCAGAAGCAAGTCCCTTTTTGTCTGCTGCACATTTCCATTTGCCAGTAAGGCAACCCATCATAGTGAAGGGCTAACAGGAACGATTCACAGCTTTGCTTGTGAGAACGGCCTAGCATTTGAAGTGATTGTAAACCCTTAGGCCGCGTACACACGGGCGGACTGTTCGCCCAACTTTGTTCGTCAAACAATCCGACAAACAGTCCGCTCAAAATTTGCATGAACGGACTTGACCACACACGATGAACGAACAGTCCTCTGAAAGCGTGCGCGATGACGTGAACGGCACGTACGACGGGACGAGAAATTCGACGTCCAATACACTGCAATGCAACCTTCGCCGTGTAAATCCTTTCTGAGCATGCGCGAAACTTAGTTTGTCGAACAAGCCTACACACGAGCGGACTGTCCGCTGAAACCAAGTTTCAGCGGACTGTCTTACGGAAATTCCGAAAAACTTTGTTCGACAGACTGTCCGCTGAAACTGTCCGCTGAAGCCCACACACGAGCGGACTGTCCGCTGAAACACTGTTCAGCGGACAAAGTTGGGCGAACAGTCCGCCCGTGTGTACGCGGCCTTACAACACACTTTGACCTACATGTAAGCCTAGATTAAGGCTTACCTGTAGGTCCAAGAAATATCTCCTAAACCTACACGGTTTAGGAGATATTTCCTGAAAGACAGGCACCGCTGTCTACGGCGCATGCACGTAGACAGCGGCGCACAGGCGCACTGAGCGCGGCACCCGTCAACGGCGATATGCCACGCGTGGCGGCTCCCATGCGCATGCGTGGGAGTGACGTCACACGGCTTCGCCGAATGACAGCGGCGGAGCGGCGAGACCCACCGAGAAGATGGATGCACCGGACTACAGGGGACAGCGGTGACTTCGCTGGCTCCTGTTTTAGGTAAGTGACACATAATGGGCTACTATGCAATGCATAGTAGTCCATTATGCTTTACCTTTGCAGGGAATGAAAGAGGAAGTAAACCCATCAGGGTTTACTTCCTCTTTAACAGCAATTTTAGGGTATTAGAAGATGCTGCAGGTATGTGACAATTTTGTCTGAATGCCATTATTCACCCCAGCAAACATACCTGGGCCAACAATTCTCAGGGTATAAAGTGATATCTCTCTTTCCCTCGTAGATCAAACCTACAAGTTTTCTAAATGTTTTTGAATTAAAAACTGTTTGTAGAAGAAATATTATAGCCAAATCATACATGCACAGCCAGCTGTCATCTGAGGTCTGTAGCCACCTATAGTTCCTTTTCAGAGGTTTCAGAGCAGAAAAGAAATATTACTGCAATTTATCAAAAGATAACTAACACTGTCTTGGACATATTTAGACTCTGTTCACACTTGTGCAATGCAGGGACATGCTCACAACTGCAAGCATTTTAATGGACTCGTAATGCACCTTGCTAAAGTGCGTGAGAAATGGTGTGACAAAATTTATGGTAATAAAGTATCATTTGTTTTGGTGTGGAGCAATAAAAAAAAAAAAAAAGTCATACACTTCCTAGGTGCGATTTAGATGTGGTAGGCAACCCATTCAGATGAATGAGCTGCCCTAACTCAATGCACGGTAACACGTGTAAAAGCATACGGCAACACTCGTGTACTAGTGCACCGCATGGATGTGAACACAACCTTAAAAGTAGAGAATTAAGGATGGGCTATGGCGCTAAAACCCTGTGCATGTGCAACTCTGTGCATACAAATATGTGCTTTGGATATAACTGTGCTAGCAAATATTACTTATCTATATCTATATAAAGTGCTGGTGCTACCGTACAGTGTGTGTACAGTGCTGCATATATATTCTACTATTGTTGTAAGTATCACATACATAAAAAATTCAAACTAAACAGGAAATTACAATTATGCTAAATTGCTGTATAAAAGTGCAAATCAATTGTTCTCAGCAGTCCTATAAAGAATCGTGCAACAACATGTGCAAAAAATGCATTTGTTTGCGCATGTTGTTGCACGATTCTTTATAGGACTGCTGAGAACAATTGATTTGCACTTTTATACAGCAATTTTGCATAATTGTAATTTCCTGTTTAGTTTGAATTTTTTATGTATGTGATACTTACAACAACTAGTAGAATATATATGCAGCACTGTACACACACTGTACGGTAGCACCAGCACTTTATATAGATATAGATAAGTAATATTTGCTAGCACGGTTATATCCAAAGCACATATTTGTATGCACAGAGTTGCCCATGCACAGGGTTTTAGCTCCACAGCCCATCCTTAATTCTCTATCTTTCACCTCCTCCTCTTACTTAAGGGTGGAGGTTCTAGGCACAGGCAGCTTCAACCCTTTAGTAATTTCTTTAGTAATTTATAGGCTTTTCTCTCTTTTTCAAGTATTTATTTTACCTTTTAAGGAACTAGTCCGTAGCGCGACTTCATCTATCTACTTTACAACCTTAAAAGTCATATAATATTTAGCTTTCTAGTGTGATTTAGGAAAATTACACAGATGTTTCTGTCTCAGTTTTTACAATTGATAGATGTCTACAGGTTATATGATTAATATTAGGAACTACAGCCTGAAATTACAGAAGCAGAACAGGATTCAGCTCTTTTTTAGATCAACACAGTGTCCATAAATGTTCCTGTTGCATCACCGTCTTTCTAGTAGAATTACCAGTCAGTGTAAATGTAAAACAAGCTGCCTGCCAGGTCCCAAGCAGTGTACTGGCTACAGTAGAACACAAATAATATATAGATATATGGCCACTCCACGCCTTCTCTAGATGTCTTGCTTTTCACAAGTCTTTGACGTGGGTGGCCATTAGTTGTTGACACAAGCCAGTTGATCTCCATGTCTTCGTCTGCAGTGATTTAGTACAAGGTTGAAAAACACAGCTCATATACTGATGAATTTTTCAGGTGTTTCTTTCTAACCCAGATGGAGAGCCAAAACCAACATGTCCATAATGATTGTTCTGTAGCATTCATCTTAGATGCAGTGTCTCTAAGCTCATATAGATAGCATAACTTTCAAAATGATAAACAATGTTGTACTGAGCAGTATCAAAGTTGTATTCAGAGAGGAACCTCCAGATTCTGTATTTAATTCCTGTTTTGTCATGACAGGAAGGACTTTCATGGTGCGTCCGTCTTCCACCTGCTGAATGGTACAATATAAATAAATAATATACTTTAATAAAAAGTAATTTGAAACAAATAAATAATATACCTTATCACCACAAGCATCACTTTAGCATAGCTCCCAACTGTCCCTCTGTCCCTCTTTCCATCTCATTTGTCCCTTTTTTTGGTCTGGTCTATATAGTTGTATATAAAATGCACTATTTATCTTTCAAAAAGTATTTCCCAGTGCTAAACCTTTCATCCAATTTCTAAATTGCTGCATTTGTAAACTTCAAAAGCCAATATAAAGAAATAGTAGTTGTACAAAAAAATGTTTTTGTATAATTCTTCTTTAAGGGGGTGTGGCAGGGTGTGTGTCCTTTGCTTACATACTTTTGCTAATAGGTGTCCCCTGTTCCTATCTCAAAAAGTTGGGAGGTATGCTAAAGTTGTATGTAGTCGTCATCGTATTATATATAACATAAGCAATTGTTAAGCCCTCAGTAGCTCCTGGGACCTAGTAGATGTTCTGCCTATATCATAGAAACAGCAAGGGTGCAAAAATTAGGATAGCTAATGTACATATAGAAATAAGAATAAAAATAGACTGAAAAAAATATTTCATATTGTTCATGCATTACTGAAAATAACTGCCAGGCAAAAAAGCATTTGACACAGTACAATTTGCTCTGCTACCCTAGAATGCAGTAAATTACCATGGGATTAAAGTACAACCAGAATCAAGAGAAAAAATGTAATATTTTGCAGCTTACCAGTCCTTAGATGAAGTGGCTGCATTTGTTTGCTTTTTTAAATCTAAGAACATTTTATGTAATTATTTAAATATTCCCATTGCCAGAAATCTTTTGTCCTTGTTACTTTCTGTGCACGAAATTCAAATATAACTATCTTACCAACTTTCCTAGCTAGCTTCTGTTAACTACATGTCCTCCCTGTGCAATGGAGATTTGAAGAGGTGGAGATTTATGTAGTAGAAATCAGGAAAGAAACCTATGGAGACAATGTTGCTACTCCATAGATACCGTGCAGCAGGTGAGCACTGTCACCCTAGGACACTATGGGGGGGATTTACTAAAACTGGAACACTCAGAATCTGGTTCAGCCGTACATGGTAGCCAATCAGCTTCAACTTAAAGTGGAAGTAAACCCATCGATTTAAACAGTTTAAAAAAAACGGCATGCCAGGAATGCTAACTACACATTGGCTGTGCTCTCAACCAAACTGTCAAACCACCCAATGGCTGATTTCGTAACGGATCACATGTGCAGCACCGTGGCAGCTGAAGATTAAACAGAGGCGAAGATGGCAGCTTCCGTGGATGAAACCGATAGGGGAGTTTACTTCCACTTTAAGCTTGTTCAATTAAGCTTTGACAATAAAACCTGGAAGCTGACTGGTTTCGTTACAGAGCTGCACCATATTTTGCACTCTCAAGTTTTAGTAAATCCCCACCTATGAGTATCACCAGCCAGATCACTATGTATAACTAAAGGGAACAAAAAAGGAAAAAATAAAAAACACAATGGACAAAAATGAAATTACACCAGGACCACATGATGACTAGCAGTTAAAGAAGCCTGAAAAACTCAGAGAGCAGCACCTTATGCTGAACTGGTGTCAAAAAAGGGCTTATGTATTCAACAGGTAGAACTCAACCTATGTGTGAACAGAAGTCCAGGGGGCAACTTTGGAAATCTGAGAAACAGATGCCTGAGGCAGAAAAGCCAATAAAGCTCTAACAGACATGGTAGAATGTGCCATAACAAGGATATAGGGTTCTACAATAATTTGTCTTATTCACCTAGCAATGGAGGAACAAGATGCACTTGTTTGGTTGCATCAGGCTTCCTTGCAGAAGAGAAGTACAGCATTAAAGGGACAACCAAAGAACTCTAGTTTCCATAATGCTGATGGGGAAGGCAAGCTTGGGTGTCCAGGACTGCACCCAAGCCCAACAGGCTTGCAATCATGGTGAAAATGTTCCACAATTGAGGCTCCAGTGCCAAATTGTAATTCCACCATACTAAGTAGAGTACGGCCCTGTCCTTTTTAAAAGAGTCTGGCCCTGACTTTTCCTATCATTAGAAGTAAATGACTTACTCGTAGAGGGGCTAGTTTCCTTTTTCCTGGGTTAGGACAGTATTCTTGCTTCTTTTAATTTCCCTGATGTACTTGTATAAGGAGGGATCAAAACAAGCACTCAGATGGCCTGACAGACAGCCATTCAAGCAACCACAAGTGGCAGGGTTGGACCTGCTAGGGGGAAAAGAGCTATAAAAATGAATTCCAGGGAAAACCTAATCCCCCTTGCAGTGGGGCAGCCTCTGTACTGCAAAGGGTAAACGTTTGTTAATGTCTAGGGGACTGGAAAAGCAGTCTTACCTACCTGATCCTTTGCTCCTCCAGACAGTGTATGAGTTTTGCCTAGACTCTTCTCCTCCATGCTCTGGTGGTCAGATGGCCTCTGGCAACATTAAGATTGATGCAGAACCTATAGCCTTGCATTGGACAAGAGAACTCAGAGAAACAGTCCACCGCTCAGAGCATGTCTGCCAGGGAAGTGGAGGATCGGGCAAGTAAAGCTGCTTTTTCTGTCCCCTAAACCAAAAAGAGCATTTAACTCTTGCAGTGTGAGTGCAGACCCACTGCTAGAGAGAATTTTATTTTTCCTGGAAGGGAACTTTAAAGAGCTTTAATTAGGGTTGGAAATTGCAGAATTTGCCACAGGAAGTGCCCACTTACAGAGAATAGGATACTGTTGTGGGAAAAGCTTTGGAGGAAAGAAAATGTTCTCGGGGAGAGGCCAGTCCTCACACAGGACAAGCTCAACAAGTGAATAAACCATGATTTTTGAAGATCCCTTACTGGACTCCCTGGGGTGAGCAGAGCCTGTTTCAACACTAGACAAAAGCATTTACAGTAACAGTAGCTATAGTTTTGTTTAGCTTGGAAGGAATATCTGTACTAGAAGTGTCCTCTTAATCCAATGCCTCTGAGGGTGAGGGATCCTCATCTGTATTATCTACCTTCTCAGAAACCACTTTGTGATCACTGGCAAAGTCAAAAATTGAGCTAGGAGAGGAGGCTAAAGGGCAATATTTGTAATCCTCTACTGTCTATGGTCTTGACAAGGCCCATGAACTCAGACATTGTAGCAGAAATTTCTCCCTGGAAAGGAGGGAGGCATCTGGCATGGCTGAAGGCCATGGAGGAAGACAGATTTAGAATTGGGATGCCATCAGATTATACCTTGGGTCTTAACCGCAGAGAAAGCACATGTACGCAGGCCAAGAACACAAAATGTCACAGCCAATATTGTGGTCAAGAAGACCAGGAGATGTGCATTGGTTGGCATATGAAATCCAAAGTGGCGGGGAAGGACCATGCACAACCTGCCTCTAACCTGATATACCACAAAGGTTCTGTATGCGCCACAGGCTATGTACACACCATAGTGACTCACTGAACGGGTGCAGTAGAGAGACACTTAGTATAACAGAATCAGGAGCAACAGTGCCAACTGCAGGTGTCCTCCAGTACGACAAGGTTCCATACATAACAAGGGTGCCAAAATGTTAACCGTTGTCATCCAAAACTCACTTCACTCCACAAGGAAACAGCAGTGAGAATACCCTTAAGTGAGGGGGATTTAACCTCTTCCTGGATTCCCTCTCTACGATGAGAATACAGTACCTCCACAGGCGTCCTTAGAGACTGGGATCTGCACCAGGCAGATCACCCTGCAGCACTGGACCCACAGCATTATCCATTGTTGAAAGTAACATTACAGTCCAGCCCTACATCTTCCATGTGGCGGGGTCCACATGCAGTCCCCCTAGACACTGCCAAGCAATCAATCTGGAAGCTGCAGAAAAGTGTCTATGGTGCAGCCAAGTTTGGATAGAATAATCGACATGGAAAAAGATTCACAGAAAGAAATAAAAGCTTCCATTTTAGGAGGTAAGATTTTCTCAGCAAAGAGAAAGATCCATCACCCAATGAAACTATCCAATAAAAAGGGATGAGTTCTATGGGAAATGTGTCATCAGCTTTTTTTGCCAGTGTCCTATAGCCTGAAGCTAGCTGCATATAACCCAGAGTGAAATAGAAAGGCACCCTGACAACCTTACACAGAGAATGAAAGTTCTAATGCAAAATGTATAATGCTGCATGTGTAATCCCTTTTGGATAGTGGCCACATCTTATAAATAACACTCAAAAAGAAGACTTTTTTTTTATGCAAAAATGATCTCTCACCTGACAGGAATCATTATCTGGGAAAGGATTTGCCAGTTCAGAATCCATATCTATTGCATTGCTGTTATTAATCTCCATCATAATTGCGCTTTCTGAAAGAAGATGCAGAAACTAATATATTACTTTCATTTAGGTGTTTTTCAAGCATCACTTCTTACTCTCGATTTAGATGAACAAAATGGCTCAGGCAACTGCAGCCTAATGTTTGACAAGGAAAAGTTTTTGACAGTATAGCAACTGCATATAATTTCAGATAGGGATAATTATCTGAGTACATTTACCATGCAAGCAATTTGCTGGCAATGCAGATATCTATCAGCCATGACCAGTGCTTTGCAACACATGAACTCGTTATTAGCAGACATGACTAATGGTCAACTGTACCCAATAACCAACACAAATATCTGCTGTAAATTTTGTAATCACATGTGACTTTATTAAATGGTATTATTCATAAAAGAAAGTGATTTGTTAAAGGATTTAATTGCAATGCCAATGTTAATGCAATATGGTGCTTTTGAATGTATACCTTTGCATTTTTAATAGGCAAATGCTTTAATTAGGAAAACAATTGTCTTGCTTCAGTTTAAATAGTAAATAATCTTGCATTCTTCTTGCATTCTTCAGGTGTTTTTTTTTATTGTTTTTAATCTCCAAAAAACGCATTGTACAGGAAATCATGTTAAATTATAGTAAAATTATAGTAAAATTTAAGTAAACTGTGTTTTAAGTAATAGGTGGAGTTAAGTTGGTGCAGTGTATGGCTGGATTCACACCTATGCAGTTTTAGTGCTTTTTTCAATTTGCAGATTTGCACTACAGAACGTATTCCATAGGAAACCATGTTAAATGGACTGTAGTGCAAGTCTACAAAATGCAAAAAGCACTAAAACTGCATAGGTGTGAATCCAGACTAAGACTGGCTACCTTAAACTAGCCATGTGTTAAGCTAATTTCAGCCAGTTACTGATGAACCAGCCAAAATTCACTCTGTGGGTGGCCCAATTTGCACACTCATGAAGGAGCCATGTAGATAATTGTCAACCGAACAGTGCCTGCATCCAATTGGTTGTAGTCACTGTTTGGGTATCTTGACAGATGGTGGTGCCATTGATTGTGCATAAAGGAATCTGTCAGATTTGTTTGTTCAGCCCAAAAGCTGAATGAAAAAGATATGTGCGTATGGCCATCTTTAGACCTACAGAGCAGTCCGATTATTTTTACTGGCTTGATTATATTGTCTTTGTTTAAAAAGATCCACAGAAAGTAATAGAGGTGAAAGCCATGACAGGATAGAAAATTTTAAATACACATAACAGCTACTATGGTGCTTCTTAGAGGTCATACAATATCTAACTGCATGAGTATTTTCAGCATCTAAGAATATTCTCTAATCCTCTAGCTGAAGTCCCTCTGGTCACGGCAAGATAGCTCTACAGGGATTTTCCTGATGTACTTTAAGCTTTCAACAGATTTCACAAGCCCTTTAAGTATGACATGTTTCCACATTTGAAGTCTAATAAAGTGTGTAAATTCCATAATGACATAATTGTATATACACGTTGGACATTTCTGTTCTTTCCTTATTTTCTTTTTTTTTGTCTTTTAAACTTTATTCATAGCAGAGGCAGACCAAAGGCATTCAAGTGCAGGTATGCATTGAAAACCGCAGATTTCTATAGGGGAAACAACAAGGTCCTCATCCAGCCAATTACAATTCATCCCACCTATTTATTTGGTTAATCAAATAGTCTTTATAAAATACAATTCATGAAATGTAAAACTACCTAGTATGGATTAACATTTCCATGGAGCTTCTTATGCCAAAGATAAAATGTATCCCATGTTTCCGAGCATTTTAAGTATGTAAACTCTGGCAACATAAGATGGTTTGCTTTTTGTGGTTTGGCAAATGTTAAAAAATCACCTAAGGGTGGGGACATTCACCGCAAACTCATAGAGAGGGGGGTTTGGTGGATTTTTAGCCTCCAGACCAGGATGTCCACTGGTTTAATCTCTCGTTATGATGTAGATTTATTTCTCAAATTAGTCTCTATAATGGTGACTCTTTTGTATATTTTATCTTCTTTTATTCAGCTGACTGTCCAGATTTATGTCTTATATATATATCCATTGCCACAATAAGTCTTTCATCACTGATTTACTAATTGCTACACCTGGTCTGTTGATTCTTTTAATTATGTGATTTAATGAGTTAATCACTTAGAAGGTGGAGTTTATTTGTGAAAATATGTCTTGTTTTTTTATCTTAAAATTTGTGTTGTGACCAAGGCTTGTTTGCCGAAAAGCGTAAGCCCTTGTATTTGTTACTCACTTTCATGTATCGATAAAACCTATAATAAGGATTATTGGAGTTACCGGCTCTAATTTTTGGAATTTTGTTACCTAGTACAAATATTGGAGCAGCATTTGACCTTTGCACTTACTAAGACACTTGTTACATGTGAACATTGAGAGAATGTTCTTGCAGTCATCCTCCTGATCTCCACTTCCTTCACAATTGCACCACAGGGATGTCTCCATAGTCGAGTTATTAATAAAGTTTGGGGTCATTACAGTACCTATGCAGAACATAAAACAACGTCAGTAATGCTATTGTTTAAAGACACTTGAACACTTTCAAGCACTGTCACATAACAGTAGTATAGAATCTCTTCTCAGCCACAGGACATGACACTAGGTTCTGGTGGCTGTGGTAGGTTTGACTAATGTCTGTTGCAAGAACTGCTGACTGCCAATTGTATTCAGAGGTCAGACTCAGTGAGTACCTGATGCTCCTACAGGGTGATCTTCCACATTATAAGAATTATCGTAATTACTCACAGCTCTAAACAGTTTAATTAACTGGATCAGTCCTCATAGAGATGTTTTTTTCTGCCAACCAAACACACAATACCCAACCTAAACCTGTCCACCACTACCTTTTCACATTTTCTATCATTTTAATACCTGGCACCCATCCCCCTGTATCTTTTCACTTTTATTACTCATGCCCATGATACTAACTACATTCTCCCACCTATTCTTTTCCCACTTCTACTGCTGCTGCAGTATTGGAGGAATGCTCTTTTGTACTTGAGTGTAGAACCTGCAAGTGCTCAGGACCAAGCACTTGTGGGTTCACTGTGTGCAGAGGAGATCAGTGAACTAAAGGTCAGTAATCTTCTATAGCTGTTTTGTACCTAGGACTATGCGATTTTACACCTGCCTGCACTGAGTGGTGATCTCAGCTACCTTGGAGCTCTGTTTTCAGTGAAGTGGTGCGAGTTCCTAATTTATGGAACCCCAACAATGTGAATGCAGCCAGCACCCTGCAAAGCCAGCTTTCTATTGGAGCAACCAGAGTCCCCCTCTCTACTAACTGCAGCCAATGGGCATTCTTGTATTTTTATAGGGGTGTTTGGCTGCTGATTAATGGCATGGAGGAAGGGGTGTTGTCAGGGCTGGCTTAGCCCTTCCTCCTCTGGGCTGGCCGCTCAGCTGTCGACTAATTGTCAGCTCTCTTCTCTTTCCACAGTCACCAGCTGTTCTCAATGATGCTTGTCTGCCCTGCCTATTTAAAGCCTTCCAGCTCACTCTTTCCTTTGCCTTCGCGTTGGTCACATCACTAGGAACCATCTCCTGCTGTTTGTTTCAAGACTGGCTTCCTGACATCCCTCCTGGCTTCTATCCTGCTTGCAGTTGCTCTCCTTGGATCCCTTACGTCTGAACTGGCTGATTACCCGATCTGGTTTATGAACTTTGGACTGGCTGACTACCCGATCTGACTACTGGACTCTGGCTATGCTTGACTACGTTTTTTCCTATTTACCTTTTTATTTTTATTAATAAACAAGTGTGATTTGATTGTACTTCTGTCTCTGTCTGTTTCATGGTTCCTGACAGGTGTTCTCTGGGGAACATGTACCAGAGATTAAAAAAAGGTTTTAAAAAAAGTAAAAAAAATTAAAGCAGAGCTCCACCCAAAAGGGGAAGCTCCGCTTGTTCACAGCCCCCCCTCCAGTGCCATATTTGCCACTTTTTTGGGGGGAGCGGGTACTTGGTTTTGACAGGTACCGGCTCCAAATTCCCAGTAAGATCGCCGCACAGTGATCTGCGTCCTGTCTGGCCCCTCCTCCTTCCTCCTGCTGCATTCTGGGACCTGTGTGTGTTCCAGAAGACAACAGGACCATTCAGAAAGTGCAGAGCGACTCAAGCATGAGCAGTAGGAAACTTGATGTGAAGCCTGAAGGCTGCCCCCGCCTGCTTGGGGTGCCAACATCGTGGGATTCCTGGACAGGTAAGTGTCATATTAAAAGGCAGCAGCTACAGTATTTGTAGCTGCTGAATTATATATATATATATATATATTTTTTTTTTTACAGGCTGTAACTTCACTTTAAATTTGGCCAGAAGCACAGATTTTTTTTAAAAAAAGTGAAACTTAAACCTCATACACACGATAGGACTTTGTACAAAAATCCAAGGGAAAGTTTGTACAAAGGGAGTCGGCCCTGAACTTGTATTGCATACACACAGCAGGACTTTTTCAGCCAATTTTCACCAAATCACGTGGTTTTTCTGCTCTTTACCGCCACCTTTGGTCAACTTCTGTATTGTCTGATCTTTTGCATTGGTTCTGAGCATGCCTGTTTGTACTTTGTACAAAAGTCCTATGGTTTTCTGTACACACGATCAGACTTTGCTCCATCAGACTTTTGTTGCTCGCAAAGTTTGTCCGTTCGCACAGCCAACAAAAGTCCGATGAAAACCAAAAAAGTTTGTCCTATGGAGCGTACACACAGATGTTGCTCCAAAACAGCTAATTTGCATGTTTGTTGTCAAAAAGTCTGATCGTGTGTATGGGCCTTAAAAATGTCCAATTCCTTAAAAAACATGCTTGGGGGATGCTCTAATCCTGTCTGTGAATGGACACATCTCTGTGATGTACAGAAAGTGCTGCAGCAGCACTGATATTTAGAAAAGAAAATGTGTTTAACATTCCCGGGAAATTACATGTTAAAATGCATAAGGTCCCTTTCGTTGCATTGGGTCTCTCAATTCATGATCCGCAAAAATCTACATGTTATACAAAAAGACACAATGGCAACAATTTGGAAGGTGTAGGAACCATGGATTGAGTTCCATTTACTGAATATTGTGGCCTTCCAACCATTTAGGTCCCCTCTTCCCTTTCCTATTCTACCCTCCTCAAGCAAAAAGGAGGCTCACCCTTCCCCTTATTTTTCTCTATTTGTTTTTTACTTTCACCCTTCTCTGGAGAGAAGGAAGACCTAGACTTTGCACATCAACCCCTATTCCCTCCCTTCCATTAAAATACCTTATACCTTTTTCCAAAAATTTGTTTTAGGAACTACTTGTTATAGATATCTCTCATTAAGGCCAGCCATACATGGATTGAAATTCAGCTAAATCAGCAGAGACCAGCCAAATTTTGATTCGTGTATGGTCAGAAAAGTTGTACAGAAGTCGATCTACTGATCAATTTCTATACAGCCATCCTGTCAGTACTTCTCAAATTAATCAGCTCTGCAGGCTATACTTGGAAGCACTGATCAGTGTATTCTGACAGCGGGGAACCTAGGGAGCTGTCAGAATACAATAGCTCACCTCGAATGTATGGATGGGGGAATCGGGTCAGTTTTTTTCATTGGCTAATGTCTGAGCTGCCTAAGACCATTTCATATCTGTAATTATTACAGTATAAAACATATTGTGTACAAATTCTCCTGCTTTGTACTATGGTTGATAATACTATATACTGTGTGTGTTTACCTTTTTTTGCTAAAGAAAATTTCCTTTAATAAACCAATAAAAATGTATTAAATAAAAAAGATAAGCTCTAAGATCACAATACTGTCAGGGCATATGTATAAACATAAAAAATACTATATAATAGTTTGATACAAATATACATTTTTAATTATTTTCATTATTCAAAATAATATTAAAATGACAGTTATAGAATACAAATGCAAAAGAAAAAAAAAAGAAAAAAAAAAATTATAACAAAAAGTCAAAATTCAACAAAGAAATTAAGTATTAGTAGACTGTTCTTTAGACCCCCTTTTTATTATGCATCATTTAACAGAATAATCCATCTGACAATAGAAGAATAATAATAACATTTATGACAGGTAATTAATGATATGAAACCTGAAATAAAATAAAAACATCTTTGCAAATATAATATTATCTCACCTATCATTCTGATGTAAGACTGTATGCATTGATTGTGATTTTCTTGAAGGCATCTGCCCTTTTTGTTAAGCTGACATTGCTTTTGGTAGTCAAGAAAACGTGATCTGAAAAAAAGTTAAGTGAAGAATATATAGAAACGTCAGCTGCATCTTACATCCAACAGAAAGGTTAACAATACATTGGAATGCCTTGTTAGTTGCCACAAAAAACCTGAAGACAGTTAATTCTGCCAAGTCTGCATAATTTAAGTGGAAATTGTGTAATTTTAGTGCACATATGTGGCGCTATTAAATGCAGTGTTTACCCTTATGTAATGTGTGAGATGCTTCCATTTTACAAATGTTCTCACCCTGTTTGTGTTATTACATCAGATTAGGCCTCATTCACACAGTAAAAATTCAATGCATTCAGATCCGTAACAGCGCATCCAAAAATGTGCATCTGAAGGCATGCAACTACACATACGCCAATGAAAAAAGAACAGGATCATTTTTAAGCATTCTATTTACTGATCATTATGCAGAAACTCTTGTTCCTGATCAGTGCATTTTTCCGGCACTGTTAGGGCTATGTGAATGGAGCATGGGCGTAGCATAAGGGGTTTTAGGGTTCACAATTACAACCCCACCACTAGCTCCAGGGGGCCCCTGCAGCCTCCATGTCATATTATCATATCCTCCACAAATTCCAGCTCCAATCTACCCTAGGGCCCCACAGCAACGTTCCAGTACTGGGCTTCTACTTTGCCTTCCACTGTCCACACCCCTCTGTTCCCATTGGCTGGGGAGAAGCTGTGAGATTTCCTGAATAGAGAGGAGCACAAGGTGAGAACAGCCCAGGATGGGGAAGTGTCTGTGCTGTGTGCTGGCAACATGGAATGGTAACCGAGCTCAGCAAGACAATAGGAGGAGAGTGCTGTCCTGTAGCCACGATGGGACTGATGTCACTGGTGAGGTAAGACACCACTGAGTGTCTTCTAGTCACTATCTGGGATTCTCTGTACCTCCCCACCCGGGGATGTCTACTTACCCCAAATCCCTGATAACTGGGGAAAAGACACACACCTCCGATAGATGACCTTCCCCCAACACCTGCCAACACTGACAGAGAAACCTTCAGAAATTGCTAAAACAAATCCCTCAACATCTCCTCGTGGGGCACCTGAAGGGCTACAGGCTCCAGATATTGTGTCACATGGCTTTGCCCTCCCAGAGCTAAGTTGCCCCCCCCCAAAGCCCCCTGACCACCCCCTTCACCCTGCATGCTATGCCTGGTTGCTGAGCTCCTTTCGCATTACAGCACTCTATACTGTTCCTCCTGTACAGGGCTGAAATCACATTCCTTTACGACACAGCCAGTTAGCCATGATCTGCACAGAGTGTATCTGCCTACTGCAACTACACTGCCGTTCCGACCAGAGAATTTCACAGGTCAGAAGGGCAACATAAAAGCTAGATACACCCTGTTAAGACTGACAGACTGTGTGTAAAGGAATGTGATTTCAGCCTTGTGTAGTGTGTATACAGTGCTGGGATAGGAAAGGAGCTCTGCCAAGTGACCTGCTAGGGGTCCCTGTCCTCTGATTGTCCAGCGGTGAACTCTATCCTCTGATTCTCCAGCGGTAATCCATGTCCTCTGATGTAAAGAGGAACTCTGGGAACTCAAAACTTTTAAGCCACTTTGAGTATCTTGGCGTGCGGTGGATGTATCTGCACGCACGTTAGAAGTAGTGGGGGGGGGGGGCAGGTTAACTTTTGCATCGGGCCCACAAGCTTCAAGCCATGCCTCTGGAATGGAGCCTAAGGCCGCGTACACACGGGCGGATTGTCTGTCCAACTAAGTTCGTCAGACAATCCGACAGACAGTCCGTTCAACTTTTGAATGAACGGACTTGACCACACACGATGAACAGACAGTCCGCTGAAAACTTGCGCAATGACGTGTACAGCGCGTACGACGGGACTAGAAAAACGACGTCCAATACACTGCAATGCAACCTTCGGCCGTGTAAATCCTTTCTGAGCATGCGCCATACTTAGTCCGTCCAACTTGCCTACACACGAGCGGACTGTCCGCTGAAACCAAGTTTGGACAGACAAAACCAAGTTTGGACGGACAAAATTACGGAAATTCCGAAAGACTAAGTCCGTCAGACTGTCCGCTGAAAAAGTCCGCTGAAGCCCACACACGAGCGGATTGTCCGCTGAAACACGGTTCAGCGGACTAAGTTGGGCAGACAATCCGCCCGTGTGTACGCGGCCTAAGCCTCAAGACATACTTTGTAAAGTGTATGTCCAGGTGTAATAAAAATATTCAGTATACCTCTGCAGTAAATGCACAGTTTTTATTTCTTCAAAAACACTGGATGTACAACAAAAAAAAGCAAAAAAAAAACGTGTGATCTACGAGAAACCCAGTGTGCTCCTAACTTTCCATATGAGTCAACAACAAAGTGCCACTGCTACACTGAAATCCCAATAAGTGTTGTCAGCCCTGATTAAGTTCGCTTTCCCTGGACTTCAGAACACCCCACTCTGTCATTAGCTCCATAACACATGGAGGGAAGTGTTCTGTCCAAGAGAAAAACTGGGCATGGCTGATAACACTGGGTGGGATTTCGGTGTAGTAGAGACACTGGGGTTGATTTACTAAAACCGAAAAAAAAAAAATGGAAGCGGAGCCCACACACGTGTGCATAATGCCGCGTACACACGATCGGACCATTATGCACACTTGTGCAATATACTGACATCTGTGTATAATGATTTCAGAGCTCATCTGATAGGGAACCGTGACAGTCAGTTATGTAGGAGCCCAAGTTTCCTACTCCCTTCAAGTTTGATCACAATTATAACTGCTTCAAATGTATACACAATGTTATTAGGATGACAGTTTTTTTTTAATAATATAATGCTCAACTCACTTGCATAAAGTATTCCTTAGACAGGTGTCCCGGAGCTCCAAGCAATTTTTCTTGACTTTTTCCTCAAAAGAACATTCAGGCACAATGTTTTTTCGCCTGCGTTCTGCACAGTTACTTTCCTGGTTACACTGGCAAAATAAAATCCTCTTTGTAAATTCCATTGGCACTTTTTTAAAGAATTCTCGGAGATAATGGTGACATTTTTGTTGGTCACACGAGTCATTGGGATCCATACTAGCACAGTGCATTGCATAATCACTCCTGTATTTGGAGCACCTGACATTGGAACTGCAAATATTTGCTTCTTTTAAACAATTATTTGTCTCGCTGTATTGGTCAAACCCTGAAAAGAAAGAGGGAAAACCGCTGTAGACCATTATGGATGAGTAGACAATGCTAAAAGCACCAAAGATTGGTATAACAATTTGTGTAATTAACAAACAAAACTGCAACAAAAAACATTTTAAACTGAATAAACTTTTCATTAATATACTGTAATATCATAATATTTGTTTCAATATTGGTAATTGTATAAATGTGTCAGGGGGTGTGCAGATGCATGAATACTATCCTGGAATGATCTTGGCTTCATCTCTTTCACTCTATCTGTTCTAACTACCTAGTTCAGAGGATGGGGGCTTTGTCTGTCCTTCTCTAAGCAGAACATTTACAGTAGCTCTCTGCAAAAGGTGCAATGAATGGTGCTTTATAGATTAATGTAGCTCCTCTCAGCCCCACCCTGCATCTTCCCTTTTGTGATGTCACTTCCTCTGCTTTTATTCCCTCTCTCTAGCATAGGGGTCTCCAAACTATGGCCCACTACAAGGTTTTATCCGGACTGCAGTAACCTCGGCAGGCTGCTGTGGATGCAATTGTCTGTGTGTCATAATACAGAGAACTTCATCAGCTGCCACCCAGCCAGGCACTCCTGGATGTAAGGAGAGACAATGCTGGACATTCCCATAGGTAAGGGTGGACTTTGCTGTGCACTCTCTGATGTAAGGGAGGACTCTGCTGTCCGCTCCCGGATGTAAGGGGGGACTTATTCATTTATTTAAATTTTATTTAATAATTTTTAGCCCACAAATATTTGTAAAATATAAGATTTGGCTCTCTTACTGAAAAGTTTGGAGATCCCTGTTCTTGCAGAAGAAGGAAGCGGAGAAGAACTAGGAAAGAAGGTGGGAAGAAGTTTACGGACACGATACAAAGTAGAAAAAAAATATGATGCAAAATTTGTTTAAAGTTGAAAAAATGCTATTTATAATTACATAAGGGCTAAAACATTAAGGGCTAAAAAGTCATTCTTTATTTCCCTGACGGACTCCATGGCAGCCTACGTGTGGGTTGACCCCCGCCTCCACTCCAATGCTATAGGACCCCATTCAAATAAAACAACACTCACCACTCCACACGGTGTTCCTTTTTTGTCCTCCTCCATTTGGACCTACACATGCTGTTCGGTTAGATTTCGGATTTCTCTCTTTGCATACCGATGCGGTGCAAGCTCAGTACCCAGCCATGGGCGGGCGAGTAGCTTTGAGGCTGGACGGTCCCCTGTATGAGGGTGGTTGCCTCGATATACCCCGGACGAACATTCAGGAGGAATCACTACGGCTGGCAAGGTCTGAAGAGTTTTTTCTTTCTCCATGGCAGTCATATATTTGTATATGTTTGTGACTATTCCCTGGCATTTGTTTATTCCCCCTGTATGGCGGCTGGAGCGCTTTGCGTTCCAAGTCGCCACATTGTCTTCCGCGTTCTGGATGCGCCTGCGCAGTAGCCTCTTTCGATATTGAGGCTTGGTGTGCGTGTGCGCGGTTCGACCGAGCTATAGCGGCCGCACAGGCGCAGTATGGCCATCCCTCCACTATGCAAGTGCGAGGTGAGGGAGCGGTGACGCCACGGGCGGGGATTTTAAAAAACCAGACTGCTGCCTCAGTCTCACTGGGTATGTCAGTGCATCGGAAGCAGCAAGCCTGTTTTCTCCAGCCCGTCTGCAAAGGTGAGCATCGTTACTATGGATAATTAGATGCAGTGAGTGCATGTTGGAATACATGTATTTAAAAAAAAAAAAAGAGAAAGTTTTTAATTTGGTAATCTTGTTTAAAAAAAAAATATATATATATATATAATATATATTTAATGAATTCTTTCTAAATATTATTAAGTGAGATATATTTATGTGCTTTCCCTTGGGACCTCATCTTTTCTTTGCAGACTATCTTGTATCGTGACGCTCTTCGTCCAAAAATTATGGACAAATCACCACCTTTAAGTGGCCAGCCCTTACGCACTAGGTATGTGCTGATAAGGAGAGGGGTGGAATTAACAGTCGCATTTGTTTGCGTTTTCTTTTTGATGCCATTTTTTCCCCCTTTCCTGTCTTGTGTTAGCCCTTTCAGGTTGGATCCTCAGGATAAAGACCTTGCCAGGCCACATCGCCATCCGTTTAGATCCAGACAGGAATCACTGCGTGGATCTCATCATCAGAGGTGAATTTCACATTCCTCCTCCAGACACCACTCTCACCGCCATGATAGTCGCTCTGATCGCAGAGCCTGCTGGGGATGTGGGACTCGAGTCCCAGAGGGCAAATCGCTGTGTAATCAATGCTATGCCCAGGCGGTTGGAGAAAAAGAATCAGAAAGCCAGCGTATGGAATCCCTGGTGAAACGTGTGGTGCAGCAGTCTCTGAGAGGCATGGACACCTCTCACACGCTGAGTCAATCCTTCCTTGTCTGGCCCTCAGGCTGATGAGGCCCGTGATGATCCGGGCACTTCCCAGCCCTATGCAGCATCTAATGCGACTTCGTAAGGCGAGTTCCTAGGTGAGAAAGATATCGGGGGTTTCGACTTTGCCATGGTCTCCCCTCTGATTAAGGCAGTTAAGGAAGCCCTTAAGTGGGAAGACTCATCTACCCCTCCAGCCAAGCAGAAGAAATTCTTCAAACAGCTGGGGAAGGAACGTCCAAACTTTCCTTTTCTTACTGAACTGAAAGATATTTTTGAGGAAGAGTGGAGTAAAGTGGACAGGAAGCCATTATATGACTAATAAAACTTCTAGGTTGTATCCCTTCAAAATAGAAGATGTAAAGCATCTGGAAAATGCCCCCCTGGTGGATGCGGCTTTGATGTGCTTGGCCAAACGCGTTACCCTCCCATTGGAGGATTCTGTGTCCTTTAAGGACGGCCTGGAGAGGAAAATTGACCAGGACCTTAAGAAGATTTATGGTCTGGCTGGGATGGCCTGCAAACCTGCCCTGGCGCTAGCAGCTATGTCTAAGGCCATGGAAGCTTGGTCTGAAAATGTGGAATCCTTCCTTAAGGGCGTTTCCGAGGATCTGGCTAAGAATTCAGCAGCAGCAGAACTGAAGCTGGCGGCAGTCTTTCTGGGGGAGGTGTCCATTGATCTAATCCGTCTGTTGGCACACGTGATGCTGTCGTCAGTTACGGCTAAGCAGGCCTTGTGGTTACGTCCCTGACTAACTGACCCGGTTTCTAAGCAGGCGTGGTGTAAGATCCCCTTCAAGGGCTCTACGTTATTTGGTAACAAGTTGGATGACGCCATTACACGTGCTACAGGTGGCAAGTCTGGTTTCCTTCCCCAGGACAGAAGAATTTTGGGTCGGAAGAGACCACAGTATAAAAAACGCAGCCCAGAGTGGACAAGGGACGCACGTTCCTACAAACCGGGTCGGGACTTCAGAAGGAATTGGTACAGAGGTCAGACTTCCTTTCGTAAGCCCAGCAAGAACCAGTCAACCAGTGGTCGCGAGCAGGCTAAGTCTTTCTGAGGTTGCGCCCGCCCAGACAGGTCGGGTGGGGGCTCGGCTATCCCTCTTTCGGCACGTTTGGGTGGCCTCGATCTCAGATTACTGGGTAGTCAGAACGGTCTCGGTGGGCCACAGATGGACCTTCTCCAGCTCCCCTCCTCCCAGATTCATGCCCACCCTGCTCCCTCGCTCGGAGGAACAAAGTCAAGTACTATCTTCTTATGTGGATCTGTTGAAGGCTCAAGGAGCGGTAATTCAGGTGCCAAAGGAAAAGTGGTTTCAGGGAGTCTATTCTCCGCTTTTCCTGGTTCGAAAGAAAAGCGGCTCCTGGCGCCCAGTGATAGATCTCACCTATCTAAACAAATACATAGAGTATGGGAAATTCAAGATGGAAACTCTTTCGACCATTCAACAAGCCATACAGACGGGAGACTGGTTGATTTCGATCGACTTAAAGGACGCCTATTTTCATGTCCCGGTAGAAAAGGATTTTCAAAAATTCCTAAGATTTCACATAGGTCAAGACCATCTCCAATTTATTTGCCTCCCCTTCGGGTTGACGACCTCTCCCCGAGTTTTTTCAAAGGTTCTCCTGGCTGTAGTGGCTTTTATTAGGTTAAAAGGTATTCGACTGTACCATTACCTGGACGACCTGCTGGTTCTGTCCCAAAGCAGAGAACAATTGCTGGAGCACCGGGAACAAGTAATCTCTTCTCTGTCCAGCTTCGGGTGGCTTCTAAATCTGGCAAAAAGTCATCTAGAGCTGGTCCAGCGGCTAATATATCTAGGAGCCCAATTCGACACTCTGCAGAGTACTATCTCTCTCCCGGATGAAAAAATATCGACAATACAAGAAAGAGTCTCTCGGGCTCTATACACTCAGCACCTAAAAGCTTCTCAGTGTCTCAAGATCATTGGTACGATGGTCTCGACAGCCCCGATGGTGAAATGGGCATTGTGGAGGCTTCGCCCCTTTCAAGCAGGTTTTCTCAAGCAGTGGAAGTCAGGGGACAAAAATCAGAGTATTCGTATAACCTCAACCATGAGAGAGAGCATCTTTTGGTGGCTACAGCGCAAGAACCTGCTGAACTGTCATTCCATCATCCCCAGCTCCTGGGTCATGGTAACGACCGACGCCAGTGGGACAGGTTGGGGGGCTCTCTACGGATCAAATCTTGCGCAAGGCAAGTGGGATGCTCATCTCCCCTTACCAGGGTCGAATGTCCTGGAACTTCGGGCAGCCTGGTGTGCTCTCCAGCAATTCTCTCACCTTCTAAAAAGGGAAGTCAGTGTTATTACGGATGGACAACACCACGGCAGTGTCCTACGTGAAAAGGCAGGGGGGTACTCGGAGCTCTACTCTTCTACGGGAGGTCGAACCCATCCTATCATGGGAACAAAAAAACCTGGTGAACATCTCAGCGCTCTTTGTGCCAGGAGTTCAGAACTCTGAGGCGGATTTTCTATCCCAGTCTCAAATGGACAACAACGAATGGTCTCTTCATGTTCAAACCTTCAAGTGGATCCTGTCAGTCCAGAAGTGGATCTTTTCGCCTCTCCCTGCAATTTCAAGATAAATAAATTTTACACGCGAAGTCATTGCAGTCGGGCCTGCGGGACGGACGCTCTGACGGACCAGTGGAGGTTCAGGAGGGCATGTGCTTTCCCTCCACTTCCCGTGATCCTCAGATTCCTTCAGAAGCTCTGAGTGGAAGCAGTAGAGGTTGTGATGATAGCTCCCTATTGACCCAACAGGCCTTGGTTTTCCCTCCTGGTCCAACTCAGTGTTCGAGATCCCATACCTCTCCCTCTCAGGCCGGACCTTCTTTCTCAGGGTGCAGTTCTGCACCCTTGCCCAGAAGTTCTGAGACTGATGGTCTGGTTCTTGAGAGGAAGAGGCTGGAATCCATTGGTTGTGCATCAAGTGTGATTTCCACTCTGATAAGTGCAAGGAGATCAAGTACAAACAAAGTATATGGCAGAATCTGGGACAAATTTGTTAAGTTCTGCTCTTCTTCGAATAGACATTTTGATCATCCAGGAGTACAGGACATTCTTAGCTTCTTGCAGTCTGGCCTTGACCTTCCTTTATCGGTAAGCTCCCTCAGGGTGCAGGTGTCGGCTCTATCGGCTTTCTCAGGTACATCTTGGGCAGTGCATCTACTGATTCGTCAGTTCTTCCGGGGAGCTTCAAGACTCAAACCCCAAAGAAAGCCTATTCATCAGTTCTTCCGGGGAGCTTCAAGACTCAAACCCCAAAGAAAGCCTAGATTTCCCAAGTGGGATCTTCCTCTGGTCCTGGACTCAATCTCCGGTCTAAGTATGACGGGGCCATCCCCGCTCTCTATTAAGGATTTCTCAGCAAAAGTTGTTTTCTTAGTTGCAGTCACTTCAGCCAAAAGGGTTTCGGAAATTGGATCCTTGGGCTTCAAAGAGCCTTTTTTGACATTCTTTCCGGACCGAGTAGTCCTTATTCCCATGTTGGGATCTAATCCAAAGGTTACTTCGGTGTTTCACCAGAACCAGGAAATTGTCTTGCCTACTTTTAGGACTTCAGATTCTAATGATGTACATCCTTTGGATGTTGGAGACGCCTTGAAAGAATATCTTCTTATCACTTCCCCCTTCAGACGCTCGGAGCATCTCTTTATCTTACCTTCAGATAGCAACAAGGGGAAGAAAGCTTCAACTAGGACGCTGGCCAGCTGAATTGTAAGAACTATACAACGGGCATATAGGGCAAAGGGCTTGGCTCCTCCAGAAGCAGTGACGGCTCACTCTACCAGGGGAATGGCAGCCTCATGGGCAGCGGCTCGGCATGTGGCTCCTGACACAATCTGCAAGGCAGCCTCTTGGTCTTCTATTAATACGTTCATGTCACATTATTGTGTTGAGCCTGCTTCTCTATCCTCTGTAAATTTTGGTTTAAAGATTTTATCAGTTGATAAAGCAAATTAAATGTTTTCTGTTTAAAGCATACCCACCCGTGTGGTCGGCTAGTTATTTCCCACACATAGGCTGCCATGGACTCTGTCAGGGAAAAAGGAAAATTTATTGTCAAATACTTACCGTAATTTTCCTTTCCTGATGGACTCCATGGCAGACGGAGTTCCCACCCATAAGTCTTATAAGGAGGCTAGTTACGGAACACCGTGTGGAGTGGTGAGTGCTCTTTTATTTGAATGGGGTCCCATAGCATTGGAATGGAGGCGGGGTCAACCCACACGTAGGCTGCCATGGAGTCCATCAAGAAAGGAAAATTACGGTAAGTATTTGACAATAAATTTTCCTTTTTTCTAGTCATCTAAGAAAACTTCCACTCCAGTTTTTCAACCAATCTACTGGAATATCTCGTACCATTGTCTTGAACTATTTTGCCTCTAGCTGTCTTTTGGATTTGCCTTTTTTTGTAGCCTTAGAATGAACCATTTTTTTACTACATTTTCTTTGTGAGCAACTTATATATTTATATAAACATGATTTAGTCGTAATATATTTTATTAGCATTAGGTCATAACTGAAGTCATGTTTATTAATAATTTAGTTTCCCTTCTATGTACTCTATTTCCAACACATTTTTTTTGTAAACCGGTACCCAATGGTGAACCAAATTTACAAGAAGAGGCTATGTTAATATTTTTTAAAGGTGCTAAATAATGTCCATGACTTGAGTCTACTCTTTTATATACAAAAAGTATCTCAGTATCATGAGAAGTGGCATATTGGCATATATCATGGGTCAGCAACCTTTTTCCACTTAAGGGCTGGATTCAATGTATGCGAATGCATGGAGGGCCACATTCACATGCTAATAAATGAAGATAACATTACACAACCCCTCCCCCAAACTTCTGGCCTCTTTAAATCACACAGCCCCCCTTACCTCTGGCCCCCTTTACATTACGCAGCCCCTGCATCTCTGGACCCCTTTAAACTACAGAGCCCCCCACAGCTCTGGATCCCTTTACATTACACAGCCCCAATGCATATTACACAGCCCCCTATGCATATAACACAGCCTCCTATACCACCCTGCATATTAGACACACCCCCTGCATATTACACAGCCCCTCCTGTTGTGTAAACATTCCTTCTGACAGTAATAGGCAGTGACAGGTACTCTTTATAGAGGGATCCTGATTCTATAAGGCCCCCAAATCCCTCCTTTGCATTTAAAAGCATTCAAAATGCCAAGTTTGGTTGTTTTAAATACTGCCATTTTTTAAAATTTGGCACCTTTAAGTCTTCTGTAAATAGATCTGAGACCCGATCAAAGCCAATTCGGCTTTGTTCGGGTCTCAGGCCAGCCTTGCAAATTCCGTCTGGTCGCTCCCTCTGCTTGGTATAACAGCCGAGCAGCTTCTTAGCCGCATCAGTTGTTATCCCAAGAAAGCCAACCTCCGGCTCTGAAGGGGTTAAAATGAATTCATCATGTGCACTGATGGGCCAGACATTAGGGGCCATGGGCCATAGATTGCCTACCCTTGGCATATACAGTCTAAGTCTGATGCCATGTACACACGGCCGGAATTTCCGATAGAAACAGTCCGATGGTCTTTTTCTCTCAGGATTTCCGACGGACTTTAAATTGAGAGCCTGTTCTTAATTTTTCTGACGGAAAACCTTTCTACTGGATTTTTATCGATTGTGTGTATGCAATTCCAACACGTAAAATTCTGACGCATGCTCGGAAACAATTCATCGCATGCTCGGAAGTATTAAACTTCCCTTTTATAGTGCCGTTGATCGTGCTGTATGTCGCGGTGTTATTGACCGTCAGAATTTGGTGTGACCGTGTCAAGACAGTTTGAGCGAAATTCCGTCTGAATTCCGACGGGAAAACCATCAGAGCTTTTTAAATCAAGAATTCCGATCGCGTGTACGCGGCATTAAGATCTGCACATACACCAACATCCTTCTCCATCAAATATTTAGCCTCAAAATGTGTAACCTTACATTTATTTACATGGGACCTCATAGCCCTAGAATGTGTAACCAACAAACCTCATTGGCCACGTGCTTGCCGAAACACCCACAACCAATGAGTCAAAATCAGCTTGTAAACTGAAAACATCTTCTTTGGACTATATTACACTACAGAGCTTTGTGTCATCTGTAAACATAGTGTAGAACCCTGATGTTTAGACAGGGTTGCTCTAAAATTTAGTTGCCAGGCAATAATTGTCTTGGCCAATTCTTAGGAGATCAATTGATTCCTCTCTAAATCTGGACTTGTTGCACCCTTTCTCTTCTGATACTGGGTGGCACTATGCTGGCGACATTGGATGAGACAGGGGAATTGCAAGCTCAGACATGAATGGATGAGGTGTCTCAGCCAATGGGCAGGGATTTTCTTTGGTCCCTTGGCCTGCTGGGAGAGCCTATTTATTTGGGTGGAGTCATGGGTGATTGGGTGATCGGGGGGTTCTGTGCCACCTGGGCGGCTGTCTGGGTGGACATGTGTTATGCTGCCCCGGGCTGCTAGGCTGTCTGAGACCTATCCAGAAGCAGGAGAAGTAGCGTAGGGTTGGGACTGCTGTCTTGTAATCCAACCAGAATTAGAGGCTCAGCCGGATGGGGAACCAGCCATGGTCGGAGGTAGAAGGGGAAGCTGTCACCACTAAGGAACCATCCACCTTTTTACAGGAGGCCACTGTGAGTAAGCTGAAGCCAGTACCAGAGCAGTCTTCTCACCAGCCGGTGAAGAATTAGGAAAACTTCAGTGAGTGTCCAGCGGGACAGCAGAAGTGATGCCTGCGGAGCATCAATGGGTGCCAAGCCAAGGACCTAGCGGGTCAGTAGGGGTGACGCTTGAAGAGTGTCTGTGAGTGCCAAACCAGGGACCAAGCAGTGAAGCAGGGGGTGACGCTTGAGGAAGATACTGAGTGCTAAAAGTGGAAGAGCTCAGGGGATTCAGTGGCTAGTGGATCTGATGTCTGGTGAGAGAGACTGGGAAATTGTTGAGTGAAGGTCCACAGTGACTGTTGAGTAAGCAGAGTACTGTTTGTGTTGACAATAGTTGAATACAACTACCGTTAGTAACTGCTATAAGATTGTTGCCATAGGAGACAGCGGTCCTACCTATACAGAAGTGGTACCCTGCTGGAGGCCTTCACCTGTATAGGTGTCTTTCTATAGAAGTCTCGGAGTCTGACAATTATCATTGCATCTACTTAAGGGTGTCCTGGCCCTAACCCTCTCTCCCACAGTTCTGTTCAAGAGACAATAAATCTCTTTGCATTCCAAAAGTGTCTGGTGCCCACCATTTCATCTTGCATTACACCCACAATGTCTTGTAACCCACTCTACACAGAAGGATTTCAGCCGTCACTAACTCTGGAGGTCACCATTAGGCCTCAAGGGACTCGGGACTTTGCTACAATATAAATAGCTAAAAGTAGCTAGAAGCATTCCACTGGACATGGTTTATAATATTGAATATTTTTCACCACTCATCCAAGTGGCTTCTTTAATTCAAATAAGTGTCAAGAATAATCCCCAACATTTATAGTCACATGGAAAAGTCATCCTAAAGCAGGAATTAAAGGTAAAAAAATTGCAAACAGGCAAACTGTTTAGTGCAGAAGAAACATGCAGCTTCTCTTCTGCAATAAAATTAATTTACCTGCCTGTTTGCAATCCTCTACAGAATATACAGAACATTGAGCTGCGCATGCACCTGTATGAATTACTACCACATGTGCCTGGGGGTAATGTCATCCCGCATTGGCAAATCAAAACAGCCAAAGACCAGCATATGGGACAAAATTCCCTGAGCCAGCAAGGGAGCTTGTAGGCGTTTCACTATTGGAGCATAGGTAAGTATTAGTTCCATTTAATCCAATCACCATGATGTAATGTAATGTGTCAAGGCATGTGCTGATTGTCCAAGAACATGACTGGTGCTGTGAAAATGCTGTGATTTAAATAATCCAGTGAGTAGTTAGGTGAAGTTTTATTCTAAGAGCCCGTTCACACCAGCGGGTACACATTAGGGGGCATAGTAGACACATTGCAATGTATTCTTATTCAAATTTTCTTATTCTAATTTAGCCTCATGCATAGCAGCACATTGCAATGCGCTAATGAGCTTTGTAACCTGCTGTGCTGCAGAAAATGCACACATTCCACATTTTTATGCAACGCGCACAAACACATGTGTATGATGTGAACAGGGACTATAGAAAACTATTTTTTTTCTCAGTGTCCTTGCGTTGAGTGTGCCTTGTTCAACTGGTGTGAACGAGCTCTAAGTTCCTTACATTTATTGCTTACAGGAATTATTTGTACACTATATTTACCTAAGGTTGACACTTACACTGGCTCATGTATTTGTGTGTGCATTGGGGTGTGAAAGAGATATTACACAGCAACCTCGCAAGTCAGATGTGAAAATCAGAATGTATATGTAGATGCCTTCCTTGTTCACAGGTCAGGTTTGCTGACATTTGCTCACTACAATGTAGATAAATATGTGCTGGAGTTGCACTACTTCAATTATTTGTGATTTATTTATGATGACCGCACAGAGATCTTCATTTATGGTTCCTGGCATTGAAGAAACTGAATCATACAGGAATTATCTATTTAGTTTACTATATTCAAGAACTACCTTTTCCTAACAGTTTGTGATGTTTCAACCTGTGAGGAGTGCAGTGCAGCATAGAAACCATAAGGTGTGGCTATACAGGAAACTGAATCAAAAGATATGCATTGCAAATGCCTGTCATTTTCATGTAATTCTTCCATCTCAAGTACCTGGTTGATCCTACCAGTCACCTTTCCTCCTTGTTCCAAACTGACCACACAAAACACAGAAGCTGATCTGTGTTAGTGTGGTCAGTTTTCATCAGTTTTGGCCATTCAGAGGTACAGGACATGCCTGTATTGGGTAGTTCATTCAGCCATCACACCAATCACAGCATGCCTCTGATACACACCCCCTCCCAATCACAGCCTCTGCTCAATCACAAAATGCGTCTTGCCTCAGGCTGAACAGACTATGGAATACAGGCACACCATGTGTCCTGTAACCCAATCCCACTCTATCGGGATAAACAGATGCATGGTCACATGACAATAACTGTTAAAAAGGTAATTGACATATTTTCTAAAACTAAGAAAAAGCAGTTATGCTGCCTGCATAGTTATAACTCTATTAGAAAACGTCTATAACATTGTATTTTCACATTTACTTTAACAGAATACAATATATTTTACAACAGCTGTCCTTTAACCAATTGGCATTCTTTGACTAAACCTGCATCAACAAGAACATTGCTATCCTAATAAGAACACTGCAGGAAAACCATATTAACTGCATAGGAATGTCATCACAGAAGACAAGGGGGATTTAATCTCCAAATACGGAAAGGCTTCTTCACAATAAGAGCTGTGAAAATGTGGAATGGACTCCTTCAAGAGGTGGTTCTGGCCAGCTCAGTTGATTGTTTTAAGAAAGGCCTGGATTCTTTCCTAGATATACATAAGATAACTGGATACTAACATTTATAGGTAAAATTGATCCAGAGAATATCCGATCGACTCTTGGGGGATCAGGAAGGAATCTTTTCCCCTGCTGGAGCAAATTGGATCATGGTTTATTGTTTTTTTTGCCTTCCTCTGGATCAACTGTGGGTATAGGATTATTTATATATAGGATTGCATTTTTTCCCCTCACATTGGTTGAACTAGATGGAAATGTGTATTTTTTTAAGCAAACTAACTATGTAGCTATGAAAAGGACCTTTAAGTATTATATAATTTTTGAATTGTGGTTGTTAAGGCACTCTAACATGTTTATACTATCAGCGCTGTCTCTTAATTTTTTAGGTTAACAAACGCTTTAATTAATGAAATGTTTGGAGTCATTCAATATGTACATGCACAATAAGCATTTGCAAAAAGTCAAGTCAAGTAAATTAAAAATATTTCAGTCTGGTATCGTCATATATATTAAAGATGGCTGGGTTACTGAATCAGCATAGAAGAATGCCAATAAGGTGTAAAATGCAGTAACCAAAAGCAACCAATTACATTTTTGGCTATGCTAGTTAAAGCGGTAATAAACCCAAAAGCAAACATTTATTATATTGCAGCTTACCAATTCATAGATTTGGTGGCTGCATTAGTTTTCCTATTAGGGCTTCTTTCTGTTATTTTCATCTGGTAATCTGGCCAGTAAGTCTGCTGCTTTCCAACAAAACAAACTGTCCTGCAGATGTAGCAGTTAGAGGGTCAAGACAAACTATTTAACACTGACAAGGGTGCATACATTGGTCAGCCTTTTTTTTCTATTTCTGTAAAACCTTTATCACGAAAGGAAAAAAAAACTGTTTGCTATCATTGCTTGTAAAGTGTGAGCTGGCTTCAATTTGTTAGTGTAATTCAATCTTCTAGTACATCTAAGCCCCTGTACACACGGTCGGACATTTCGACAACCAAATCTGTCGGATTTTGTCCGTCGGATCTTGTCCAAAACTGTTGCATACACACGGTCGGACAAAGTTGTCGAAAAATCCGATCTTTCAGAACGTGATGACGTTATTTCGTTACGATGTGACTACGTTCAGGCTAGTAGCCAATAGGTTTGATGTAGGAATTTGATCTGAGCATGCGTGGCACTTTGTCCGATCAAAATTCTATACACATGATCGGAGTATGTCCTATCGGACCAGTTGGACGGAAAATATTTCGAACATGTTGGAAAATTTGGTCCGACGGATATTCCGATGGAAACAGTCCGATGCATATCACACACAGTCGGACTATCCGACAACACAGTCCGATAGGACACATTCCGACGGATTCTCCGACCGTGTGTACAAGGGCTTACACTCCCATCCCCCAGACATTGCTGCTGTTCAAAATGTGCACCTGTGCTCCTTAACACAGAGTGGGAGCACTCTAATGCTGCGTTCACACGATCGGAATTTTGGTCGGAAAAAGCTCTGATGGTTTTCTAGACGGTATTCCAACGGGATTTCGCTCATGCTGTCTTGCATACACACGGTCACACCAAATTCCGACCGTCAAGGATGCAGTGACGTACAACACGTACGACGGGACTAGAAAAAAGAAGTTAAATAGCCAGTAGCCAATAGCTTCCAGCTCGTAGTTGAATCTGAGCATGCGTGAGTTTTTGCGCGTCGGAATTGCATACACGCGATCGGAATTTTCTTTTTCCGGCGGAAAAATTGAGAACCTGCTCTCAATCTTTTGCTGGCGGAAATTCGGCCAGCAAAATTCCGATGGAGCATACACACGGTCGCGTTTTCCGACGAAAAGCTCTCATTGGTCTTTAGCTGCCCGAAATTCCGACCGCGTGTATGCGGCATTATACAGAAGGGGCCTTACTGACCAGATCACCAGGTAAAATCAGAGGGGGGGAAAGCCTAAAACAAAACTAATGCAGCCACCACATCTAATGATTGGTAAGCTGCAATATATTACATATTTGGTTTTGGGTTTACTATTGCTTTAAATTAGTCACAAGACCTCTGATTTGTTCTCAGTGGTTATAGTTTTTTTACATGTCTTTTTGGATTATAATTAATGAACAAGCCTGGTTGATAATATGTATAAATAAATAAAATATTCACCACCACCAATATTCAAATAAAGAAACACACTAACTGTCATAAAATAAAAAAGGAAATATACCAGCGGCCAGGCGGGCATAGTCATTTGCCCCCTTTTTGTCCACTTTCTCATCTACATATGGAGAGTCATTTGAATCCATGTAACCTGTATAGAGGAAACAAAAGTTTAGCATAGGCTCTAATCTGCACAAGGTATTTTGCAACGAGCTAAATAAATATTTCAAAATATAATTTTTTTATTGTTAAAATAAACATCGCTCCCATTTCACACCATCCTAATTGTATCCATTTGGTTCTTCTGAGTCTATTTTTCTTCAAAATGTGCTTATTATCATTTCTCTTCCTAAAATAATAGATGGCTAATTAAAAGCAAAAGGACGTTTAACACAGAAACATTTTGGATTAGGCAACTGATTTAAAAAGGAACTCCTGATTCAACCAAAAGTACAAAATATATTTGCATGACCCTGTAGTGATCCAAGCCCTTGAAATGGAAGTCTCCCCAGGAAAAAACAACCATAATAATTAGTTGTCTTTATATACTCAATATGTGGGCTCTTAGCCCTTGTACACACGGTTGGAGATTCTGCCGGAATGTGTGCTATCGGACCGTTTTGTCGGATAATCTGACTGTGTGTGGTCTCCATCGGACTGTTTCCGTCGGAGTATCCGACGGACCAAGTTTTCCAACTTGCCGGTAAAATTTTCCGACAAAATGCTCCTATCGGACATACTCCGATCATGTGTAGCCTACTCCGACGGACAAAGTGCCACGTATGCTCAGATCAAATTCCTAGACCAAAGCTATTGGCTACTAGCCTGAACGTAGTCCCGTCGTAACAAAATAACGTCATCACGCTATGTACAATCGGATTTTCCGACAACTTTTACAACTGTGTATGCAACAGTTTTAGTCAAAATTCGTCAAACAAAATCCAGCGGATTTGGTTGTCAGAATGTCCGACTGTGTGTACAAGGGCTAAGAAGAGAAAGGAGGGGAGCATAGCTCTTCAAATTGGTCTTCTGCTATTGATGCTGCTGACCATAAATTTGTTTTTATGCACAGCACTATCTAGTGGTTGAAGTGGAGAAGCACAGTTTACTTGCATTCAATGGATACAAGAATGCAAGGCATCTACAAGCACTGAGGACCCCCAGAGGAGGGGGACAACTCACACAGGAGTTTTGCTAAAAAATAAAATAAAAAAAATGAGATGAGTCGAAACTTGCTTCCCCCGGCAGCCACCGTGGTTCCTCCTTCTGGCTTATAAGTCCTTTCCAAGCTAGCAGGAGGATCTACACCGGCCAGAGAAGAAACAAGTAGGGCCTCTCTGAGTTATTTTCTTTGCTGGTTTAACCACTTGTCGACAAGCCGCCGTCATTATACTGCGGAAGGTTGGCACTTTAATAAAAAAAAATAAACTAATGTTTAATACATAATAATAATTTATACCTTAATACTTTAGCTCCTTTAAGCGGGATAGCAGGCGCTACTGTGGGGGTGCCGATGCTCGTGACCAGCGGTCGTGATGACCGCTTGCCATGAGCGATCGCTGGTACGAGAGGCAGAACAGGGACGTGTGTGTGTAAACACACAAATCCTTGTTCTGTTCTGTGAGGAGTGACATATCTTGAGTTCCTAATAGCTAGGAACCACGATCTGTCATCTCCTATAGTCAGTCCCCTCCCACTACAGTTAGAACACACAGTCAGGGAACACAGTTAACCCCTTGATCGCCCCTTAGTGTTAACCCCTTTCCTGCCAGTGACATTTATACAGTAATCAGTGTTTTTATAGCACTGATCGCTGTATAATTGTTAATCATCACCAAAATTGTGTCAAAAGTGTCCGATGTGTCCGCCATAATGCTGCAGTCACAATAAAAAGTTGCAGATTGCCGCCATTACTAGTAAAAAAAATAATAATAATAATAAAAATGCCATAAATCTATCCCCTATTTTGTAGACGCTATAACTTTTGCGCAAACCAATCAATATATGCTTATTGCGATTTTTATTACCAAAAATATGTAGAAGAATACATATCGGCCTAAAGTGAGAAAAAAAATTGCTTTTTTAACCACTAGAGATCCGCGCTATAGCCAAATGACGGCTACAGCGTGGACCTCCTTTGCCAGGACTACGTCTATTGACGTCGTCCCATGCACGAGCCGCCTGCTCTGATCGGCGAGTCTATGAGACTCGCCTGATCACGGATCCGAACAAGGGGTCGATCCTGACCCCTTACCACGTGATCAGCTGTCAGCCAATGACAGCTGATCATGTGATACAACGGAGCTGGTAATCGGCTATTTTTCCTCATTTTTCCTGTCAGCGCGAGGAGAAAAAAAAAGAGCCGATCACCGGCGGCCGTGATGGGGACTGATGTCCCAATCACGGCCAGCTTACCAGTGCCCATCTGCCCCCTGCCAGTGCCACCTCCAGGAATAAATAAGTGCCCCCCGTCAGTGCCACCCATCAGTGCCCATAGTGCCACCCAGCAGTGCCCATAGTGCCACCCAGCAGTGCCCATGGTACCACCCAGCAGTGCCCATGGTACCACACATCAGTGCCCACAGTACCACACATCAGTGCCCACAGTGCCACCCATCTGTGCCCACAGTGCCACCCATCAGTGCTGCACCCCAGTGCCACATATCCGTGCCCATCAGTGTCATCTACCAGTGCCCATCAGTGCCGCCCATCAGTGCCCAGCAGTGCCACCTATCAGTGCAACCTATCAGTGCCCATCAGTCCCATCTATCAGTGGTACCTATCAGTGCCCCTTAGTGCCACCCATCCGTGCCACCCATCTGTGCCACCCATCCGTGCCATCTTATCTGTGCCCATCTTTGCCCATCAGTGCCGCCTTATCTGTGCCCATCAGTACTGCCTTATCTGTGCCTATCGGTGCCACCTTATCTGTGCCTATTAGTGCTGCCTTAACTATGCCTATCAGTGCCCACCAGTGCAGCTTATCAGTGCCCACCAGTGTAGCCTATCAGTGCCCACCAGTGCAGCCTATCAGTGCTGCCTCATCAGCGCACTTCAATGAAGGAGAAAAATGACCTGTTTGCAAAATTTTATAACAAACTATTAAACATGATTTTTATTTTTTTATTTTTTTTGCATCTTTTTTTGTTGGTTTAGCAAAAAATAAAACTCCCAGCTGTAATTAAATACCACCAAAAGAAAGCTCTATTTGTGGGAAAAAAATGATAAAAATTTCATTTGGGTACAGTGTTGTATGCCCGCGCAATTGTCATTCAAATTGCATCAGTGCTGAAAGCTGAAAATTGGTTTGGGCAGGAGGGGGGTTTAAGTGCCCAGTAAGCAAGTGGTTAAACAAAAAAATCGGGGATATTTATTATAGCAAAAATGACAAAATATTGTGTTTTTTTCAAAATTGGCGCTCTTTTTTTGTTTATAGCACAAAAAATATAAACCGCAGAGATGATCAAATACCACTTAAAGAAAGCTCTATTTGTGGGTAAAAAAATAGGTCAATTTTGTTTGGGTAAAGCGTCACACGACCACACAATTGTCAGTTAAATCGATGCAGTGCTTTATCGCAAAAAGTTCTCTGGTCGTTGAGCAGCCAAATCTTCAGGTGTTGAAGTGGTTAAAGTAGAAGAAAATCCAATGGGGGAGATTTACTAAAACTGGAGCACTCGGAATTTGGTGCACCTGTGCACCGTAGCCAATCAGCTTCTAACTTCAGCTTGTTCAATTAGGCTTTGACAATAAAACCTGGAAGCTGATTGGTTTCATTGCAGCGCTGCACCAGATTTTGCACTCTCCAGTTTCAGTAAATCCCCGCCTAAGGCCCCTTTCACACTGGGGCGGTGCGGGCGTCGGCGGTAAAGCGCCGCTATTTTTAGCGGCACTTTACCGTCGTTTTAGCGGCGGTCTGCGGGCGCTAGCGGGGTGGTTTTAACCCCCACTAGCGGGCGAAAAAGAGTTATTGCCGCGCTGTCCCATTGATTTCAATGGTTAGGAGCGGTTTAGGAGCGGTGAATACACCGCTCCTTCACCGCTCCAAAGATGCGGCTAGCAGGACTTTTTTCACTGTCCTGCCAGCGCACCGCTCCAGTGTGAAAGCCGGAGTGAAAGGGGCCGGTTTTTTTCAGGCGCTACACAGGCGCTATTTTTAGCGATGTAAAGCCTGAATACCGCCCCAGTGTGAAAGCAGCCTAAGTGTCATACATATGTGGAATCATTTATAAAAATAAGCCAGCTCATATAACATATAGAATGCTTGGTCTCATGTTGGATCGTGGGAAATTGCTGCCATGAGCTTAAAGCGGTTGTATAGTAATTTTTGGGACTTTTACCTACAGGAAAGCCGAAAAAAATATCTCCTAAACCTGCACGGAGGACTTAGGACTTTTTTAAAAGCACGTGATTAGAGCCTGAGGCTCTAATTGGCTTGTAAAAGGCACTGCGCCTTGACCCCTCCCACTTGTGATATTAGCGAATCATTAGCAAATTATTTGCCATCGGTTTTCGGCTTCTCACCCTGGCTAATCGGGACAGGAGGCAGATCTAAAGAAGACCGGGTCAGCCGGGTGCTCTGGATATCAGGGGAGCTGTGACCCCTGGAGGGCTCTGTTTATGGGGTAAATGCGGACATGGAGGAGTATGTTTGACTCCCCCCAAAAAATGCTTAGCAGCAGCCACCATGGTCTTTGCTATCTCCTGTAAGCTTTCCTTCTGTAAACTAGAGAGAAAGACATTTTTGCAGTCCAGCCTGGGTGACAACTGTGGATCTAGTTGATGAGGGAATATAGCTACCTAAGGGCAGGAAGTGTATTATTTACAGCATTTTTTTTTCACAGGTGAAAAAAGATAATAATGCAGCCACTGCATCTAAGGCATGCCATAGACGGTTTGAATCTTTGCCGGTTCAGCAGGAACCAGCAGAGATTCAAACCGTGTGTGGGCAGGCTGAATGAACCAAGTTGATCAATCGATCAAATTGGATGCAACCAACTTTCGATTATTGATAGCCGCTGCTATAGCTGCTAGAAATAATAACTGTCTTCTCCCAGCAGTGACAGTTTCCCCTGCCCGCACCCACCGCCTTGCGAGAAGGCAATTGCTCAGCAGGAGGGATTCCCCAATCAAGCACTGTCTGTGTTGAAGGGAGAACCATGCAAAATTCGAACTAGTAAGCTGCAATACATTTTTTTTTTTTTTTGAGCTTAGATACACTTTAATGCCTGCCCCTGCTGTCTACAAAGTTTTAATGCCATTCTATAGGTACATTTTATAACAGTGTTGTCCTCCAAAACACACACAGTTTATATGTGTTTTTTTCCAGTGTGACATCTAAGGCCTGTACATTGCCACATGTATTATATGTTTCTTTGTAAACTGCATAGAGAACCATTGCATTTAGTATAAAGGAAGCTTGTGATTTGATCTCTGATATTTTGGTCCACATCATGGTTAGCCACCCCCCCCCCCCCCCCCCCCCCGTCAGCCACCACTAAAGACCGTGATGGGCAGATTACAAAGAGAACTCTAAACTTGCAATCTCTGATATTTCAATGTAGATCATGGGTATCTATTCCCCTAGCGCATGAGTGTCCAACCTTTTGAAGAGCGAGGGCCACTTAAGCGACTTTGTAACCAGTTGCGGGCCAAAATGAGCAGAGTGGGCAGATGACAGCTCCACGTCCACTCTGCCTATGCAAAGGGGACACAGACACAGCTCACTCTTCTCTATGGGCCCTTTGATCTGAACAAATGGAAGGGACCGGATCCCCTTCTGCTTTTTTAGTAGATCTGATTGGAGGTAGGCAGGTATAATGGACACAAGTCTGTTTACATCTGCCGCTCCAGAGAGGTGAATGGAGGGTGCGATTGGATCAGACTGATCACGTTAAAGGGGCCTAAGGCTGCTTTTACACTGATGGTCTGCGGTCTACCGACACCGTGGGTGCAGCGTAGTGAACCTGTGGCTTTCCTGCGGGTTAGCTGTACTTTGCCATAGAATTCTATTCTATCCTTCAGGTGTGGTGCACTTTCTGAGTCTATGGCTCAGTGCACTTAAGCCACAGGTGCTCTGCACTACACCTGCAGATCAGTTTGAAAGCAGCCCAGTAACCACTGCAGAACAGATATGTCCATATATACGCTGCATTTTAGTAATAAACTTGCTGTCCCAGGCAGAGTGCATTTGATATCACTCCACCTATGACAGGAGCCGGTGCTATACAGTATTGGCTTATACAGCTTTGTTCCGCAGCTGCTTCCTTTTCTCTACTGCTGGCTTCATTCACAACACTGATGCTCTGGCATGGCAGGTAGGCAACCTGAAATCTGGACTTGCCAACTCGCCATCCTAGAGCAGGAGGTCATGGGTCACATCTGATGGGTCCGCGGGCCACTGGTTCGGCACCCCTGCCCTAGGGGCTCTCTACATAAAAATTTTCAACTTGCAATTTCCAAAAACACAATAAATGATGTGGTTCTTGAAAATTAGCTGTGTTGGAGCCACTTAACCAACCTCTAAAGTCATTGTACCCTTATTTTATACAGCATTGACTTTATGTTAGGTAGCCTTGGTGTCTCCACATGTTTTTCCTGTGTTTTTTGGGGGGGGGGGGGGGGTACAAAGCAGGTGCCATTAGGTATAATGCTATTAAGAGTACTGCATGTAAATACTCCTGATACACACCGGCAACAATAATAGTGGATGCAGCAGCAAGTTTGCTTTTACACAGAAACATACTAAGGATCTACCTGACCTTCTATTTGTCTTATCTGCTGGGATGTTTTTTAGGCTGGATTCACACCTATGCAGTTTTAGTGCTTTTTGCATTTTGCAGATTTGCACTATAGTCCATTGAACATGGTTTCCTATGGAGCACATTCTGTAGTGCAAATATGCAAAAAGCACTAAAAATGCATAGGTGTGAATCCAGCCTTAGGCTAAATGACACATTATTTCATTAAGTGAATTATGAGATACATTTTTACAGACAGAATAACTGAGTAATATATTTGTTTTCAATACTAGGAATTCTAATTTCTTCACATATTGCACAGTGTATATGTTTGATACAGTTGTACCTTCTTCAGTTACTGTTGTCAGTTCTCCTCCATGACTAATCAAAAACAGGGACTTTATCTTGTATTATAATGAAATAATTATTATATATGTGATCATAATGTAAGCCTTAAATTTTGCTAAACAGACTTTCTAATTAATTAAAACCCAATGTATTGCAACCTTAAGCTGAATGAAACAGAGACTCACCATGAACGTAATCTGGGTGAACAGCCCAGTAAATATTCAAACAATGCTCTTCCCTCCTCATTCGTTGACACTTGCATTGCATTATAGAGTTCTGGGAAAGAACCTCAGCAGCTTCTTTACACTTTACAGAATTGACCTGGTCCATCACATCTGTTCCGGAACAGTTCTTGTACTCATGGTAGCTGGCTCTGCAGGGAGAATCTTTCAAACACTTCTCTTCAGCCAAGATGCAATCAATTGGTTCCACAGAGTTTGCAGATAGGAAGTCAACTGTCAAAAAGATGATTCAATGTCATATACTCTGCTACCTGTAAGCAGTCAGGTTAGTAAAAACTGCATCACCTAGAATGTACAGTGCCTTGAATAAGTATTCATACCCCTTGAGATTTTCCACATTTTGTCATGTTACAGCCAAAAACGTAAATGTTATTTATTGGGATTGTATATGATAGACCAACACAAAGTGGCACATAATTGTGAAGTGGAAGGAAAATGAGAAATGGTTTTCAAAAACTGTTACGAAAAAAATCTGAAAAGTGTGGCATGCATTTGTATTCAGCCCCCCTGAGTCAATACTTTGTAGAACCACCTTTCGCTGAAATTACAGATGCAAGTCTTTTTGGGTATGTCTCCACTAGCTCTGCACATCTAGAAAGTGACATTTTTCCCCATTCTACTTTGCAAAATAGCTCAAGCTCTGTCAGATCGGATGGAGAGCAACAGGGAACAGCAATTTTCAAGTCTTGCCACAGATTCTCAATTGGATTTAGGTCTGGACTTTGACTGGGCCATTCTAACACATTCATTTTCTTTGATCTAAACCATTCCATTGTAGACCTGGCTGTATGTTTAGGGTCGTTGTCCTGCTGGAAGGTGAACCTACGCCCAAGTCTCAAGTCTTTTGCAGACACTAACAGGTTTTCTTCTAAGGTTACCCTGTATTTGGCTCCATCCATCTTCAAATCAACTCTGACCAGCTTCCCTATCCCTGCTGAAGAAAAGCATTCCCGCAACATAATTCTGCCACCACCATGTTTCACGGTGGGGATGGTATGTTCAGGGTGATGTGCAGTGTTAGTTTTCAGCCACACATAGCGTTTTTCTTTTAGGTCAAAAAGTTAAATTGTGGTCTCATCTGACCAGAGCACCTTTTTCCACATGTTTGCTGTGTCCACCACAAGGCTTCTTGCAAACTGCAAATGGGACTTCTTATGGCTTTCTTTGAACAACGACTTTCTTCTTGCCAATCTTCCATAAAGGCCAAATTTTTGGAGTGCACGACTAATAGTTGTCCTTTGGACAGATTCTCACACCTGAGCTGCGGATCTCTGCTCTCCTCCAGAGTTACTGCTTCTCTGATTAATGCTCTCTTTGCCTGGCCTGTCAGTTTAGGTGGACAGACATGTCTTGGTAGGTTTGCAGTTGGGCCATACTCTTTCCATTGTTGGATGATATATTGAACATTAACAGTGCTCCGTGAGATGTTCAAAGCTTGGGATTTTTTTTATAACCTAACCCTGCTTTAAACTTCTCCACAACTTTATCCCTGACCTGTCTGGTGTATTCTTTGGCCTTCATGATGCTGTTTGTACACTAAGGTTCTCTAACAAATCTCTCAGGGCTTCACAGAACAGCTGTATTTATATTGAGATTAAATGACACACAGGGGGACTCTTTTTACTAATTAGGTGACCTCTGAAGGCAATTGGTTCCACTAGATTTTAGTTAGGGGTATTAGAGTAAAGGTGGCTGAATACAAATGCACCCCACACTTTTCACATATTTATTTGTAAAAGAATTTGGAAACCATTTATCATTTTTCTTCCACTTTACAATTAGGTGCCACTTTGTGTTGGTCTATCACATAAAATCCCAATAAAATACATTTACATTTTTGGTTGTAATATGATAAAATGTGGAAAATTTCAAGGAGTATGAACACGTTTTCAAGGCACTGTAATGTTGGTTTATAATGTCATTGTAGTAAGCATATGGCAGACTTATTCAACATTACCATATGCACAATAGAAGACAGTCACCCAATCTTGTTGCTTTTGGCTGAATCTGCAACCAACTCTAATGTTACTCCAGGCACAAAAGAGGACCTTGGGTAGGCAATACCAGGGTAATAATACTAATATGAATGTTTCAAAAACATCTTATTTTAAGACTAAAGTGATAATTTGGTTGGATCTTGTATCCTGTTTATGTTAATGAGAACTTCCAGATACCACCAATCAACAACCTTGGGGAAAAAGCACTTGTTGCATTAGGAAATATAATTGTTGTTGCCACCGATAGCTGATAACAGCTGCCCATCCCCTCTATGTATCATAAGCTTGGCTGGGATTAGTGTGCATGTTTATGGAAAAGTACCTAGAAATGATACTAGCCAGAAATTGACCAGACCATACTTACACCTCTGACTGCCCTCTAATGGGCATTATTATCCTTACCCTTCTGCCCTAGCTATGGTATGTGCTAGCTCAGGACTCAGGAGTGACTAGGGGTAAATATACACAATAAAAAATATACTCCTAGTTAGGAACTTACAATTGGAAGATTGGATGGGGATTCTGTTATGGGACATGACAGCTAGTCGAGCTAGTATGAAGGATTTTTTTTAATCACTAGCAAGTCAGTATGATCCTCATTCAAGCAAGACAAGGTCTATAATTCTACAGTAATAGAGTGAAATGCTCCTGGAAGTCCTAGTTACATTATTTATGGGACCCATAAATGGATTCATAGAAAAATGCATTGAGGAGCATATGCTTAGTGAGGAATATAATTAGAGGCTACAATGGAACATTCTATTATGGGACATTTGACAGCTAGATGAGAGAACATTTTTCATCACTAGGAAGTTAGTATGATCCTCATTTAAGCAGGATAAGAACTATAGTTCTACAGCAGCCTTTCTAAACCTTTTCAACACAGAGGAACCCTTGAAATAGTTCTCCAGTCTCAGGGAACCCCTGCTACAAATTAGAAATCTATGACTCATGATATATTAGTGTGATGGTCAGTGGGAAGAATGGTCCTTACACTGGTGGTCATTGGGAAGAATTACCTCCTTACAGATAGCTAAAAGGATCAATGGTGTCAGTGGGAACTTATCTGAGAGGCAGAAATTGCTCAATACTGAAGGAACCCCTAACAACCTCTGGAGGAACCCTGGGGGTCCACAGAACCCTGATTGAGAATCACTGTTCTACAGCAACAGAGTGAGATACTACTAGTATCTCACTCTGTTATTTATGGGATCCATAAATTAAATCATAGATCTAGGTTCCCCTCTGGGATATATTTGTAATAGGGTGTCCCCTTGTTTCAAAGGGTAGTATGTTAACTCCAATCTACCTTCCAAAAAAGGCTAATAGATTTTGTAAATGTATATATATGTAACAAAAACCTCAAAATAACATACACTCCATAACATCTTTGGAAAAAAAATGTATTGAGACTCTAGTGGGAATAGACATGCATGCCTGATTGTATGTCTATACATTGTATGCAAAGATTTTTGGAAATAACCCCTAGGTATAGAGCAAAAAATATTTAAATGGAAAATATCCTTTATGTAGGGGTAAACATTTTAAGATCTTCTAAACCAATTTATTGAAATATAAAAGAGATGGCTGCACATCGGATGGTTCCAAATGCCGTTTATTGAGTCACTGTGGTGACACCAGGGGACACCAACGCACAATCTCGTAAAACCAATTTATTAATCAGAACTGAACCTGGAAAATTATTTATATTGCAAAAATGTAAAAGTCAAATCTGTATTTTTAACTTCAGCAAAAAAGATGCACAATGTACCAAATATTTATACTTTACAGCATGTTAGCAGACAAATAAACAGTTATGATGTGACTTTTAATCGGGAAAGTATTAAAACTGCATTGTAGACAGTTGTAAAATACACAGATTAAAGCAGAACTAATTGTATCTGAGCACCACAAACTGAAAACGCTATTTAATGTATTTTTAATATTCAAAGCAAAAGTACCCATCCATCCTTGTCTCAATTCTTTATTTTGTTGAGAAATCAGTTTGAAAATGCCCCCCTAGCATTTCTAGCTGCAGCTATCTTGAGTAAGGGCAGATGATTCATGTAGTATTTACTAGAGATGTGCATTCGTTATAGTGTGAATGCATTTTCGCCAGAATTTCAGGGATTTCCGTGTTCATTTTAACAAAACGATAACAAACGCACAGAATCTGAAATTTGAAAGATCCCAAATAAAAAAATGTTTTATTTTCGTATCCGTTTTATTTTCGTATCTTTGTGACAACAGTTCGATATAGATAGATAGAAGATTCGACACGACAGGGACAATAGCGATCTGTGTCTATCGAACATGCAGTAATACCGGTCGACATGAAGATTCGACGAAGCAGCTAAAAACATACGATCACAGCGAGCGGACATTTACGGTCAAATGCTCCGCCCATAGTCTATAAAAGAATTCTAATGTTGTTTGACTAGTAATAATGATTAATAATTCTAATTATTACTAGTCAAACAACATTAGAATTCTACTATAGCTTGTGGATGGAGCAATCGACCGGAAATGTATGATCGCGGTATCGTACAGTTTAGCTGCTTCGTCGAATCTACAGACACCATAAGCCTTCAATTGACAGATTTGAAATGAATTAATTCGGGTTTTCGTACAAATGCATTTTTTAATGAAACAAAATAAATAAAAACAAATTTCGGGAGTAACTAAATAAATGTATTTTTCGGATGAAACCGAAATTCTGAAACAAAATATTTCAGTGTACACATGTCTAGTATTTACTTCCTGAAATCCATCTGCCCTTAGCTTAGGCATGCAAGCAATAGGATGTGCATTGTTGAAAAAGCCCCACCTCCCCTCTACCAGATGAGATAAAAAGTGTCACTAAACCAACATTAAAAAAAACTATTAATAAATGCTGTTCATAAAAATTCAGTCACTATTAGATTCGTGTTCTGTATTCTGCAAAACACCTGGTTGATCCTGCTGCTCTCTATCTACCGCTTGTGTCCAAGTCCCTAATGCAGCTAGTGATTTTGCAGAGCAGTGTTGGCTGCTCTGTACATGCTCAGTTTTCAGTGAGTTTCTACAGTATTCTGAGCATTTCATCCCTATCACATCTGATCAGCCCATGGGACTATAGAGTCCCATGGGCTGCACAGATTTGATAGGGAGGAAATGCAGTAGTAAATGACAGCCAACTCCCTCCCTCCTCCTCCATGTACACGAACCAGCTAAACACAATGGGGACGGGATATTACATGTAGATTGATGGAGGCTTCACCTCCCTCTTATTCTATGACACAGGCTGGAGGGGCATGACACAGCCTGTGACTGGCAGAAATATTCCAACACCATGTTATTGCTAAAAAAATAATAAATCTTTGATTTCAAATATATATTTGTATGACAATTTAACAGTTTATTGATATTTAATATTTTATTACCAGCAGCAGAGGACAAGAAGCTCTTCCTGCTTATGTTTCCCTACACACAGCCTGGGAAAGATCTGGGTCATGTGACAGCTTTATACTGATTAGGAAAAAGATACTGTAAATAACTACAGTGCCATCATTCACATACAGACATAGAAGGGACAACATAAATTAAACAGTGTGCATTTAGTATTACTTTAAGATTACTTGGATGTATGACATTATTTTGGCCTAGGCCAGAAACCAGGAAGCAAAAAAAATAATCTCATCTCTGTTTCTGGATTATCGTATTGTTCTGTTATTAACCCTTATAAAGGTTCCATCATTGTGAAAAAAAATCTCAAAACATTTAGTATAATATACCTTCCTATCGAATTAAGGATTATAATTAGTTAATGTTGATGATGAGAGTTTAGTTCCACTTTATGTTGCCCTGTATTTATTATTCCATCATTTCATGTAATTTGTTTAAATGCAATCAATGTATATAATTGTTTTTAATCTGATATCTTACAGTCCACTATACAGCAGAACTCAAACTGCAAGAGAAATAGCTTAAAGCAGCCCATAGATCACTCCGGAGCAGAGGCTCATCGCCACGTTGCGCTTTTTTAGTGGGGAGTGGCCGGATGTGAGTGGTGCGTCTGGGAGAGCGTGAATGAAGCGATGTGAGTAGGTCACCGGCAGGCTCTCTCCCCGTGTTTTTGTCGCTCTGGCGTACGTTCGCTGAGGAAGTTGAGTGGAGATTGGAGAGACGCAGAGAAGGCCCGTGGACCAACGGTCGAAAAGCTCCGGAAATTGCAGAGTACAGTCGATGCCTATCGAAGGGAGCCGAACGCAGCCGAGACCCACCCAGTACAGACGTGGACGAACAGCGAGTGGTGTGCGGCCCTGAACGGCGTCCCAGGTGGTGGTGAGAGGCTGGGAAAAGATATTCTCCCCTGTGAAGAAGTACCTGGATGAAAACATAAACGCTCTCGAGGTACGAGGAACGAGACGTGACTGAGGGGGGTTTGGATTGAGGTGAGGCGGTGGAGTACTATGTTGGCTGTACTACAAAGATTACCTACCCCCCCTCATTTTAGGCACGGCTGTATTAGATAAGAAGGTCTATGTGAGCAATGCTGAGCTGTAATTGTGCATTAAGGAAACCTCTAAATAGACTGTATAAACAGGCTCACATGGACAATACCGACAGAGAGGTACCAGGACTGAGGACTGTGTGAATTTAAAAGTCTCTCCCACCGCATAAAGAACGCAGGAACGTCAGCTGTTTAAAAAACGTTTCCTTTTCTTATAACAGGGCACTGGCCTTGTAGTGTGTTTTATTGATGGAAAGCTGACTGATTTATGTACACCCAACGTGCCCAGCATAGGAGCCTCCTCCCCCCCCCCCCTTTCCCCCCTTTTTTTTTTGTTGTTTCTGGTTGTCATTTCTCCCCCCCTCTTTTTTTTTCCTTTTTTTTTTGCCCCTATCACCGGTTCATCATTACCAACTCTTCATTTCTGTGCCACCTTGTTGTTTTCGCTTTTTCACTCTTACAGTGACCTGCAGAAAGATGTCAAGGCAGCGAGGAGAGGAGCAGGCAGCACAGGGGAACGGAGGGGCGCTGCAGCTCCGTTCCTCTAAGGAAAAGAATGTCCAGGCAGCACAAGCAGCTGCAGTGAAGTTAGAACGCTATGCTCGCACCCCTAGTCAGTCCCCGACAAAGGGTGAGCAGTCGACACAGATGATACAACAGCTTCAACCATCGCAAGTGAAAATACAGCAGGGGGGTAGCGGACAGAAAAAGTCAAGGTCATACAGGTTCAAACGCTGCCGCTGCACTAGGTCAAAGGAACGCAAGTAAGCGTCAAGGGGCAATTCAGAGCAAGAGTGAAGTTGCTACTAGAGGCAGCCCTCCTACTGAGGAAGATCCAACATTAAGGGAGGTCCTTCAAGCTGTAAACGCATGCAAATCCTCATTGGGAGAACTGTGTGGGCAATTTAAAAGTATGAAGGAGGAACTATTATTGATTAGACAGGATATGCAGAGGGCAGCGGAAAGAATGGTAGTATTGGAGACAAGGGTAAGCCAAATAGAAGATGATCTACATCCACTGCGTCAAGAGGTTAATAGTATGAGAAAGCAATTGGGTAATCAAAATGCCAGAATGGACAAAATAAAAAACAGGCTCCGAAGGGATAACATTAGGATGTTGGGACTACCTGAGAGATGTGAAGGTCTTGATCAGATAAAATTTTTAGAATCTTGGTTTATCGAACTGTTCGGAAAAGAGAGAGTTTTTCATCCTTTTTTTCAAAAGAATGGGCCCATTGAGTCCCTTTCAAAGCTCCACCCCTCGGGGGTCGTCCTAGACCAATGATCTTGACGTTTTTTAATTGTAATGACAAGGTGACCTTGATGCGTAAGGCAAGAGAGGTGGGAAATATTACCTATGACGGAGCAAAGATCTCTCTCTGCCCAGATTACTCACCGGAGTTGCAGAGGCGAAGAGCCGAATTCTTGGAAATTAAACGTACTTTACGGACATATAAGGTCACATACGCACTCTTATACCCAGCATGGCTGAGAATAATAGCACTGGGTGGAACTCAGTTGTTTGACTCTCCAGTTGAAGCAACCTCATGGTTGGAAGCAAATAAGGGGCTATTGTAGATGCATTAAGGGGATAGAGGGAGGGGACGGAGGATGGGGTGGGGGGGGAATTGGGGTTTGGAATATTGGTACACGGGGGGAGAGTGAGGGAGGTTTAAATGAGGTATGAATTTAGGATAGATAGAGTGATAGGGGAAGAGGATATTTATTTTTTTATTTTATCTTTTTTGTTTCTTTTTATCTTTATCCAACCCCCATTGGAGGTAAGGCGATATGAGAGTAGGAAGTTGGAGGAGGGGAGGGATGGAAGGGATGAGTGTGAAAAGGTCACGTGTAATCCCCTAGGGGAATACCTAGGTAGGTGGTGGGATGGGGGGATAACTGGGTGGCGGGAGGGGGGGAAGGATTCAAGAAATATTGAGTACAGAAAATCACAAGAGGGTCAAGGTTGAATATAACACAGTTTGTACACAAATATTAATCCAAATGGAATTTATGGAATTTATTATTATAAAGGCGATACACTTGTTAAGAATTTGCATTTTAAGAGGAAGTGGATTGAGCACGAGTGGAATGATATATTATAGGGGTTTTTTGTTTAAAATTCATGCTTTTTTCCGCTTTTTTTTTGTTGTTTTTATTATTTTGTTATGGTTGAGTAATGCAGGATAAAATACTTAACATTGCCTCTTGGAATGTCAGAGGCTTGGGTAGTCCAGTTAAAAGAGCTGCAGTATTTTCCACGCTGGAGAGGTATGGGATTGGACTGGCCTGCCTGCAGGAGACACATTTAACTAAAGCAACTATACCCCAATTTAAAAATAGGAGGTATCAAAATCAGTATCACTCTACCCATACATCTTACTCGAGAGGAGTGAGTGTGATAATAGGAACAGGGGTGAGGTTCTCCTGCAGGCAGGCTAGTATTGATGAACTGGGCCGCTTTGTCTTCTTGTACTGTACTTTGGAGGATAGACTATATGTTTTGGTGAGTGTTTATATACCGCCTCCGTTTAAAATGGAGGTGATGTATAGACTTATGGACTTCATGGTGGACAAGGAGGATGTACCAGTCATGATACTGGGAGATTTCAACGAAGTGCTTGATAGCCGGATTGATAGATTAGCCATTAAAACTCAAATCGGGGAGACAGGGACAACGAGATTGTCACTTCCTGAAGGAAGTTGGATTAATAGATATGTGGAGAGTGAGGAACGTGAACGTTAAGCAATATTCTTGCTTTTCAAGCTCGTATTCAACACTCTCCAGAATAGACTTGGCTCTGGGTAATGAAGAAGCATTACAAAGTGTGAGAAAGATTGAGTACATGCCTAGAGGGGTATCGGACCATTCGCCTTTGATAATGTCAGTGAGTACAGGGAGGGGAAAAAAGATGTTGGGGGGTTGAAGAATTAGCCCATTCTGGCTTGAGTTAATGAAGGATGTAGAAGAAGTTTCAAAGAATTTAAAAGAGTTTATAGCATTTAATACAGATACTGCCCCAATTGATATAACTTGGGATACACTAAAAGCATTTGTTAGAGGGATTTTGATTCAACAGGTGATTAAAATTAAACAAAAATCCAGGAGCTGGGAGGAAAAAATTAGGAAGGAAGTAATAGAGGCAGAGGTTAATTATATTAAGGATCCAACGCATGAGAAACAAGTAATATGGTTAAATAAACAACAGGGGTATAAATTGGTAATTATTAAAAGAGAAGAAAATAAACGTTTGTTTCAGAAACAATGTCGCTTCGGGGAAGGAGAGGGGGTGGGTAGAATGCTGGCTCGATTAGTGAAAGCTAACTCCCCCCCTTCTACTATCCCAATAATTAAATCCATGAATGGGACAGTTACCACCAACGGGAAGGAGATAGTTGAGATTTTCAGGGCCTATTATAGGGAATTATATAAAACATGGGATCAGAGGAAGGAAGAAGATATGGTGTCCTTTCTGGAGAAAGTGAAGCTTCCAACTGTCACCCAAGAGGAGAGAGAGGACCTAGAGGCCCCCATAACCTTAAGTGAGCTACATCAGGCGGTGGCCGGAATGGCCTCCCAAAAATCTCCAGGTCCAGATGGACTTCCGGTGGAGATATATAAGAAATATAGTGAGATTCTACTCACGGAGTTGCTTAGGACCTTGAAAAGGGCAAAGTTAGAGGGGAGATTACCAGCATCCATGATGGAGGCGACTATTATCGTGATACCTAAAGAAGGAAAGGGCCCCCAGGATGTAGCCTCGTATAGGCCAATATTGCTCCTATGCTCTGACATCAAAATATTGGCTAAGGTACTTTCAAATAGGTTAAATAAAATTATCAATAAGCTCATACACCCTGATCAGACAGGATTTATAATGGGACAATCAACCAGTATGAACGTAAGAAGGGCATTCCTGAATATACAAATGCCAGCGGTGAATGGGGGGTCGAGAGCCATTCTGTCTCTGGATATGACCAAGGCTTTTGATAGCCTAGAGTGGGAGTATCTATGGCGTGTCCTAGAGGAGTGTGGATTTGGACCCATGTTCATTGGATGGATTAAAATGATGTACAGTGCCCCCAGCGCAAAAATAAGAATTAATAGGGAACAGTCTGAAAAAATAGAAATGAGCAGAGGTACACGGCAGGGGGGCCCACTCTCCCTGTTGCTTTTCGCTATTGCAATGGAGCCGTTGGCGATCGCTGTTAGGTTACACTCTGAGATAGCTGGGTTCCAAAGGGAAGGGGGCAGGGAGGAGAGAATTTCTCTATATGCGGACGATGTTCTCCTTTTTTTGGGAGATACTGGCCAATCTGTCGTAGAAAACTTTGGAGGATTCACGGGTTTGCTAATAAATTGGGGGAAATCAGAGTTGCTCCAAGTTGATAACCCGAGCACTGTGACTGCATTGGAGATACCGCAAATGGAAGTGGTAGGGGCATTGAAATATCTGGGCATATATCTAACAACAGATGTTGGCCAGTATGTGGATAAAAATATAGTTCCGTTATTGGGTAAATTTAAGCGGAGCTGTGACACCTGGAGCCGGCTTCCTTTGTCGGTAGCAGGCCGATGTAGCCTGATTAAGATGATATGGTTACCACAATTACTATACGCCTTACATAACGCCCCGGTTTGGATATGTAAGAGGTGGTTTAGAAAATTTGAAACTCTCTTCCGGGAGTTGATTTGGAATAAGGGGCAGGCAAGGATCCGGCTCCAGGCGTTACAGCTACCAACGGACAGAGGGGGAGTGGGTGTACCTTGTCCTAGGAACTATTACCTAGCAGCGCAGTTGCAACACATGGTGGATGGTGATCAGGAGGAGGGTAATTTAAACAGCAGTGTGAGGTTGATAGAGGCTCCACATGAAACACTGATGGATGCGTTAGAGGCAAGCTCTTTTCAGCGTAAGGATCCCACAATAGTAATGATGAGTAAAGTATGGAAAGCCACAAAAAAATGAATGGGGTGTATGGAATGGTCAGAATACACGCCCCTATGGGACAACAAGAACTTGCAGGAAGTACTATCAATAGGGAAAATTAATACATGGGAGGAGAAGGGTATAACTAGGCTGGGTCAAATATATGAGGGCAGAACCTTGAAAACATTCGTGGATTTAAAAAGGGAATATAATATACCGCAGCAGACATTTTTCCGATATTTACAGCTTCGGCATGCCTTGGAAGCACAGTTTGGCTCACAGATACCTGAGCTGGATAAGACATCTCTATCACAGAAGATACACAAGATAGATAAGTCTAGGGGGTTTATATCCACCATGTACGAATTATTATGTAAAGGCCCTGATATGGAACTTGACTTGGTTAAGCAAAAGAGGAAATGGGAAGAGGATATAGGAGAAATTACAGAGGAACAGTGGAGGAGAATATTGAAGCTAGGACCATTGATATCGGTTTCTCCATCACAAAAAATATCGCACTTGATGTTGGTACATCGAGCCTATTTCACTCCTAAGAGGTTGCTCACATTTGGAAAGAGGACGGACGCTAACTGCCCTAGATGTAGGGGCTTTGGAGACCTCATACACATGATGTGGAGGTGCCCAAAGCTGTTTCGGTACTGGGAAGAAATAGTTGAAATCATAAACAGGACTTTTGGGACTAAGATGGACTTGGACCCTAGAACCTGTATATTAGAATATAGGAGAGTCCCGGGGGACCGGAGGAATACAACTATTGCAGTTATACGGTGTTTGTATCAAGCACGAAAAGTGATAGCACAGAAATGGCAGGCGGCGGGGGCACCTTTTTCGAGTGAATGGACTCAGGTTATTAATGATTTAGTGTGGAAGGAAAGGACTGTATATATACGCAGGGGAAACCTTAGAGGATTTGAGAAAATATGGGGACCCTGGTTGAAGGAAATAGAGCATCTACTTGACTAACAATACTAGACGAGGACAAAGATAGATAAGTGATAAGGCTTCTTAATAACTGAGACATGAAATAATTGTGGTTAAGGAGATTGTGATGGTGATTAACTGGAAGTGGGATGGCGATTGAGGTGGGGGAGGGGGGTGGGGGGGAGGGAGAAGGGGCACGGGGAGATAAGGAGGTGTAACTTCTGGTTAGTAAATTCCATTGTTTTGCGTTTTTCTGTATCTTTTGTATTGTATTTTGATCTTTGGTATGATGAAACGAAAAACAAATAAAGAGAAAATAAGTAAAAAAAAAAAAAAGCAGCCCATAGATGATTAGATTTTCTTTCCACTGGTGGATGGAATTATACCTCTTTTACACTGAGGTGGGTTTCAGGCGCTTTAGTGCTAAAAAAGCCTCTAAAAAGCACTTAAAGACCGCCTCCCATTCATTTCAGTGTGGCTTTTCACACTGAGGTGGTGCGCTTGCAGGATGTTATGAAAAGTCTTGCAAGCAGCATCTTTGGGGTGGGTTGGCAGCGCTACCAAAATGCCCTGCCCATTGCAATGAATGGGCAGCTCTTCCGAAGCACCTTAAAAGAACTTTGAAAGCACAGCAAAACTGGACTTTTTACCTTGTTCATAAGGTAAAAATCGCCCTGCTGGTGGCCGAAAAGTGTCACTAAAACAGTGCTGCAAAAATGGCTGGGTGCTGCAGTGTGAAGGGGGTCTAAAAGTGGTTGCTAACCCACTTCTATAAAAATCTCCCATCTCCTCTGTAAAATAACAACAAATGTCCCTGTGCCTGTGTTATATAAAAAATATGCTGATCTGTATCTATATCACCGCCGATCACATGACTCTTCAGCTCTCTCCTCTGCCTGGCTGACAACTCCAGCGGGCGGGGCTGAGCACTGCCATTGATGTCAGCCAGGAGAGGAGAGAGAGCCAAGGAGTCACATGATCGCCAGGAGGCGCTGTGTTATAGGTACAGATCAGCATATTTTTTTTATATAACACATGCACAGGGCCACTTATTGTTATATTACAGATGGGGTGGGAGGCTTTTATAGTAATAATGAGAGTAGCAGGAGCGGAGGGGGCAGGCGCTGACATGAGCAGACAGGCAGGGAGGCAGGGAGGGAGGGGGGAGAGGACGGAGGAGTGAACAGAGGAGGACAGAGCAGGGCTGCGGGTGACGGAGGCACCTAAACTGACCACGATGGGATCAGCAGCCATGATAAACCATAGTCAGCGTATAGGGGAAAGGGCATAGCCAGACAGGATCAGCCAGGTTTTTTAGGTGTTACAGGGGGCCAAATTACACAACACTGTTCTGTACTGTATAACAGTACAGAACAGTGCTTGTGCTGTGTAGTTTGGCCCCCTGTAACACCTAAAGAAACCTGGCTGATCCTGCCTGGCTATGCCCTGGTAAGCTGACCAGAGTTTAGCATAGCTGCTGAGCCCTAATATCGTGGTCAGCTTATGTGCCTCTGTCATTCGCAGCCCTGCTCTGTCCTTCTCTGTCCTGTCCTCCGTCCTCTCCCTGCCTATCTGCTTGTGTCAGTGCCCGCCCCCTCCGCTCCTGCTGTTCTCATAATTACTATAAAATCCTCCCATCTCCTCTGTAATATAACAATAAGTTGGGTACAATCAGTCTGCTCATAGATTAATCGAATCTTGGCCAGTTCCTGTTACACCGGCTGAATTCCGATCCATGTATGGCCAAGCTAATTAGTTGTACTGAAGTTTTCATGTGCCAACAAGGGACATGCTGAAAGGAGGCGAGAGCAGTGTAACAGGAAGAGGTACAGTGCATCAGGAAAGTATTCACAGTGCTTCACTTTTTCCACGTTTTGTTATGTTAAAGCCTTATTTTAGAATGGATTAAATTCATTATTTTCCTCAAAATTCTACAAACAATACCCCATAATGACAACGTGAAAGAAGTTTGTTTAAAATCTTTGGAAACGTATTAAAAATAAAAAATAATTAAAATCACAGGTATATAAGTATTCACAGCCTTTACCATGACACTCAAAATTGAGCTCAGGTACATCCTGTTTCCACTAATCATCTTTGAGATGTTTCTACAACTTGATTGATTGAGTCCACCTGTGGTAAATTTAGTTGATTGGACATGATTTGGAAAGGCACACCTGTCTATATATGGTCCCACAGTTAACATTGCATGTCACAGCACAAAGCTATGAAGTCCAAGAAATTGTCTGTAGACTCCAGAGACCGGATTGTATCGAGACACAGATCTGGTGAAGGGTACAGAAAAATTTCAGCTCAGTGGCCTCCATTATTCGTAAATGGAAGAAGTTTAGAACCAGCATAGAGCAGACTACCCAGCTAAACTGAGCGATCGAGGGAGAAGGCCCTTAGTCTGGGAGGTGACCAACAACCCGATGGTCACTCTGACAGAGCTCCAGTGTTTCTCTCTGGAGAGTGGAGAACCTTCCAGAAGAACAACCATCTCTGTAGCACTCCACCAATCAGGCTTGTATGGTAGAGAGGCCAGACAGCCATACTCCTCAGTAAAAGGCACATGACAGCCTGCCTGGAGTTTGCCAAAAGGCACCTGAAGGACTCTCAGCCCATGAGAAATAAAATGTTCTGGTCTGATGGAACAAAGATTGAACTCTTTGGCCTGAATGGCATGTCTGAGGAGACTAGGCACTAGGTCACCAGGCCAATACCATCCCTACAGTGAAGCATAGTGGTGGCAGCATCATGCTGTGGGGATGTTGTTCAGCTACAGGAACTGGGAAACTAGCCATGATCAAGGGAAAGATAAACGCAACAATGCATAGAGACATCCTTGATGAAAACCTGCTCCAGAGCGCTCTGGACCTCAGACTGGGGTGAAGGTTCATCTTCCAACAGGACAACAACCCTAAGCACACAGCCAAGATAACAAAGGCATGCCTACAGGGTAACTCTGTGAATGTCCTTGAGTGTCCCAGCCAGAGCCCATATTTAAACCCAATTGAACATCTCTGCAGAGATTGTAAAATGGCTGTGCACCAACGCTCCCCATCCAACCTGATGGAGTTTGAGAGGTCCTGCAAAGTAGGATCAGAGAAAATGCCAAAAAATTGGTGTGCCAAGCTTGTAGCATTATACTCAAAAAGACTATAATTGGGTCCAAAGGTGCTTCAACAAAGTATTGCACAAAGGTTGTGAATACTTATGTACATGTGATTTTTTTGTTTTTGTTTTTTTAATAAAATTTTAAAAGATTTTAAACAAACTTCTTTCATGTTGTCATTATGGTGTGTTTGTAGAATTTTGAGGAAATAATTAATTTAATCCATAAGAATATAACATAACAAAATGTGGAAAAAGTGAAGTGCTGTGAATGCTTTTCAGATGCACTCTATCAGTTATTGCTGCTTCTTCTTTCACTGTCCAGTCAAAAACCCTGTAATAGTTACTGCAGCAGAAACAAACAGTTATCCTGCCCTAGCTTTTCAAATATCAGGAATGGATGGAGAGAAATACAAATAATTTGGTAGGTATAATATGTACTTCATCTGTGTATTTAGCGGTTTACTTAGAGCTCAGTTTTACATCAGATAATCTCTCATCTGCATTCTGGTTGACTCACAACACACCTGCCCTGTACTATACAGCACACTGCTCTTTCCAACCATCAACCTCACACGTAGAAGGCCATATGGAAGAATCGTTCCCCATATATTCCCTCCAGATGGAAAAGTATTTGTTTACATAACGCCATGGTTAAACTGCCCTTATCAGGAAACAATAGGGTTAATTTATAACCTGTGATCGGTGTCTTGTTCATATTTGTCCACTATTCTGTGAAAAGTGACCTTTGCTGATATGGCCATTTTAACACCAGGTGACAGTTTGTATTTCTGATCCAAATGTCTGCTGTTGCCAAAGTGTTAACTGCTGTTTATTTAACTTGTGCTCATTTTTCATTCATCTGACAAAAATAGAAAAGATTGCTTATTGTATAACGAGCTTGCACAAATTTGACTGCAGCTGTACATCAGAAATGTTAAGGTTAATAAAAAATCTCCAGGTGGTTCTTATCATTCTTTATTAAGAGATATTTTAATAGTTTCGTTTTATTTCATTGTTTGTCAAGCTGTTCCAATATACTTTTATATGCTCATCCTTTTTCAAAACATTCACTAGCCAATGTATACGTTCTTATGTATTGTGTACAGGATAGGTAAGGGTTGAGGAACTGTTGACTTTTTTTTTTATACAACTTATATTACATCTATATTTCTGTGTTGTGTTTTTATGCATGAACATCTGTAGAGTAAGCCCCATACACCCTATTAGATTTTCTGTAGATTTTTGTCTTCAGATTTACCAAAACCATATAATATAAGGTCAAACCTTAAAGCTGGATACACACTAAACATAGTTCTGTTGATTTTTTCCTTCAGATTTACCAAAACCATATAATATGAGGTCAAACGCTAACCACTTCCCGACCGGTGCACGACGATGTACGTCGGCAGAATGGCACAGGCAGGCAAATTGGCATACAGGTACGTCCATTTGAAATTGCCGCCGGAAGCACGCGCGCATGCCGGTCGGGACCCCGTGAGTCCGGTGGCGGGTCCCGAGGACTCGATCACCGCAGGAGGCTGAACGGGGATGTGCGGAAGTAAACAGCATTTCCCCGTTCTGCCTAGCAACAAGTGACACTGATCTCTGCTCCCTGTGATTGGAGCAGAAATCAGCGTTCACTAACACACAGCGACGCCCCCCCCACAGTTAGTAACACGCCCCTAGGACACACTTAACCCCTGCACTGCCACCCCCTGGTTAACCCCTTCACTGCCAGTGTCATTTACACAGGAATCAGTGCATTTGTATAGCACTGATTGCTGTATAAATGACAATGGTCCAAAAATGTCAGATGTGTCCGCCATAATGTCGCAGTCACAATAAAAATCGCTGATCGCCACCATTACTAGTAAAAAAAAAATTATTAATAAAAATGCCATAAACTATCCCCTATTTTGTAAAGGCTATAAATTTTGTGCAAAGCAATCAATAATCGCTTATTGCGATTTTTTTTTTTTTTACCAAAAATATGTAGAAGAATACGTATCGGCCTAAACTGAGGAAAAAATTTTTTTTATATATTTTTGGGGGATATTTATTATAGCAAAAAGTAAAAAATAATGTGTTTTTTTCAAAATTGTCGCTCTTTTTTTGTTTCTAGTGCAAAAAATAAAAAACACAGGGCTGATCAAATACTACCAAAAGAAAGCTCTATTTGTATGAAATAAATACATCAATTTTATTTGGGAGCCACATCACACGACCGCGCAATTGTCAGTTAAAACGACGCAGTGCCAAATAGCAAAAAGTGGTCTGGTCTTAACCCAGCAAAATGGTCTGGTCTGAAAGTGGTTAAGAGTTTCAATTTGTATGCAATCAGGCAGGCCCTTGCACTACATGGTTTTGGTAAATCTGAATACAAAAATCTTCAGAAAATACAATAGTTTGTATGGGGGTCTATCAGTTCTCCCTGTCTAAAGCCTCGTGCACACGGTTTGATTGTTGAACAACCAAGCATATGATTTTTGTCAAAATGGCATGTGCATGATTCTGTCTAGCATACTAACTATCCGCAAACTGTCGTTTGGCCACCACGTACGTAGTGACACACTACAAGAGTATAAAGTGGAGGTTAATTTCTCAAGCGCCACCCTTTCTGCTAATTTCATGTTAGTACAATTTTGATGAGCGTTGATTTGCGATTTTCAGATCGTACAAAACAAATGCCTTTTAAAATACGTTTGGCATAACTACATCAGTATCACCAGCAAAGCAGCTTCATTATTATCCCATTAAAGAAGATGAGAATTTCGACATTTCATCAATTGCTGCGTCATGAATGTTAATTCTAGATTACGAATGGTAGTTTACAAGACCGAACTCTTCCCAGTCGTTCCTTGATTCCGAGCATGTGTGCTTTTACTTTCGACTTTTGTGTAATGGAGTTCTGTACTTACCATCCAAAAATCAGATGTTGAGTTCACATCAGACAAAAATTTTACAGCCTTTACATCCAGCTTTTGTCTGATGTAAAAGTCAAATCATCTGTTGAATGCACCATACTAACGATCCGAAAATCCACAGACAGCTCGTCTTCAGAATTTTCCTATTTTGATTTTCGTACCGTGTGTGGCCTAATTCTGAAAGGAGGATTTCCTTTTCTGTAAACTAAACAACCAAGTCCAATGGTGAAACTCAGGAGAGTAAAGAATACAAATTCAGGCACCAACTGACCTAAAAAAAAGCCTACATCTTCCGAAGGACTCCAACAACCAAAATGAATAAATCTCAGGTAACACTTGCACAATATACAAATTAACAGATTGTAGGTAATAAACCATATGTGTAATACTGCCAACAAAACCACAACAATAACTCACTCAAACCACCGGCATCGATGGTGCTAGAAACTTCAATCTGTAGTCCTACAAGGTACACAGTATGTGTGGAGCGGCTGACAACTGTGGAGCAATATAGGTAATAAAATACTGAAGGGGTGAGGAGAGTGCTAAAATGCCCCCAGAGTCCTGGCTGTGGACATTTCGGTGGATTTTGGTGTAACAGGATATCCTTTAGCTCTATGAGCTGTTACAATGCAATCCATGGAGTGTCCCTGCTAGGGATGAGCTTCGTGTTCGAGTCGAACGTACGTTCGACTCGAACATTGGTCGTTCGGGCGTTCGGCGAATTCCGAACGTTTGGGCCGTTCGCTGCAAAATTCGTGTGGCCCACAATGCACTGCGATGGCGCAGTGCATTGCTGGCTCATGATTGGCCAAGCATGCCCTGTGACCCCGCATGCTTGGCCAATCGCAGCGCCAGCAGCGAGGAGAGCCATGATTGGCCACGGGCGTCCTGCCTGTGGCCAATCATAGCTCAGGCTGTGTAGTGCACGCCCCACACTATATAAGGCCGCCTTTGAGGCGGCCTCGTGTAGTGTGTTGGCATCTGAAGCAGTGGGTGTTCTGTGTACCTTCAACACAGTTACACACCAATAGTTTTTGGCTGATTTCCTATCTTGCTCTTGTGTAGTGGTTACTGTCTGTGCCCTGACCGCAGTATACACCACTATATTCACCTCACCTATATAGCTAGTGATCTAGCTTTAATAATAGAGCTTGCAGTCAGTAGTGTTAGGAGATAGTGCGTGCTGTCTGCGTGCTCTGTACCCAGTACATACCACTATAATCCACCTACATAGCTGTTCTCTATTTGAGCCCAATTGCCATCTGCAGGAGTTATTGGAAGTTGTGTGTGCTTCCAGCACAGCACAGTATACAGTGGTGTGAAAAAGTGTTTGCCCCCTTCCTCATTTCCTGTTCCTTTGCATGTTTGTCACACTTAAGTGTTTCGGAACATCAAACCAATTTAAACAATAGTCAAGGACAACACAAGTAAACACAAAATGCAATTTGTAAATGAAGGTATTTATTATTAAAGGTGAAAAAAAATCCAAACCATCATGGCCATGTGTGAAAAAGTGATTGCCCCCCTTGTTAAAACATACTATAACTGTGGTTGTCCACACCTGAGTTCAATTTCTCTAGCCACACCCAGGCCTGATTATTGCCACACCTGTTCACAATCAAGGCATCACTTAAATAGGAGCTGCTTGACACAGTAAGGTCCACCAGACGATCCTTAAAAGCTACACATCATGCCGAGACCCAAAGAAATTCAGGAACAATTGAGAAAGAAAGTAATTGAGATCTATCAGTCTGGAAAGGGTTATAAAGCCATTTCCAAAGCTTTGGGAATCCAGCGAACCACAGTGAGAGCCATTATCCACAAATGGCGAAGACATGGAACAGTGGTGAACCTTCCCAGGAGTGGCCGGCCGCCCAAAATTACCCCAAGAGCGCAGCGACGACTCATCCAAGAGGTCACAAAAGACCCCACAACAACGTCCAAGGAACTGCAGGCCTCACCTGCCTCAGTTAAGGTTAGCGTTCATGCCTCCACCATCAGGAAAAGACTGGGCAAAAATGGCCTGCATGGCAGAGTTCCAAGGAGAAAACCACTGCTGAGCAAAAAGAACATCAAAGCTCGTCTCAATTTCTCCACAACACATCTTGATGATCCCCAAGACTTTTGGGACAACATTCTGTGGACCGATGAGACAAAAGTGGAACTCTTTGGAAGGTGTGTGTCCAAGTATATCTGGCGTAGAAGGAACACTGCATTTCATAAAAAGAACATTATACCAACAGTAAAATATGGTGGTGGTAGTGTGATGGTCTGGGGCTGTTTTGCTGCTTCAGGACCTGGAAGACTTGCCGTGATAAAAGGAACTATGAATTCTGCTGTCTACCAAGAGATCCTGAAGGAGAATGTCCGACCATCTGTTCGTGTACTCAAGCTGAAACGAACTTGGGTTCTGCAGCAGGACAATGATCCTAAACACACCAGCAAGTCCACCACCGAATGGCTGAAGAAAAACAAAATGAAGACTTTGGAGTGGCCTAGCCAAAGTCCTGACCTGAATCCTATTAAGATGTTGTGGTATGACCTTAAAAAGGCCGTTCATGCTCGAAAACCCTCTAATGTAACTGAATTAGGACAATTCTGCAAAGATGAGTGGGCCAAAATTCCTCCAGGACGCTGTAAAAGCCTCATTGCACGTTATCGCAAACGCTTGGTTGCAGTTCTTGCTGCTAAGGGTGGCCCAACCAGTTATTAGGTTTAGGGGGCAATCACTTTTTCACACAGGGCCATGATGGTTTGGATTTTTTTTCACCTTTAATAATAAACACCTTCATTTACAAATTGCATTTTGTGTTTACTTGTGTTGTCCTTGACTATTGTTTAAATTGGTTTGATGTTCCGAAACACTTAAGTGTGACAAACATGCAAAGGAACAGGAAATGAGGAAGGGGGCAAACACTTTTTCACACCACTGTACATCTGTATATACCCCTTTAACTCTGCTGTTTTCTGGTTATTGTCTGCGTGCCCTGACCGCAGTATACACCGTGATATTCACCTCACCTATATAGCTAGTGGTCCATCTTTAATAATAGCGCTTGCAGTCAGTAGTGTCAGGAGATAGTGCATGCTGTCTGCGTGCTCTGTACCCAGTACATACCGCTATAATCCACCTACATAGCTGTTCTCTATTTGGGCCCAATTGTCATCTGCAGGAGTTATTGGAAGTTGTGTGTGCTTCCAGCACAGCACAGTATACATCTGTATATACCCCTTTAACTCTGCTGTTTTCTGGTTATTGTCTGCGTGCCCTGACCGCAGTATACACCGTGATATTCACCTCACCTATATAGCTAGTGGTCCATCTTTAATAATAGAGCTTGCAGTCAGTAGTGTCAGGAGATAGTGCGTGCTGTCTGCGTGCTCTGTACCCAGTACATACCGCTATAATCCACCTACATACCTGTTCTCTATTTGGGCCCAATTGTCATCTGCAGGAGTTATTGGAAGTTGTGTGTGCTTCCAGCACAGCACAGTATACATCTGTATATACCCCTTTAACTCTGCTGTTTTCTGGTTATTGTCTGCGTGCCCTGACCGCAGTATACACCGTGATATTCACCTCACCTATATAGCTAGTGGTCCATCTTTAATAATAGAGCTTGCAGTCAGTAGTGTCAGGAGATAGTGCGTGCTGTCTGCGTGCTCTGTACCCAGTACATACCGCTATAATCCACCTACATAGCTGTTCTCTATTTGGGCCCAATTGTCATCTGCAGGAGTTATTGGAAGTTGTGTGTGCTTCCAGCACAGCACAGTATACATCTGTATATAGCCCTTTAACTCTGCTGTTTTCTGGTTATTGTCTGCGTGCCCTGACCGCAGTATACACCGTGATATTCACCCCACCTATATAGCTAGTGGTCCATCTTTAATAATAGAGCTTGCAGTCAGTAGTGTCAGGAGATAGTGCGTGCTGTCTGCGTGCTCTGTACCCAGTACATACCGCTATAATCCACCTACATAGCTGTTCTCTATTTGGGCCCAATTGTCATCTGCAGGAGTTATTGGAAGTTGTGTGTGCTTCCAGCACAGCACAGTATACATCTGTATATAGCCCTTTAACTCTGCTGTTTTCTGGTTATTGTCTGCGTGCCCTGACCGCAGTATACACCACTATATTCACCTCACCTATATAGCTAGTGATCTATCTTTAATAATAGAGCTTGCAGTCAGTAGTGTCAGGAGATAGTGCGTGCTGTCTGCGTGCTCTGTACCCAGTACATACCGCTATAATCCACCTACATAGCTGTTCTCTATTTGGGCCCAATTGTCATCTGCAGGAGTTATTGGAAGTTGTGTGTGCTTCCAGCACAGCACAGTATACATCTGTATATACCCCTTTATCTCTGCTGTTTTCTGGTTATTGTCTGCGTGCCCTGAACGCAGTATACACCGTGATATTCACCTCACCTATATAGCTAGTGGTCCATCTTTAATAATAGAGCTTGCAGTCAGTAGTGTCAGGAGATAGTGCGTGCTGTCTGCGTGCTCTGTACCCAGTACATACCGCTATAATCCACCTACATAGCTGTTCTCTATTTGGGCCCAATTGTCATCTGCAGGAGTTATTGGAAGTTGTGTGTGCTTCCAGCACAGCACAGTATACATCTGTATATACCCCTTTAACTCTGCTGTTTTCTGGTTATTGTCTGCGTGCCCTGACCGCAGTATACACCGTGATATTCACCTCACCTATATAGCTAGTGGTCCATCTTTAATAATAGAGCTTGCAGTCAGTAGTGTTAGGAGATAGTGCGTGCTGTCTGCGTGCTCTGTACCCAGTACATACCGCTATAATCCACCTACATAGCTGTTCTCTATTTGGGCCCAATTGTCATCTGCAGGAGTTATTGGAAGTTGTGTGTGCTTCCAGCACAGCACAGTATACATCTGTATATACCCCTTTATCTCTGCTGTTCTATAAAAAAGGCATCTGCAGGAGTTAGTGGGTGTTGTGTGCCTCCAGCACAATATAAACTACCCAACTACTGTTTTACCCAACTCCCTTCAGGCCATTACCATGTCTGGAAGGCCAGCAAGGAGAGGCAGACAGGCGCAAGCCGATAAAAGAGGGCAAGCAGGCTCTGTGTCTAGAGACAACAGTGCTGGTCGTGGACGCGGTGCATTGTCATCAGCACGTGGCCATGGGACATGCTTGTCCTTCTTTTCTGCAGCTGGACATGTTGAACCGCAACATGCCAACGACTTGGTAGAGTGGATGACCAAGCCCTCTTCATCCTCCTCATCCTCTCTCACCCAGTCTCAGGGTAGTAGCAAAGCAGCTGCCAACACATCGTCTTCCCTCCTCTCAATGTCATCATCAGTGACTCCTTCCCTAGACCCACCACGTCCTCCTGAGGAGTCTCCTGAACTCTTTGAGCACAGTGTTGGGTACATGCTCCAGGAGGATGCCCAGTGTTTGGTGGGCTCTGATGATGACACTCAGCTAGAGGAAGGCAGTAGCGTGAGCGCAGAGAGAGGGGATGCTCAAGAAGGACAGCAATCTGGCAGTCATGTTCCACAAGCTGCAGCATACTGCCAGGTTTGCTACAGCGATGAAGAGGGAGGGGATGATGAGGGCACTGACTCCACGTGGGTGCCTGGAAGGAGGGAGGAGGAGGAGGAGGAGGAGGCACATGTCCAACGAGGCAGGATGCCCTCCGGGGGTCAGCTTAGGGGCAGCACACCAACTGAATCACACCGCAGAGCTCCGCCTGCGCAGAGCGCTTCCTCTGCGCGTTATTCTAAAAGTTCTTTGGTGTGGGCCTTTTTTGAGACGAGTGCATCAGATCGCACCGCTGCTATTTGCAACATATGTCTCAAGCGTATCTCACGTGGCCAAAACATCAGCCGCTTGGGCACCACATGCTTGACCAGACATATGTTGACCTGCCATGCAGCTCGTTGGCAAGCGTACCTCAAAGACCCACACCAAAGAACAAAGCGGACCTCTCCTTGCTCCTCATCAGCTGGCATCTCCAACCCCACTAGACCTTCAGTCCTCTCTGAAACCTGCTCTGAGAGGAATGAAGGTGTAGAATTAGGTGTGTCACAGCCAAGTGCTTCCGGGCACTCTGCTAGTGGTACATCCACATCCGATTATAGCAGGCAAATGTCCCTGCCCCAGCTGCTGGACCGGCGGAAGAAGTTTACTCCCAGCCATCCACATGCCCAGCGGTTGAATGCTAGCTTGGCTAAATTGCTAGCACTTCAACTGCTGCCTTTTCAGTTGGTAGACTCGGCCCCCTTCCGTGAGTTTGTACAATGTGCGATTCCTCAGTGGCAGGTCCCCAAACGCCACTTTTTGTCACGGAAGGCGATTCCGGCTCTCTACCGGCATGTGGAAGGCAATGTCCTTGCCTCGCTGGACAGGGCGGTCAGCAGAAGGGTGCATATTACCGCTGACTCATGGTCCAGCAGGCATGGACAGGGACGTTACCTGTCTTTCACGGCCCATTGGGTCACTCTTCTGGCTGCTGGGAAGGATGCAGGACAAGGTGCAGTAGTGTTGGAGGGTGTTCCGCCACCACGCCTCCAAAATGCTACGATTGGTTGTGACACACCTCTCTCCTCCACCCCCTCCTCCTCTTCTTCTTCCTCCATGGCCTCTTCCAGTGCTCTGTCCTCAGAACCAGCGGTGCTCCGTAGGCGTTCCAGGGGCTACGCAAGTACGCAGGCAAAACGATGCCATGCCGTGCTTGCGCTGGTTTGTTTGGGGGACAGGAGCCACACTGCGGATTTGTCAGCTCTGCAGGGGCAGGCCGAGAGGTGGTTGACGCCACGCCAGCTTAAGCCAGGAATGGTGGTTTGCGACAATGGCACCAACCTCCTCTCTGCCCTCCGACAGGGACAACTGACCCATGTGCCCTGTGTAGCTCACGTCCTTAACCTGGTGGTGCAGCGGTACTTGGGCAGGTACCCCGGCTTACATGATGTCCTGAAGCAGGCCAGGAAAGTCTGTGTGCATTTCCGACGATCATTTAATGCCTGTGCTCGGCTGGCTGAGCTCCAAAAGGAGTTGAACCTGCCCAAGAACCGCCTTATATGTGACATGCCCACCAGATGGAACTCAACATTGGCCATGCTGCAGCGGCTGCACACGCAGCAGAGGGCCATCAATGAGTACCTGTGCGACTACGGCACCAGGACAGGGTCAGGGGAGCTTGGTTTTTTCTCACCACGCCAGTGGGGCATGATCAGGGATGCATGCACTGTCCTGTCACCGTTTGAGGAGGCCACAAGGATGGTGAGCAGTGACAGTGCATGCATCAGTGACACTGTACCTCTTGTCCACCTCTTGGAGCATATGCTGCGTGGAATAATGGACAGGGCACTTGAGGCAGAACAGAGGCAGAAAGAGGAGGACTTCCTTGCCTCTCAAGGCCCCCTTTATCCAGACAGTGTTCCTGCTGTGACACCCATCACACAGGAAGAGGGTGAGGAGGAGGAAGAGGAGGAGGAGGATGATTGTGTCAGCATGGAGGTGGAGGCTGGCACTCAGCATCAGCATCAGCAGCAGCAGTCTTATAGGGATGATTTACAGTCCCAAGAAACACGTGGACTTGTACGTGGCTGGGAGGAGGTAGCTGCGGATCATGTTGTCCTTAGTGACCCAGAGGACTCCGGACTGAATGCCTCAGCTAACCTACGCTGCATGGCCTCCCTGATCCTGCAAAGCCTGCGGAAGGATCCTCGTATTCTTCGGATCAAGGAGAGGGACCATTACTGGCTGGCCACTCTCCTTGATCCACGGTACAAGGGTAAGGTTGCCGACCTTATCTTGCCATCGCAGAGGGAGCAGAGGATGAGACATCTCCGGGAGGCCTTGCAGAAAGCTCTGTGCAACGCGTTCCCAGAGACTGGGAGGTCACAAACTCCTGGTCCTGGACAACGTGTTGCTGAGGCATCAGTCAGAAGGAGCGGTGGAGAAGGTGGCCGTCTGACTGATGCTTTCAGACAATTTTTTAGTCCGCAGCCCCAAGGTATGATTGGTTCCAGCACCCATCGCCAGCGTCTAATTTACATGGTGCAGGAATACCTAGGGGCAAGGTCAGACTTGGACACCTTTCCCACTGAAAATCCTCTTGCTTACTTGGTCTTGAGGATGGATCACTGGCCAGAGCTTGCACAGTATGCAATTGAGCTACTGGCCTGTCCTGCATCCAGCGTTCTTTCGGAACGCACCTTCAGTGCTGCTGGTGGCTTTGTTACCGATCACAGGGTGCGCCTGTCCACCGAATCAGTTGATCGACTGACCTTCATCAAGATGAATCAGTCTTGGATCACCCACAGCTACCAAGCACCTGAAGCTGATGTAACCGAATAATTTTTTTTGAAATACCACATCCCTTCAAGACTGCCTATGCTGATGCTGAGTGACTGTCCTGTTATGTTGATTGTCTATCCTCTTCCTCCTCCGCTGATATGTTGGAAGAACATTTTTGGTTCTGGGTGATGCCAGCAGCCCAATTTTTCTGCCCCTGTTTAACAGGGGCGTTTAATTACAATTTTTGATGCAATGCTTTGCAGCAGGGCTAATTCCTGCAATAAAACTAGAGTATATGGCAGAGGTTGGAGTGTGGTGGCACCAGCACCAGTGCCTAAGGCCCAATTTTTCTGCCCCTGTTTAACAGGGGCGTTTAAGTACAATTTTTGATGCAATGCTTTGCAGCAGGGCTAATTCCTGCAATAAAACTAGAGTATATGGCAGAGGTTGCAGTGTGATGGCACCAGCACCAGTGCCTAAGGCCCAATTTTTCTGCCCCTGTTTAACAGGGGCGTTTAAGTACAATTTTTGATGCAATGCTTTGCAGCAGGGCTAATTCCTGCAATAAAACTAGAGTATATGGCAGAGGTTGCAGTGTGATGGCACCAGTGCCTAAGGCCCAATTTTTCTGCCCCTGTTTAACAGGGACATGTAATTACAATTCTTGATATAATATTTCACAGGAGGGCCCCTTCCTGTGCCCACCGAGAGTAACGGTGAGGACTTATAGTGTTGTGGCACCAGCACCACAACCACCAAAGGTCAATTTTTCTACCACTGTTCAACAATGGCATGTAATTACAATTCTTGATATAATCGTTCACAGCAGGGCGCTCCAGCGCCCACCAAGAGTCACTTTCAGGGCTTACAATGTTGTGGCAAAACCAACACCTTGTTCTGCCATTTCTGCAGAGCATATAGGGCAGGCCCCTACTTACTAACATCCAACTTAAAAACATCAGACAGCAGCAAGTGAGATGAAAAAAGATGGACGACAAAACAAATTATACAGGGGTGATAACCCTTCCCTATGTTTTCCAAAAAGCTTAAAAATAGTATTTTCTGACTGGAGCTACACTTTAAAAATGTACCAGTTGAAAATTACAAACAGATTCAACTTAACACAACAAACCTACACAGTCCCTGTCTTGTTTGCACCGCCTGTATACTGCTGTTCTGAGTATATAGGGCCTGGGGGCCACACGCATTTCCTTTTTTTAATATGGGTACGGGGTTCCCCTTAATATGCGTACAAGACCCAAATAGGCTGGTAATGGGCAGGGAGGGCTACCCATGCCATTTTTCTGAATGATTTTCAACCATATTGCAGGAACCAGATATAACATTAAAACCGCAAGCAGTTTTAAATGGTGTTATTTCCGTTTAATGTCATTTTGTGCAGGGACTGTTCTAAACACGGGAAACACGTGGCACTTCACAGGCATACTACAGACACCCCCCAGGCACCATATTTAAAGGAATATTTCACTTTTTTTTTCACTTTAATCGTCATTAAAATCAGTGCTCCCGCCAAAACGGCCGTTTTTAAAACCTTTTTTTGCATTGACCCATGTCCCCTGAGGCAGGAGGCAGGTCCCCAAACCCTTTTTAGGATAGTATCTTGCATATTAGCCGTTAAAATTAGCACTTTCCATTTCGAACGTTCGAGTCCCATAGACTTCAATGGGGTTCTAACGTTCGTTTCGAACGCGGGGTCCGTTCGAAAGTTCTGGTGCGAACCGAACCGGGGGGTGTTCGGCTCATCCCTAGTCCCTGCCTGGGATGCAAAAGGCTTTGTCTGTCACCTTAAAAAAACGGACCACTGTACTCCCGAAACATTGGTGTAACTTTCTTGCTGATATGGACCTTCAGTAAATCTTGCTTTAGAATCAACTGTGTGTGCTGGTTTTCTCCTAATGGCTGGGTAATTGTAAGGACATGGTTTACAGCACAAATCTTTTCACTTTTTCAGGATCAGCTTCCTTTGTGTCTCTCATCATTTGGTCATATGAGTTCTAAAAGCCTCAAAGGAAGTTGGTGCAGGAGACTTCCCTCTGATAGAAGTTTTAATTGCAGTTCTGAACAAGGGGTAGGTAGTTATATATTGCTAAGTTTGTGTCAATAACTGCTGGTTCCACTCTGATCAGTGTCTAAATGTTGAAGTATCTCCACTAAGGTCTACTACTCTATCATACAGTATCTTACTAGTACAAGCCCAGGGTCAATAGTCATTTAGCCCAGGCCTCCCCTGCTCCTTCTACACTGTAGCTTGTTTCCTCACTTAATGCCTTCACATTGGGTATGTTGCACATCAGCACTAGATGATGAATACAAATAGGTATTGATGTTTGTGATTTTATTCTGTACGTTTTAGTTTGAAACGTAATTCTAGCTTTGAATTGAGTAGCGATGCGTTAGAGCAGTATTACACCCAAAAGCAAACATTTATTATATTGCATCTTACCAATTCTTAGATGTGGTGGCTACAGTCATTTTCTTTTTTAGGCTTTCTTTCCTCTATTTTCCAGAGGTGACCCAGCCAGTAAATCTGTGTTTTTCAAAAGAACAAGTTATCTTGAAAATTGTATCAGTTACAGGGATGAGACAAACCATTTAGCACTGACAGGGGTTCTTTTAATGATCATCTTATCTGCTAGTGCATCTAACACTCTCTTCCCCCAAGACTGGCAATGATGCTGTTAAAATGTGCCCCCTGTGCTCTGTCATCCAGAGAGGGGGCACTTTAATACAGGAGGTGTCTTACTGGCCAGATCACCATGTGAAAACATAGGGGAAGAAGCCTGAAAAAGAAGACTAATGCATCCACCACATCTATGGATTTGTAAACTGCATTCTAATAATTTTTTGGTGTTGGGCTTAATGCCAATTTAAACCTTCTCTTCAGTTTAAAGAATACCTGTGGTTAGGTACTATAAATCTGTAGGTTGCCTTTGATGACCTACTTCTGAAAAACACAAACACACCTGTTTTTTGGGCTAATGCAAAAGGCCCAAACATTGTCAATACCAAGACCTAACAAGTAAAGCGAACCTGTGCTTTGACTATGCAAGGGAAAAACAACAGCTTCCCTTTAACTTGGCCTGATTCCTATTCTGCAAAATTGTTCTGAGTAATTGACTCAGAATATAGTGGGTCAAAATAATAAGCAACAAGTATTTTCAGAAGGAAGTTAGTAATGGCAGCTCCTGTATATCTCCTATGTCTTGAGATACATTGAGCTTTAGATTCAGTTTTATGAAGAATGGATCTATGAAGGAGCCCATGGACATTAGACAGTATTCAAAAGCACAGGCATAATCTATCTATAACATCTGTCACTTTGTGCCCACAGAAATCTGAACATTCAAAAAAGGAGAGCTGGAGTACCATTATGTAGACTCTGCTTGCTGTTTGGAGGTCAGCAGTAGGATTGGAGCTCTGCTCAATGTATCCAATCAATGCTCCCCCAATAGAATTGGCATCTGTCTCACTCCACAGACATGATAATACCGCTTGCATTGGGACAACAATGGTTGACTTGGAAGGGAGTCATCTCATGTCTATGAGCAAATTTACTAGAATTAACATGAAACTCAAACCCATGTTTTATTTAATTATGAATAGAACCAAAAAAGAGTTAGAACTTCTGATGGTCTTTATTTCGGTATGTCCACATTGGGGAGAGTCAACCTCTCATCCTGTCTTAGGTAAAGCTGGCACCAAGACAGAAGGGGCAAATCTACAGTTTGACAGTTGACATCATACCAGGAGGCGAAGCTGAGGCTTTCATGGGGTGGAATTCCTCCTTCACGGTGGAGAGATTTCTATTCCCAAGAGGAAATCCTCCAACAGGAGACATGGACAGACAATAAAAAAACCTGATAGGGGATATAACTTTCTCTCACTCTATTCAAAACAAAGTAAATGTTCTTCCCTCTGTTTGGTTTTATGTTTCTACACAGTTATCTTTACTGGCCAGGATGTTACACATCTGTAACCAGTGTGGATAAGCAGATTGTTTGGACAGGCAAATTTATAGTTATCCAAACAGGGACCTTATGTTCTCTATACTTTCTTTACCAGCTTGCTTCTTCTAGTCTGTATGAATCATATTTAGCAATTTTATCTCAACTTTCCTTATGTATCAATTACATGAAACAAAGAATTTGAATACTTGCTATTGTAAGAGCAGGCATTCTCCTTTCGGATATATTCAACTCTTTGACTTTAATAGCCATCACTAATAGGTGTATTTCAAACAGTGGTGCCCTGTGAAAATACATGTAGATGGTATTATTTGTCAAGGCTAAATATCGGCTGATTCAAGTTCACTGCCAAATCTCAGCTCGGGCAAGCTGCTGTGACATTTGATAGACAGTAGTTTAGGCAGATAATATGACATGCCCCTTATATGAACATGAATATGACATGCCCCTAATATGACCTTAGGCAGAGAGGTCAATGTGCAAGTCGTACCATTATGTTAGTAAGGTTGTAAATCATTAAAACATTG